>NC_090922.1:232522401-232823302 GCF_040938575.1 Ambystoma mexicanum | reverse complement strand
GATGAATCAAAATAAGAAGAAGGGAAGATCTATACATTTGCTTGAAAATGTATCCAATTAGACATGAACTTAATGTTACAAAGCTGTTAAGTAACACTAACATGGACTCACTAAATTAGGGGATACAGAAATAATTTAAGAATCCCCCCCCCCTTCAACATCTCAGAAGAGATAGAATCTTCTAATGGTGAACGGCCTTTCAATTAGTTTCAGTTAAGCTTAACCATTATCACAACTTTTTTAGAGAGATTGAAAATACTAAAATTGGGCAACAGGAGGGAAACAAATGACAAAAAGAGGAAAAGGTGACCAACACGAAAGTGGCAATACATGAAGGAACAAAACAAAGAGGAAACCCAATACTAGGGAAAAAAACATGTGAGATGATAACACTCTCAAAGAACTAGACACATATTTTGGGAAAAGGAAGGTACCAGACAAATAAATAGTAAAGGAATGGGGCGATACGTTTGTTCATTGTGTAAGGTTGCTGGTGCTATCCAAACTTTGAAACACATTTTGGTGGAGTGTCCAAAGTTAGTTGAGATCAAAACTAAAGATTTAGGGTGCTTTTTTAGAATGTTTTCTGATTCTAATGTAGAAGACATTTGGAACTGTATGAATGCAGGGCCGGACATTATTTTAACCACTGAGTAGTTAGGATGCTACGTCTATTGGGTATTTGTAAAGTGCAATGATTGTTATGTAAATAATCTGTTTAATCTGTTTCATTTGTCAGGATATCATCTCACTGCTGAAAATTTAGTATCCGAAGATGATCGATTATTGATAATAATGGTCGATCTGAATGAATTTGAAAATGAATACCGTATTTTAAGATTGATAAATGTTTAAATTGATTTTATATTACTGTATTTTTAAGATTTGTATACGGATTTTAGGGATTTGTATGTTGCTCTCTTTTTCATCTCTTTTTTGGCTATGTGTGATTGTAAAATTGTACTGTATTAATTATGATTGTTTTCTATTTTGTGAATGATCATAGTTTTGATCAAAACACAATTAAAATAAAATAAAAAAAATACATTTTTTATATTATTCGACTTAGGTATTATCAGGAAATGTTCCAATTGTTATCCTGCATTTGTTTTTTAAAATTAATACAAAATTAGAATTACAACAAAAGCATTGGTTTTAGCATCAGCTGAAGAAAGAGTGTTGTGTAAAGGTCTGAGTTTCTCTCCTTGGGGGCATATGAAATTTCAGAATTAAGTGATAATTTGTTTGAATTCTTGCAAACTCTCAAGTTGAAACAACATATTATGCAGCAATTGATGCATGATGAAGTGGAAGGAAGGGAATATTTAATCAGGCGGGGATAGGTGATGTAGGCTTAGTTATTAGAGAGTTTCTTTATATCAATTTGAAACCTACATCTTCATGCGATCGCATATCAGAATCAGAGAATGGGATAAATATGTATTGAGAAATGGTTATAAACAATATATGAAAGTTATTCATGGAGAAATCTTTGCTTAGGGATAATTTATCCCAAGAAGACCAAAAAGCAATTTTCACTGTACAAATTAACAAGGCTACAATTATCAAACCCTCGGCTATGAAGTGTGACAATGGTATTCGTAACTTATCTATGTATGAGAATGACATTAAAAGACAGCTATCAGTTTGGAAGTGTCAGAATACTCAAGCGCCCGTGGTCCCTGTGGTATTGTTGGCGTAGAAGACCTTTGCCAACCACATCCATAATGAAGAATCACCATCCACAAGATGGCTGCCATACATTTCACGCAGGACCATCTCAGAGGCAAGGGAGGAGCCACTAACCCAGAAGTCAAGAGAAACCTTCCACCGCACAATGGTGCGTTGCAACTTACTTTTTGCCGGTATGCTAATTTCCCCTTTTCCTTCTGCCTTTTCATCCTCCTTCTGGCTTCCTGCCTTGTTTGCACCTCGGCCGGCCCAGTGACTTTCCTGCGCTTGCACTCTCGCACTGCAGCCTATGCTCTTGTTCTTTTCTGGTGCTGCGACAACTATTCCTTTCCTCATAACTTAGAGCCTTCTTACCCTCTCTTGGAAAACCCTTGTGGATCCCCGTTGTTAATCTGTGCTACTGGAACCTGATTGCTGTTCAAGAGGAGGTCATCCAATCATCACGGTCCCTCGGAACTGCATCCTTCCAAGGTTTTTTAACTCATCTTTGAGTTTTTCCTTGGGTCGGGCCCTCCCTGTTGCCTGCCTGTCCTGTTCTCATTCAGGCAGTCCTGGCATCAGGGGAGGATCAACCTTACTTGCACCAGAGGCAAACCACAACCAAAAGGCAAGTAAAGGCAAAGTCTGAAAGCTTGCAACGCCCGCTCTTGGCGGAAGCCATGGAGCAGCTACAAGAATTGGTAGCTGCAGTCCAAAACATCAACTTAGTAGTGCATACTTTGAAAAATGAAAATTTAGTCCTTAAACAAGCCCTTCAATTACGTGATGCAGCCCCTCCTCCAGTGCCTGCTATATCACTAACAGCAGACAAATTCATGGGAGACCCCAAAAGACTCAAAGAGTTTCTGGATGTCTGTGCCGAATAGCTCTCTTTCCAACAAGCCTCTTTTCCGAATGCCAGAGCAAAGGTCAGTTTCTTAGTGACCCATATGTGTGGGCGCGCCTTGACCTGGGTGACCAGTTTGGACACCTCTAATGACACCATTCTTGATTCATTGGCTGCCTTCACTCAGGCTCTTAAATTGATGTTTAATCGTCCTGATCTAGTGTACACTGTACAGGAGGAACTTCTGGACCTACATCAGGGAACAATGGATATACTCACCTGCACCACACAGTTTCGACAAATGGTAACACCCAGGCAGCCTGGTCTAATGAGGCCTTGCTTACCCTGTTATGTAGGGGTCTGACAGAAGAACTGAAGGGTGAAGTATCCTGAGTTCCACAGCCCCCTACATTAGACGCTCTTATACAGTTGGTAATACAAATCGACTGCAGGATACAAGAAAGAAAGGTGGAAAAGAGGAAGAACAAGTTGTTCCCCAGTCCACCATCTGCTCCAGAAGCACATCGAGAATAGTCAGAACCCATGCAGATTGGGACCACGAGAGGACCGTTAAGCCCTGAAGAACAAATTCGATGTCAAACTAATGGCCTCTGTATGTATTGTGCCTCAGCCTCCCACCTACTACGCTATCGTCCTTTAGCACCACCTTGTAAGAAGGAAAACTACAACTCTGAGTTTTAGATTGGAAACAGACCCGTGAGCCATCGTCCTTTCCCAGCATTCCAGACCCCACTATGATTTCACAGCCAAGATCGACTCTAGCTTACTGTTGGTTCTCACCATATCCCTACACCTACCGGATGGACGTACATTGGAAGTACCCACACTTGTTGATTCAGGAGCAGCAGGATTGTTTATGGACGCATCTTGGGCTTCCAAAGAAGGAGTACCATTAACTGATAAGAATACTCCCATTCCCATAGAAGGAGTGGACAGAAGGGAGTTAGTAAACGGACCTATTGTGAAGAACACCTCTCCCATCCAAATGTGGATCAATCATCACCAGGAAATCATTCAGTTTGACTTAATACAAGCAGTTCATTTTCCTCTCATCCTGGGAATTCCGTGGCATACCTTGTACAACACTTATGTCAACTGGAGGGCACATACAGTCTTTTTCGGCTCAGAACACTGCATGTAATTGTGCATCCAAGAACGAAGACAGGACTTTAGTACTGTATTCCATACCGATCTAGTCCAGTCCCTTCCACTGCACCGTCCAGAAGACTGTGCCATCAATTTACTTCCAGAGGCTTCAGTACCATTTGACAAGATGTTTCGTCTGACCCTTACAGAAAAAAGGACACTCAAAGAAGATTGATACCAGAATTTTGCCAACAGCCTTATCAGGGAGTCATTTTCTCCTGCTGGAGCATCCCTATTTTTCATCGCAAAGAGGAATACTACTTAATTAGGACTGTGTCTAGATTATTGTGGCCTTAATGCAGTGACTGTTAAGGACAAATGTCCACTTCCATTAATACCTGATAACTTCGATGCAGTACAGACCACTGTCATTTTTACCAAGTTGGATCTTAGTGGTGCCTATCATCTTATAAGAATAAAAGAATAAAAGAAGTGGATGAGTGGAAAACTGCCTTCCGAACACACTAAGGGCATTATGAATGCGCAGTTATGCCTTTCGGTTTGTCCAACTTCCTGGCTGTCTTTCAGCGGTATATGAATCGTTTATTTTCTGATCTCCTTTTTCATATAGTCATAATATACCTGGATGACATTTTGGTGTTTTCCAACTCAGCATAAAATGATGTCACACATGTACGAGAAGTACTGCAATGGTTACAGGATAACCATTTACAAGTGAAACCTGAGAAGTGTATATTCGATTCTGCTACAGAACCTTATTTGGATTAACGGGAGGCTAGCTATCGGGCAACGCGCTCGTGTTGGAAGCAAGATGACTTGGAGCAACACAGGTCGATCCCCGGGTGCGTGCTTAGAAACCTCTGGGTTTTAAGCACGTTATAAATACCCAATTACAAATTACATATTGTCTTGTGATGGAGTTTCTGTGGACCCACAAAAGGATACAGCCATTCTTTGTTGGAAAAAATCACGACAGATGTCATTGTGGCTTACCTTCCGCCAAAATCTGTACTGTCATCATGGCCACTGTTGATACGTACTCTAAGATGGCCCATTTTACACCGTTTCCCAAGATACCATAAGCAATTGAGATGAGTCATATCTTCTTTAAGGACATTTTCAAACTTAATGGCCTTCCCAAAGCTGTCATTTCAGACCGCAGCTCTCAATATACATCAGCGTTTAGGAAGTCCCTTTGGATAAACATTGAAATTAAGAATTGCTTTTCTTCTTGCTTTAACCTTCAATCTAATGGGTCAACCGAACGCACCAATCAAACCTTGGAGCAGTATTGAATGTGCTTCATCTCTGCAGCTCAAGATGATTGGGTCAGTCTTCTCCCTTCCGCAGAATTTTCGTATAGCAATTCCTTTCATGCCTCAATTGGAATGACTCCCTTCTTTTGCAATTACAGATATGGTCCAACATGGATTCCTTCCTTGCCCACTCGCAGCTCACTTGTACCATACGTTGAAGAAATCCTTTCCCAACTACGAGAAGTCCAACAACAACCACTCCTTTCCTTAACAAAAGCCAGAGAACAAGATAAGGAACATGCTGCTTGTCGCCGCAACCCGGCCCTCCTGTACCAATCAGGTGACAAAGTATGATTGTAAAGTAAATACCTTCCTCCTCATCTTCGACAAGGGAAGTTTGCCCCCAGACTCTATGGCCCCTTGAATGTCCTTAAGAAAGTCAACCTAGTGGCATTCAAACTTAAACTCCATCGCACTTGGAACAGGATCCATCCTGTGTTTCATTCGTCCTTGCTAAAACCAGTCAAATGAGACATAGCTTCTTATCATCAATCTCATGTTCCTCCGTGGGTGAATCGCAATCAGCATCAAGAATTTGTAGTAGCCCATATTTATGACTCCAGATACTACCGTGGGATCGTTGGCGTAGAAGACCTTTGCCAACCACACCCATAGAGGAGAATCTGCAACCATAAAATGACTGTCATATGGTTCACGCAGGACCATCTCTGAGACAAGGGAGGAGAGACTAACCCGGAAGTAAAAAAAAAACCTTCCACCTCATTGTGGTGCGTTGCAACTTACTTGTTGCCAGTTTGCTTGTTACCCATCTTCCTTCTGCCCTTTCATCCTCCTTCTGGCTTCCAGCCTTGCTTGCACCTTGTCTGCCCCAGGGACTTACCTGTGCTTGCACCCTTGCTTTACAGACTATTCTCTTGTTCCTTTCTGGTGCTGCACTGACTATTCCTTTCCTCGTACCGTAGAGCCTTCTTACCCTCTCTTGAAAAACACGTGAGGATTCCTGTTGTTAATCTGTGGTAGTGGAACCTGATTGCTGCTCAAGAGGAGGACATCCCATCATCACGGTCCGTTACTGGAACTACATCCTTCCAATGTTTTTTAACTCATCCTTGAGTTTTTCCTTCGGTCGGGCTATCTCTGTTGCCTGCATGTCCTATTCTCATTCAGACAGTCCTGGCATCAGGGGAGGAAACCTAGGAAACTAAAACTAAAACTAAAGATCAGTCTGTGTCTCGTCATCGAAACTTAAAGACCGTCCTTGACTTTGAAAACTAAAACTAAAGATCAGTCTGTGTCTTGTCGTCAAAACGTAAGGACTGTCCTTGTCTTTGTGTCGAAAATCATACTAATCTGACTCTCACACTAGAAATGTACAACTAAGGGTGTAAGGAAATGCCCCTTTATGTTTGGCAAAAAATGTCCATCAAAATAAAATAGATAAATCCTACGAAATTGTTTTTCTCCAAGGACACATTATTGAATCCAGTGGGTGGTTCCCTTCCCCTTGATATTTAGGTATGTTGTCAAGGTCTCTCTTTCAAATAACAGTTTCATAAAGATGGCAAAGGTGTCTCTTTCAAACAGCAGATCTTTTAGAATAGCAACAGTGTCTCTGCTGTTCTTCTTGACCATATGCTTGGAAAAACAAATATGTTTCTTTATACCACTTAAATGGATCTCCTGGTATACTCCCCTGCCAGAGATCCTTGATCGCCTGGCATACTCTCCTGCCCGGGATCTTTCCACCCTCTAAACAACTTGACTGAACCTCCTGGTATACTCTCCTGCCAGGAATCCCTTTATGGATCTTAAAGAATTTGTCTTTTAATTCAACACAGTTGTGTTCCTTCACTGTGCTTTCTACTTCATTGGCTTGAGGTACTACTTTTTCCCGGCTTTCCCCACACTGACATCTCAGGTATGGGGACTTGTTCAAGTTAGGCCTTTTATTTCTCTAGGTCGGTATCCAAATATCTTTATCTGTTCATATGCCTGTCGGTACGCCTCAGGGTCCCCAATGGCTCTGGGTACACTCACCGTTGTATTGAAGTGTTCCCGACCAGGGGCACATTGCTGCAGTGAAGCTCCCACTTTGGAATGGCCTCCTTTGCAGTGTGGGCCTCCTTCCAGCTCTCCGGGCAGCTCTACTGTCCCCTGCAAGCAAGACAGCTGCTCCTCTGTACAACCGCACTCCCAGTAGCTCTGCTGTTGCTTCCGCTCTTCAGCGTTTCTCTCTCAGTGCATGCAGTGTCCCTTCTGTTATCACACCACAGAGGTATGTAATGCTTGAGAGCGGCAGAGTGGAAGTGCCTACTTCCCCAGGCATGTTCCTTCCCCGTACTGCTGCCTGCTTTGGCTATGCTTCTCTCGTCTCTGGCCTCGCTTTCTTCTACTCCGGTTCTCCTGTTTTGAAAGTGGACACCATTTTTAAAGGACACACTCACTCGGACCTCCCCAAAACAACTAGTCTGCATGTTTAACTTCATAAAAGACAGCTCTTTAAGGTATTTAAACCAAAGTAATATGATTTTGAGAATGGTGGTGATCTGTTCAGAGAACATTTTCTTTGTTTATAATGGTCAACATTACAAGCAACTCCAGTGGACAGCTAAGGGCTCATATTTTGCTCCTTTCTATTTCATCTTGTTGGCTGGTGGGAAAAAACATGTGGTTTTAAAGAGGATTTAAACACATTATCCTACAACTTTGTTGAATATAGATTTGATTAAATTTGAAGGCACTTGATTCAGGGAGATTCTCTATCCCACCCCTAAAAAAATGCACAATTTTTATTATTTTTAGGGTGTGTAAAAACCACAGGAAATACTGATTAAACAGCCTCACGTACAACAATCATTCTACCACTCTCTTGCATAAGACGTACGTTTGTTTGCAATAACATATTGCATCAATAAAAATATTTCAAGCAATTCAGTTTTGAGACTCCCCACCTATTACAACAGAGCATGCCTGAGTCACAAATCAATTGACACTCAATATGAAACAACTCAACAGTTGCTGCTTCTCTGGTATAGTAGCAAAACATCACAATGGGCCTCATTACGAGTCCGGTGGTAACCCTGCCGGTGCTTCCAGCGGGTTGTTGCCAGACTTTAAACACTTTACCGGCCCCTGATTTACCAGTGCCACAGGGACATTACAAGTCCTTGCAGATCGGGAGCTCAGACGCCGGGCAAATGTTGATTCCCATTCTCATGGAGCTTCATAGGACTCCATGGGAGTGGGGTGGCGGAAGCACTGGCAACGCTGCTAACTGTGCTTCTGTGAATACTCTGTGGGCGGGTGCTGTTGTGCCCGGCAAATCAGATCTGCTGGGCAAAACGGCTCATGCCCGCAGACTTGTATTGTGGTGGTCCAGAATGAAGGCCGATATGTTGCTAGCGGCACTCTGAATTCCGGACTGTCACACTCGTAATGAATGGATTTTGGTTATTTTAATCACTGAGTCACCAATATTCAATATGATGTGAACAAGACTTCAGTAAAGTGTTTTTAAAAATAAATATTGTTATACAAAATTCTGGCATTTGCTAGTATGAATACAGATCAATGGCTGCAATGTATTCCTATGTACTACCTCAATGATGCTTCTATGCGTGTTGTCAAGGTTGAGCTCATTATCAATATTTGAATGAGTGATGTTCTCAGAATCAATTCCTAATTGGATGGGGTGACAAGGAACCTAACTAATTCCATGGTTTCAATGACTCAGGCCTTCAAAACAGCATCACACCCCATGCCATTTGGGTCGGGAAAGGATGGCTACTTTACTCTTATTGACTTTGTCGTTCACAATACCTTTAATTTTCAATAACAGGATATGGGTTCTTGAGCACTAGGTTCCAAAGAGTGTGTAGGAAAAGGACCGTCAACAATGCTCACACCAAAGATTTTAATGTTATTTTACTTCACAGTGGCATATACATATTGATCTATAGTCCCATTGACATTTAGACCGAGGTTCCCAAAATACACTTTTACATTCCTTGAAAGGGATATGGGAATGATTCCAATTATCTAGATAATAAGTACAATTCCTCAGAGCACCTGTGATGAATCAACTTCTGGGGTACAGGTCTAGGGGTGAATATTGGCTTCTAAACAATCAATCAGCCCCACACCTGTAATACACCAGAAGGGATCCCAACAGATTGGAATAACAAGCAAATTATAAACCTGCTTGTCCAATTTTGGTAACGTGGAAGAATGGCAGGCTTATCTCCAAAATGTTGTGGATCATTGATTAGTTGCAAGACAGTGAAAATACAATTATTACCCAATGATAAAAGGGACTGTTGAGTCAAGGTTGTATCAAAAATATATACTTAATTTATATCAGAGCAGATAGTTTTAGCAACACTACAAAATACCACCCACCATGTAAATGAATGCAGAGGACAGACCGTTCCAAAGAAGGAAAAGGGATGCACTCTGGATACAGACAGGAAGGTAGTCGGTACTGTTAATAATCACAACAGTTTAATGTTAATTGGCTTCAGCAGCATGGGAGCAATAGGTCTTAAATGGCTCTACATGGCATCTGGGAAGGACCAGGGGGACGGAACCACAATGTACCTTGTGCTGTAGGTGTTTTTGATGCTCGACGGGGTCGAGTTGGCTTCAGGGGACTTTGCAGGTTTCTGGGACAGAGTTCAAGATGAGTGTCATCTGCGGCTATCAGGCGGCAAGACGGTTTGGCGAGCGAAGCTGGGTGAACAACTGCAGGCTAGCATACATGACGCCTTGGGGTCAGAAATAATTGTCTCAGTGTTGATCAGCGGTTCTGAAGCACTTGTCAAGATGCCTCAGATGTCTTTAAGCAACTGTGGCTTGACAATGGTCAGCATTGTAGTCAGTTGCAGCTCGAGGAACTCAATTGGCTCGAAAATGTCCTTTAAGGCAGAAATCGGTAGATGTTCGTAGAGGCACTTCTCCCAGTTTCTTCAATGGGCTTGTGTCATCCTCTAAGGTGGACGTCCCAAAGCTGAGGAGTGTGTTGCAGGCAACTGCCTCATCCTTGGTTTTAGGTTCAGATACCTTCTGGCCCTCCCTATCCAGGTAGCTTGCTGCAGAGCCTAACAGGGCACGCTGTGTGCTGGCAGGGTACCAGTTCTGGAGTGGCTAGAGGGTTCTCTGAGTTCTGGATCTCCCTCTGTTCCCTGGGAGATGTTTAGGGGAGGGATCTTGCTTCCCTCTTTGGAAATCCTGGCCTTCCTTCACTGGCGGAAGATGTAAGGCAGATTGTACTTTTAGCCAGGGTCCAAAGATGAGTTCTTCTTTCTGCTTCTAGTGAAGCCTGTAGATGATTTGCAAAAAGTGGGACTCTGCCCTATTTTAAAGCCAAATGGACCACAGTGATTGGTGCAGGCTAAGCCTATCTTAATGAACCAATCCTTGGGTCCCTATCAACAATCTCTGAATGGATGAGGTCATAACCAGAGTGCTTTGCAACAGGAAGGTAAAGGGGTGAAAACGTGTGATACTAAGTCCCACCCATCTTCCTGTCTGTTGTGGATCAAAAAGTCTCTCTGGTTCATGGATCTCTCTGTGGTTCCTGATTACAGCGGCAGTTCTCCCTTGAAGCTGCAGCAACACCAGACTCTCTTGCTCCTGAAAACCACATTCTCATACTGTTTGAATGGGGCCCCCATGCAGGGTGGCTTACTGTAAACACGCAGTCCCAGACATTACAGCTCAGTGTGATAGATACTGAGCGCGGGAGCTGGCTTCAGGTTGACACAGTTGCATATGAAAGGTTGTTGGGGTTTCTTGTCTCCTTTGTTAACCTTTACAGCCGGGCCCCACGTGGGCCTGTTTGAAGTACCCTCTAGTTCAGGGATCCCCAACGTGTAGCTCGGGAGCAACATGTTGCTCACGGCAGCCTAAATTGTTGCTCGCCAGTTGCACTGGGCCATGGTGTGAAGGCCTAGAAGGGGGTGCTGAATGGATGAGACCTCAGTAGCACTGTAGTCAGGACAGAGTCCTGGACTGTGCAAGAATGTTGGCCAATGAGCCGCTGTGTTTCCAGCTGGATTATTTTTATACATGCAAGATTTGTTTGGTGCCACCATGCACATACTTCTTCAGTAAATGTCCTTACTTGTTATGGTAGTGTCATTGCTAAAACCCTGTCATCTCCAGTTACTTTGCCCAGCTGACAAATGTATTAGTGAGTACAATATTTGAACCATGTTTGTGTCATGGAGAAAATTGGCATATTCTGTTCTTTGATACAACTAGTATGAACATAATGGACAAGGAGGTGGTATGCATACCCAACTTTCCTTTATTAAATAATGTGCATGCACACTTTCTGTACAAGTGATGTTTGTGTTTGATCCCACCATGTACATTTATCGACAATATTCATTTTGGTGTCTCCTGTATTTATTATTACATGGTGTCCTAGCGGAAAAATGGTCTTCGTTTGATATCCTGCCCATCTAGCACATGGTTAATGGGCAGATACGGTAAATGCATGCCACATTTTTCATAATTAATTGCCCTGTATTCCAATACAATTAATTGATTGTTAATAGGTTTAAACTAACAAGTCAATTAATTGATTCAAATAGTTAGTTAACAGCACCACACCCCTCTAATCAAAGGTTTGACCAATGTTTGCCACTAAGTCTTGTGTAAAATCCCTTTTGGGCAGAGTAAATAGGCTCCAAATAATTGAGAAAGGTATTATTTTTATTCCTAACCACTTTTTCACCAATGCAACAGCCTTCTGGAGCTTTAATACACACCATTTGCCATAACATTCCCAAATAATTCTCAGGAGGTAACCTCCAAAGGCCCAATGAAGTGATCTTTAAAGGCTACCATGTAATGACCTGAAGTACGAATTCATATTTATATTTCTCCATTAAGTCAGCAATTTTTAAAAACATGTTTCATATTTTTCATACAATTCACACAGAACAAGCCCAAAATAAAAAAAGCAACTTTAACAGAATCAAACTTGCTATATATACAAGTCTGAACATTATAATTAATTATATATAGCATAGCTCCCATGCATTCCACGCTTATGCAAAACAGAAACAACAGCAAATGAACAGAAAATGAACCAAATCTTTGACTCCTATTTTGCAAGCGCACTTTGTGCTTCCTCCTGCACACTTTCTTAATTTATTGAGGAGTGGGTACATTTAAACGTACCATTACCACCAGCCTCCTGCATTCTGGGAATCTTATTTGACAGATTTCTCCTTGCCATTTTATATGTGTATGTAAGTCTGTATATAAGGCTAAAGTTGGCAGCCTGTGTATATTTTGGACATCTGACTTTTTTTCCATCGGAAACGCTCTTGCTTTTGGAGCTATTTTGAGGTGGCTTAATGCACCAAATGTAGTTATATTGCATCCCTATTCAAATGGACAGTGACTTACAACCGCCCATAACCACAAGTATTTCTCTTCACCAGGGGAGGCTACAATCGCACTTGCACTGAAATTCACTTTATGATTAGCAGAAAATCCCAGATGTGCTTTTAAAAAATAAGGAACATTCTTAACTGGCCTGACACTCAAATTGAACACCCTCAATTCGGCTCACAAGGGGCTAGCAGGTGTATCTGCAGGGAGACCTGCTATTTGGCCCAGGAATTTATTTTGCAACCCCTCCAAGAAATGACAGTTCTAACAACCCTAGATTTTGCGGCCTTAAAATCATGGAGCAGACCTTTGTCTTATATACCTCCAACTTCTCCAATCAGAATGCCGCAAACCTGAAATAACGTAAAAATTCATTTAATCATGAATGATGCCTTTTCAGCTATCTTATTAAAATTACTGACACAAGCACTGCTCTTTCAGAAGATTAGGCTCAGATAAAAATGAGACTGCCCCCTCATCTCTACATTCATTTAATAAGGCTGCATAAGGGTGCATGCTATAAAATGAACCCTTCAGGTGGAGGGTGGATTAACTTTCCTAAGAGAATTACTAGAATCAACATCCAGAAGGAATACATTGGGACCAACTGACATCCCTGCTTGTCACCTTTATTTGTGTTGGGAAACAATGTATAATTCCACAATCTTGTATTTTGGACAGATGTTGAGATGTCTGCGTATCACGTTGGATAAGACTTAAAAAACCATTAGTGACCTGTAAGAATGTAGAAGTAGGACTCGGACACAGTGGGCTCATGTTGATTGACATATACTTTTATTGAAAGGAAAAGGGTGGGGGACTGGGGAAACTCCTGTCTTTCCCTAAAGCTAAGAGGGGTTTCCCATCCTTAACCAAAACTATGGAAACTGCCAGTATGTCTTGTCTAAAGTAAATAGTCCACTGTCTGTCACAAGTCCGAAGCCTATTTCCATCCCTCACACCATTTACTAACCTATAAAAAACAAAATGTCTTCTTAATTCAGAAGAATAGGTTGTAGATCCAATCAAAGAGTTCCAAATAACACAGGTTCCAAACCCAAAGTTCTTAAATATAAAACAAAGTTCCATAAAGTTCTTACATATTTCTCTGTTGCACAAACTTCGTAGCAACCTGGGCAACAACTCCCTTGTCCTGGTTCCTTCTCTTGGCAACTCTCTATTTATTGGACCACAGCCAGGGGCAATGACTCCTTTGCCCTGGTTCCTTCTCTTGTAGGTCCTAGATCTCTGCCTTTCTCTCTTTCTGCTTGGGTTAACTTGGTTCACTTCCCTGCCAAGTGTGGTCCTTAGTAAATTACTCTGTGATTACTGTGGAGCCCTCTTTTCCCAAGTACCACCACAAGGAAGAGGACTTGTGTGTTTCTCCTGTAGTGGGTCCCAAACCCCCCTTCTTTGCCTGAGGGTACTTGGAGCTCTCTTCTCCCATGTACCACCACGAGGAAGGTGACTTGTGTGGTTCTCGTGTAGTGGGTCCCAGACACCCTCTTTGTGTGTGAGTACTTGGAGCCCTTTCCTCCCAAGTACCGCCACAAGGAAGAGGACTCCTGTTGCTTTCGTTTGGTGGGTCCCAGACTCTTAAATTTCTCTTGTTGGGGGACAGACATGGTTCACATGCCTGCCAGGTACTGTGTTTCCCAGCAGCCAGCCTGAGTGCTCTCCTTTGTAGTGGGCTCTGGTCTGCCCAGGAACACTGCAGTGTCAATCTTTCCCAGGACAGCGTGGTCTTCCTTTCACGTGCTTCCCTGTCTGCAGGAACACTGGGAGCTTCTCTCTGCCAGCTCGCCTTTCGGTCCTTCCACTGTGGACTGGCCCTTGTCCTTCCAGCTCCTCTCTTGGCATCCTCGTGTGCTTCCTTGCACTTTCCTGCACCGTGCTGGCTCCTGCAGCTCCTTCATGAAGGACTAGACAACTTCTTCCTGAGTCCCTCATCCTTTTCTACTATGCATTGACCAATGAGTGGCCAGCAACAACTAGACTGCTCATTGTGGTTCTTAGGAGAAGTCTTCATGCCTCCGCTCTTCCTCTTCATCCCAGTACTTATTCCAAGTTGTCTAGAATGCTCATGTTGGTTATGCAGAACACTCTACATTCCTCCATGCAGCTTATTTGTCTCAATGGTTGTCAATAACATATCTTTCAACTCTTCCCCATTCTTCCTCGTCTCAGTATTTCTAACCTTGATCTCCCTTGGGTCAGTTGTGCTCTTCATAGTCCCAGTACGTATCTAGGGAAGGGGTTGTTCTTTGGGTTATAGAAATGGGGGGGAGGGGTCCTAGGGTCTGGGGATTGGCGAGTATATTGCGTTCTCAGGGTAGGGTTGTTCCTAGTCCCAGAAGGGGTTTCCTCTCCCATGTGATTCTCTCCCTGTGCACCACCCTCAGGGGAACTATTGTACCGAGGATGTACCGCCCTGGCCACATGGGAATGGTCTCCCCCATAGGGGAGAAGGGACAGCATCCACAGATTTGACACAGACTCCAATAAAATGTAAATTCCACCACATTATGTTTCAATCAAATACCGACAAAATTCACCCTGGAGGGCTACAGACTCCATAATTGGGGACTAACCGCCAAACCACCAATTGGAATCTGGCAGTGATACCACTGCACCAAGTAGCAGTAACTGTACCGTTGAGATGCCACCAAACTCGTAATAAGCCCCAATGTCCAGTAAGGGAATTGGCCTATAACCTTGAGGGGCTGGTGTTCCAAGAAATACTTGTCTAAGGGGATGGCATAATGCATGTCTTGACAACAACAATAAACATAAAACGATTTGGCATCCTTCAAAAAAGCTTCCATTTTTTTCTCAAATTCTTTTTTTATCTTACCACAATTTCTTATGCCATTTTGAAACTATAAATCTGACCAGTAGTGTACACACCCCTCATTAAATCATGGTTCAGTTTTCTTTTCGAGATTCTACATTCTGCATCAAACCATGGTGCATCCCTTTCTATAACCTGGAACTCCTGAACTTGGGGGCACGGTTTGCCAATAGCTCTGTCCTGGATAGTTTCTCCTAAAGACTCAGACAAACTGACGCTTTCCTTTGTGGCCTCTGAACTGTTCAACAGTTTTAAGAGAATATGTTAATTTCTTGTGAATTAGTAATTCTTTCCAATGCCTCCTTTTCGAGCGTAGGCATCGCCAACCAGCCTCTCTGGCTGTCAGATATCTTCTTTGTGGTGCCTACCCTGGCCATTGGAAAATGAACTCAAGAGGATTGTGTTTACTCTCTGATCAATAAGAAATGTAACATTCCTGAAGGAAAAAAAACATCCACAATACAGTCATCAATGACTGTGGAACAGTATTGCCGATCTTGCATGCTTAGGAATGCACCATTTGCCATTAGAGATCCCATAAAATCCTAGGCAGAATCTCATGTGGCCATTTTTACTGTCCATACATTTGCACTAATATTTTGCTCGGGAACCTGAAACCCCTGGTAATGTTTATTTACTCCTACTCTATTTTTGAACAGCTGGACTGGTCCTATATGTCTATAAATGTACTACTGACCACTCAATTTCCTCAACATTCCTTGTAAACCACCACTTAACTTCAAATGAAGTTAAAGACCTTGCACATTTCTTTAACTAGAATAACACGTGGTCTAGATAACTATTAAGTACTGCAAATTAAATGTTCTATATGCAGTTTTAATTTTGTTACATTTCTAATTTGTGTTGCAAGCAATTTGTCCGCCAACTGTGCGCCGATATATTCTGTCTAAAAATGGATGTTGCTCACCATTTAATTTGATATGCCAATGTTGCTCATTGCGCACAAAAGGTTGGGGACCCCTGCTCTAGTTGATATGTGTAGAGCTTATGGGTGAAATTTTGCACTCGAGCTGGTCTCGCGCACTCTCTGGATTGGATGTGGAGAGAGCCGCGTGACCAACGAGTGACGGTTGGATTGAGATTGAAAGAGAGAGCACTGTGTGGAGACTCTGGGGAGCTCCGTAAATTAAAGTTTGAACCTACCTGCCGTTTCCTCATATTCTTTCATATGGCGACAAGGAACGGAGCTCGCCACGGAGCCAGCGGGGTGATCCTGTGAAGTGAGCAGAGTGTGGGGGTATCCAGCGTGCTGACCCCTACGACTGCAGAGGGCTGAGTGGCAGGAAAGAGGTGTGGGGGCCGCAGGGGGACCCTCCAGGCAGCAGAGTTTCAGAGCTGCAGGGGGACGGTCTCCGCGGCGGCCGCAGGGGGACTGTCTCAGCAGCTGAGTTTCGGAGCTGCAGGGAGAAGGTCTCCGCGGCGGAGGAGGAGTGTGGAGCAGGAGCTCTTCGCTCTCCCCACCTCACCAGAAAAGCCAGTTGGTGCTGCACACCCAGACCCCTCAGGACATAGAGGTGAGGAGGAAGAACAAAGAGGGAGAGGGGACTGGGGATAAGGATTTGAGCACAATAAGAGGGGGAGGAGGCACATGCGAACACAGTGCCATCTAGAGGATCCTAGAGGAAATTATTGAACAAGAGAACAACCATAAGGGAAGGCACATTCAAGAGGAAAAGTAATTTATAAAGTGCCATCTACAGGATCCCTAAGGAATTATTTAGGAAGGGTGAAGTGCCACCCTAAGGATAGAACCTGCTTAAAGATTGGTATTAGGTGACTGTGATTCCTACGGGAAGCTATTTTGAAGATTTGGACAGAGAATAGGGAGGAGTCATAGGGCCAGAATAAGAGGAATACTGGCAGAGATTATAAGAAGGCTGATAAGAACACATTAGGGTAATAAGTAAATGCACCTAGTGTGCAACGGTGCATAAGAGCATATTGGTCGAATAAATTTGGCTTGTACTACGCAAATATGGCTGCGGCGAGTATGTCACTGCAAGGCCAAGGGGAAATCGACCAGTATTCAATGGCAGAAAGGAAATTGGAGATCCATTTTGAGGCTAAGAAAAATCTAACGTTTGAGAGGCATAAATTCTTCCAAAGGGTACAAGATCCACAGGAACCAGTGGCGAACTTTATTGCGGCACTAAGGTCATTGAGCCATACATGTGAATTTGGGCTGCTCACAGACTCTCTTATAAGAGACCAATTGGTCAGATGCACGAATAATGTGAAAATACAGGAAAGACTATTATCAAAGGATGCATCACTTGAATCGGCCATTGATACAGCAAGGAGTATGGAACAAACACATAAATATATGTCTACTATGAAGGGAGACAAGCGAGAAGGAGAAGTGGCTGCAGTGAAGGGTTTCCGCAAGAGTGTCCCGAACAAAGAAATAAGATGTTACAAGTGTGGGAGCAACCGCCACATTTCCACAAGTATGTTTTGTCCCGCCAAGAATATCTCGTGTTTGAAATGCAAAAAGAAGGGCCATTTCGCGAGGGTGTGTCGGGAATCAGGTGTGGTGCAGAACATCGAAACAGGAGGAAGAGTACCAGAACAAGTAGAAGATCAAGTAATGGAACTGTGCAGCCAGACAAAGCATGTGCTGGAGATTTCGGAGGTGTCAAGTAAAGGAGGTGCACCCACAGACGTATTCATGATCAACGGGAGAGTAGTGACCATGAAGGTGGACAGTTGTTCACCGTGGACCTTAATGTCGAAGGCAACATTCCTGAGTTGCATGCAGGGAGACGTGAAAATGTTGAAAGAACACAATATTGAGCCCTATGCATATGGGAACGTGAAAATTGATGTAGTAGGGATGTTCCAGGCCTCCATAAAATATAAAGGAAGAAGCTGTGAATCGGAAATATATGTGACACAAGAAGGGTCATCACTTCTGGGATGGGGTGAACAATGGAAATTAGGGATCAGAAACCAAGCGAATGCAGAGAGACCTATTGATGTGGCAGAATTGAAGGACAAGTGGGAGAAAGAGTATCCCATGGTATTCAAAGATGAATTGGGAATGTTGAAAGGATTTGAGCACCAAATTCAGCTAAAAGCAGGCGCGAGCCCAAAAGTGCATAAGGTGAGGCCAGTGCCTCATGAATTGAGCGAGAAACTGAAGGTGGAGGTAGAGGCATTGCTTCAAAAGGGAATAATAGAAAAGAGTGAAAGCTCAGAATGGTTGTCGCCGGTGGTGGTAGCTGCAAAGGCGAGTGGAGACATTAGACTTTGTGTAGACCTGCGGGATCTGAACAGAAACATGCTGGTTGATAGACATCCCCTGCCGATAATTGGTGATAAATTATCTGTACTAAACAACGCCAAAGTATTTTCAGTCATTGACCTTTCTCAGGCGTACCATCAGATACCATTGAAGGAAGAGTGTCAACACTTGACAGCATTTATTACAATATTTGGAACATTTAAGTATTGCAGGATGCCATTTGGACTCGCCTCGGCGGCGGCTGTATTCCAAAGGGTGATGGAGACAGTACTGGATGGAGTAAAAAACATTATTGTGTTCCAAGATGATGTTCTAATATATGCTAGTTCCACTAAGGAGCATGATGAAGTGTTGAAACAGGTGTTGGAAAGATTGGGTGAGGCAGGACTAACGGTTAAAAGGAGCAAATGCAAGATTGCGGTGAGCAGAGTGGAGTATTTGGGACATGAAATTGATGAGCAACGTGTGAGACCTAAGAGGAATTTAGTAGAAGCATTGAAGGATGCACCGGTACCAAAGGATAAGGAACAAGTCAAATCATTTTTAGGGTTGGCTGAATATTATCACAGATTTGTGAAGGATTTTGCCAAAGTGTCAACTTCTCTCAGAATGCTACTCAAGAAGGGTGCGATGTTTGAATGGTCAACGGAATGTGAGGTGGCTTTTGAGTGCATTAAACAAGCGGTGAGTGGAGCACCGTCCATAGGAAGATTTGATTCTAAAGATAGAAGTGTGTTAGTAGTTGATGCGAGCATGTTGGGGTTGGGAGCAACGTTGGTGCAGTATGACAGGGACAATGCAAAGAGAGTTATTGCATTTGCGTCTAGGACGCTAAGAGGTGCAGAATGTAAATATTCCGTCATCGAAAGAGAAACATTAGCCATGTTCTGGGCTGTAAATCATTTTAAGTATTTCTTGTGGGGGAGAAGAGTTGTGGTCAGGTCAGACCACAAACCCATGGTGCAGCTCTTTGAAAGTGGAAGGTGGGCTTTGGGTTCTCCAAGAATAAGCAGGTGGGGTTTAGGACTTCAAAATTTTAATTTTGATGTGAGCTACTTGCCGGGAAAGAGAAATGTGGTGGCGGACTGCCTGTCCAGACTGCCAATTAAAGGTAATGGGGTAGAAGAAAGAGAAGTAGAAGAGGAGTCAGTGGTGGCGGAAATACAGTGTGCTGTTAGTAGAGAAGAGTGGACATTAGAGGAAGATTCTGACGAGGTTCTCAAACTTGTGAAGGGTTGGACAGTGGAAGGGTGGCCAGCTAAAACGGATTTGGATAATAAATTTAATACCTGGTGGGAGATAAGAGATGAATTGAATTTGTGTGAAGTCAGATTGAGGAGGGGTAGGTGTTTGGTTCCCCCTCAGACAATTAGGTCGGTCTTGGTGAGATTGGCACATCAGGGACATCCAGGGGAAGCTGCCATGAAAAGGAAGTTGAGGCAGAACTATTGGTGGCCGGGAATTGACAAAAGTGCTGAAAGGTATGTTAAAGATTGCTGGAGTTGTCAAACAAGTGACAAATGCAGAGTGGTAAGAGAGGCCCCATTAATACCTAATGTGATACCGGATCAACCTTGGAACAAGTTGGCAGTGGATATTATGGGCCCTGTGGCCGGCCTAGGAGAAGGACTTAAATTTCTATTTGTGGTAGTAGACTTCCATTCTAAATGGTTCGAATGGGAAGCGGTGAAAGAAGTAACGACTAAGGAGTTGATTGGTTTCTTGGAAAAGGTTTTCCTTAAGGAGGGTGTTCCTGAGGAAATTGTGTCTGATAATGGAGTACAATTTGTGTCCATGGCAATGAGAAGATTTCTTGCGGGCTACAGCATAAAACACACGAGGACTGCACTGTATAATCCCAAAGCGAATGGTCTGGTTGAAAGAATAAACAGGTATATAAAAGGGGGCCTACAGTTGGCTATGAAGTTGGGACAACCATGGAGGGAGGTGTTGAGGATGTTAACATGGAGTTATGTCACTACACCACACTCTGTAACTCGGGTATCTCCATTTGTGTCGATGAAAGGCAGGGAACCTGGTACAAGGCTTTGTCCAGGATGGCTAGGTATGGCCAAGGTGGTCAGTGTGGATCGTGATCACATAATGAGACTAATTAAGTTGAATCAGGAAAGAAACAAAGAACTGTTTGATGACAGGATGAGGGTGAAAGAACAGGAATGGAAGGTTGGGGAGATGGTGTATGTTAAAAATCCCAGGTTGGTGAACAAATGTGTTGAAAGTAAGTTCCTAGGACCAAAAAAGATAAGTGCGGTTAAGAGCAATGTTGTTGTCTTGGAGGGAGGGGAAGTCTGGTCAAAAGGAAGGTTGGCAAGAGCGGGAGGTGAGAAAGAGGATACATTGGAGGAAAAATTGAAGGAAAAAAGAGTGAGTGTGGACAATAATAAGAAAGAGGAGGATGAGGTGAAAGAAAGAGTTGTTGATGAGGAAGTGAAAGGAGGAATGGTAGGCATAAGTCAAAACCTGTGTGGATGAGAGATTATGAAACCGAAACTTAACATTCAAATGTTAGGCAAGTCCAAAATTTTAATTGTTCAAAAGTAAGATTTAATTTTGTCTGCTTAGCATAGTTCTATATTAGGATTGTTTTGGCTAAGTGAGGAAGGTAATAGAAATCATTTTAAGTTTTCTTATTATTATAAGTCTTCTTAGTTATTTTCTGCATAAGGGGAAAGATGTGTAGAGCTTATGGGTGGAATGTTGCACTCGAGCTGGTCTCGCGCACTCTCTGGATTGGATGTGGAGAGAGCCGCGTGACCAACGAGTGACGGTTGGATTGAGATTGAAAGAGAGAGCACTGTGTGGAGACTCTGGGGAGCTCCGTAAATTAAAGTTTGAACCTACCTGCCGTTTCCTCATATTCTTTCATTATGCTAATCACTGCCACCAGCCGCAGGGCCTAGTAAAAGAGCAGAATGGATCCATGGAGCCTTTGTTAGTTTCAAAGCATATGATAGGATACAGGTTACCCCTCCCTTTAACACTCACACAGTTTGTGATTGCACCACTTTATGCTCAAATTATTATCAGCACAGATCAACAGGGAATTCTCTTATTCAAAATATAAATGTATTCATTTCTTTTGGTTAAAAAGGTTTTTTGTATAGCATCCATAATTCAAAAACATTGTACAAAACCTACCAAATTGCATACAACAATCTTTCAGACAATACAATGACACTCTACAAATTGTGCCCAGGGGTTGGTACAATGTGACTTTATCAGTTATTGTACACCGTATTTACAATGCGATTTTGACAAATTTCATGGGAGTCAAGAAAAAATGCCACACCTAGTCTGTGCTTCCACCTAAGGATATTGAGAAACAAGTTCACCTATTCACATTCTTTACATATGTATTTTCATACAGACACAGGTTTTTTGTGGTACAAGGACAGAATTATTCATAAGTCCTTGTTGGAAAAAAGACGAGACTAGTCAGTCCATGATGTCTAGTCATGTTCCTGTTGACACGTGTTTCCGCTGCTCTACCGTGATACGCTTTTCCAAACGTTCTCAGTCAGCTGTATATTGGGCCTTAATCAGGATGGGAATTTGTTTGATATTTGAGTCAATCAGGTATACCCCCAATTTTTCAAAGCAGGCACTATAAAACACAAACTAACCTCTGTGATGTGACTGTATACTCAGTATCTGCCAGGGGTGCAAGATCCTAACTCTAGTCTTAATTTGTGGGGTGCAGGGCAGACTTCCAAAATGATATCTTCTGTTTAGAAGACTGAAAGCAACTCTGTTCAGCTCTGTTAGGCAGAACAAAGGCCAAATTGTTACAAAGCCTATTATTTTTGGCTTACTGACAAGTCTTCATTTTGTATTGTCTATTACTAACCTTGCAGTGGAGAGTGATTTCTCCTGAGGCCGCTGGGGCCCTTGATGTTGATTATTTTCTTTTTCTTGGACTTCTTCTTATTGCTTAATATTTCTAAAGAGTTGTAAACAAAGCATCTTAGTTATTCTGTTGTCCTCTATTACCATATGTTTTACATATGGCCTTTCAGAATGTATATCTAGTCTTTGACATGGATTTAACTTTGTGGTTCATCTTTTAACTAGTCCATACTGGTTTACCATTTTACCCTTAGTTTTTAAACAATCGATTGTGTAGAACATTTGTTCTGAACCTTTATCATAGCAGGAATGCCCAGAGACCATATTTCTATATTTCCAGCTACCCCATGGGTTCAAAGTTCCAGAATGGCACATTCGCCTCATTCGATTTAGAAAAATAACCTTTCTTAGAAAGGCTTCTTTGTTTGGAACGTGTTTTTTGACCCATTACCATTGGTGCCAGTGGTTATGCTGTCAAACTGCGCTGTCACACTCCTTGGGTTCAGAGATGCAAGTTCAATGATGCGCACCAGCATTATTTTACTTTTAAAAAATTGCCTCAGGGGAAGCCTACTTGGTTGGAAAAACGTGTGATGGGACCCACTGTATTTGGTATCCGTGGTTATCTGTTCATGTTAATCAGGCTGGCCATGATAGGGGGAAGGTTGGACCGTCCCATTTCTGGAGATTGCATAGTGTACTCCTGACTGTCATATCCCAACTAAATATGACAGGGGGACTGTGCCTGTAGGCTGTGTGCACCCAGAGTACATGGGTCTATGGCCCTCATTACGACCCTGGCGGAATCCGCGGTGCTAAATGCACCGCGGAGCATGGCGGAAAGCCGCCGATAGCGCCATGGGGGTTGGCGGATTTACCACCCCATGCCGACCTTGGCGGAGCGGTAAATCCCCAATCCCCATTTTACCCTTCCCCATTCCCATTCTTGCCCCATAGGGTATAATGGGAGTGGGGAAGGAGTTAATTACGCCGCCGTAAAGTACGGCGGCGTAATTAACAACGAGGTCCCTTAGCGCCATGGTTTTCTCCGCCCGGTAAAACCAGGCGGAGAAAACCTCCATGGCGCTAAGGGAACCCGTAGTACGGCGGACGGGTCCGCCGCGATTAGCGCTGGCGGAAACCCACTCCGCCAGGGTCCTAATGAGGGCCTATGTGTTTGTTGTGGTGTGAGCATAGGAACATGTGTGTGGATTAGCACCACACATGATTCTGAGGTTGGTCTACCATCATTCCATTTAATTAAATATTTTGAAAAACCCAATTCCTCACATGTCCCCCAGCCTCAAAATGTGATCCAGCATCCAACTGAGGGTCTGGTTCGTCATCTAGGCGAAAGTACTGGCTGAGGCTATCTGTATTTCCATGCTGGGAGCCTGGCTTGTGCTGGAGGTCCACATCTAAGCCCTGTAATGATATGGCCCAACACAAAAGCTTAGGGTTCTCCCCTTACATGCCCATTAAACATTGAAGAGGCTGGTACTCTGTTTGGATAGTAAAGTGAGACCCATTGATGTCGGGTTTGAGCTTCTTTACTGCCCACATGATCGCATAAGCCTCTTTTTCAATGATGGTTCAGATCCTTTCCCTTTTTGTCAGTCGCCTGCTATTGTAGGTTGTAGGTTATTCTACCCCTTGAGAGTTCAGATCCGCTAACACTGCTCAAATCCCAAAATCGCAGCCACCTGTCTGGATAATTAATTCCTGACCATTGTCTGGCACTTACAAAACTGGGGCCCTGCGCAATCTGTCCTTTAAATCCTGAAAGGAGGTTTGACAGGCAGGGGTCCAAGTTACCTTCTTTGGCATTTTCTTGGAAATTACATCATTCAGGGGCATGGCAATGGTCCCATAGTCCTTGATGAACAACCGGTAGTACCCAGTGAGACCTAGAAAGGCTCTCACCTGTGTCTGTGTGGTGGGAATGTCCCAATCCTTCACAGCCAGTAACTTCACTTCGAGAGGTTGTTTCTTACCTCCACTGAGCAGGTCACATAGGTAAATCACTGTGCCCTGTGCTATCTGGCCCTTTGTGGACTTGATAGTCAGACCTGCATTCTGCAGTGCCTGAAGCACTTGAATCAGGTGGGATAAGTGATCTTCCCAGCTGTGGCTGAACACTGCAATGTTGTCAAAATAGGTGACAGTGAAGTTTTCCAGTCCAGACAAAACCTGGTTAAACATCCTCTGAAAAGTGGCAGGAGAATTTTTCAATTCAAAGGGCATCACCGTGAATTGATAATGTCCCTCTAGGGTTGAGAATGTTGACCTCTCTCTTGCTCTATCTGTCAAGCCAACCTGCCAGTACCCTGCCGTGAGGTCAAAGCTACTCATGTACTTGGCAGCACCAAGCTTGTCAATAAACTTGTCTGCCCGAGGAATGGGATGAACCTCTGTATTCATGACAGAATTGTGCCCCATGTAGTCTACACAAAAGCAGACTTCAGTCTTCCCACCATTGGTCTTTTTAGGGACCAGTACCACTGGGCTAGCCATGGGGCTGTGGGATGGCTCTATCACTCCTGGGGACAGCATACTGGAAGGTTCCTCCTTGATGGTGTTACTGACCTTACCGGACATCCAGTGAATCTTGCTCTTCATCCGGCTTACTGTCTCCAGTGTCCACATCATGGGTGCACCAATCATCTGCATGACCTTAAGTCAGCAAAAACAGACCGGCAAACTATCCCAGTAAACGCAGACTAGTCTATCGGTTGCTGTTCTGACAGGTCTGTTGCAAGGTTGACACCTTCAACTGACCCATCTGTGGCTTCAGTGTGCGGGAGGTCTGGGAGGAGATCAATCTCCTCCTCACTCTCTCCATCTGTCACTAATGCCATGACAAAGTCATCCTGGCCATAATGGGGTTTTAGCCGGTTGACGTGAAAGACTCTGCACATCTGTTCAGGTCCTTTCAGATTAATGCCAGGAACAGCCTCATATGAGAACGGTGATGCAGATCCATTGGCTGCACATTGCAGTTTGAACGTTTTTTCCTTCTCCCCTCTATTTCTCTGCTCTTTTCACTGTTTTTATTCTATTCTCTTCTCCTCTCCCTTTCCCTTCC
Organism: Ambystoma mexicanum; assembly: GCF_040938575.1. NCBI lineage: Eukaryota > Metazoa > Chordata > Amphibia > Caudata > Ambystomatidae > Ambystoma > Ambystoma mexicanum. The sequence continues at coordinate 232,797,907 of NC_090922.1, read as the reverse complement.
CTCTCCCCCCCACTCCCCTACTTTTTTCTTTGCACTTACTCTATCAGAATTGTCCCTGGACCTAGTATGATAGTAACAAATGTTTGTCTCCCCTGCCCCTTACTTGTTTCCCCCCCAGCACTATCTGAAATGTCATCAGGCCTACTAATATAGTCGCTTATTTTGTTCCTCTCCCTCCTCTCTCCTCCCCTCTCCCTCACCTCGTGTAATTCTCTGGCTCTACCAGAAATATTGTCAGGCCTAGTACAGTAGTCGTCTGTCTGTAACCATTTCCTTCCTATCTGTGTCTTAGCACTTGCACGATCTGAAATGTCGCCAGGCCGAGTACGATAGTTAATTTCACATTCTTGTTGTTCACGTCCTGTAAGAATGTTTTGTATTTTCCCTAGTTCCCCACCTTGTCGTGAAGCGCTTTGAAACACATTGGGCCTCATTACGAGGTTGGAGGCAGCCATGCCCTTAATAAGTGCATGGCTACCCCCAAACTCGGGTCTGGCTCTGGGTCCCGTGAAAGGGGAATTACCGGGCCATTCCGACCTTGAATGGCCCAGTAATTTCCCTTTTGCAGGACCCAGAGCCGATACGTCCCCATTCCCATTTGAGCCCCCATAGGGCTCAATGGGAATGGGGAGGATGGTAACAGCAGTACCGTTGGTAACGGTACCGTTGCTGCCATCCTGTTCTGCTCGCGGGTGCCGTTCTGCACGCCTGGTCTGACCAGGCGTGCAGAGCGGCACCCACGAGCAGAACTCGTAATGTGGAGGCATGGTAACAATGGTGCCGGTAGCACTACCGGCGTCGTTGTTGCCTTACCGCCACAGACGTAATGAGACCCATTGTGTAAAAGCACTATATAAATAAACTATCATATCATATAATAAACTATATTATCATATTATATCATATAGCATATAAATGAGCTAATTTACCTCATTGACATGTTCAAGCACACAGTAAGGCCCAGTCAACTTGCACTGAAGGGCACTGGGGTTGATAGGCTCCATAATTCACACCCACTTGCCTTCTGGTCGTGCTATACTGGCCTTTAGGTTTTTTGTCGTCTGTCCCATATACTTTATCATTCTGGACCAAAGGCCAAGTACATAGTCCCCTTCATCTTGTGTGGGGGATGAGGAGTTGCTTTCCCATCCCTCTCTCACTAAACTAAGGGGACCTTGTACAGGGTGTCCGAACAGAAGCTCAAAAGAGCTAAACCCTACTCCGCTCTGTGGCACCTCTGTGTAGGCGAAAATTAGGCATGGCAGGAGAATATCCCATTTTCTGCTCAGGTGCTCTTCCAAGCCATCTATCATGCCTTTCAGGGTCTTGTTGAACCTCTCAACAAGCCTGTTCATTCGTAGATGGAAGGATGTGGAAAGCCGGTAGGTGACTCCACACTCTTCCCACATAGCCTTCTTATATGCTGATATGAAGTGTGTTCCCCTGTCAGAAAGCACTTCCTTGGGGAAACCAACACGGGAGAATATCTAATCACAGCCTTCAAAACCATGGGGGCTTTGATGCTCCTCAGAGTGACACCCTACCTAGTGGCGTGATCTACCACCACCAAGATGCATCTATTCCCTGAGCTGGTTTGGATCCAAAGGACCCATAATGTCCATGTTTATTCTCTCATAAGGCTGCCCCACCATGGGTAGTGGAATTAAGGAGACCGTTGTGGCACCCTACCGGACTTGCCAGAAGCTTGACAAGTTAGGCAGGACGGGACACATTCGTTAAACCTCTATGCCAAAGTGAGGCCAGTAAAAGTGCACAGACAACTGATCTGATGTCTAAGTCACTCCCGAGTAACCTTCTAAAGGAAACTGGTGAGCCAAATCCAAAAGGAACTTTCTCTGGCATTGGGGAATCACCAACCTCCTGGTGCTCTCACCCACATAGTCTTTTGGCTCACTGTACAGGAGTCTATCCTCCCAGTACACTTTGAACAGTCCAGGGGCCTCGCCCTTAACCTGCTCCTCCACCTGCTTCCGCAGGCCTGCCAGAGTGGGAGACTTTTTTTTCTGGACTTTAAAGTCAGTCTGTCTGATCTGGGCCCCCAGCTGATATAAACTCATCCAGCTTGGGCAGGCCCTTCAGGTCTGAAACTACCTGGTCCTCCACCTCAGGTTCCTCTGCTGTGCCATGCACCGCTGAAGTCACTGAGTCCTCTGCTACCAAGTAGGGTTCTCAGTGGCTACTGGCCCCTCTTCCAAAGGAGTAGGTGACCCAGCAGTCTGTGGAACTGGACCAGGAGCTACCAGCCACATTGGTCCCTCACAAAAGCCCTCTGGAAGCACTCCAGCCCTAAGGCTCTGAGAGTGTTCAATCTGGTGGCCTCTCTGGCTTTCATTCTGGTGACTGCCATTACTATCTCGGTATCAGGAAGATCATTAACCAACAGATATGGGACAGGGAGTGAGTCTTTCACCGCGACACAGCGCTGGGTAGTTTCTCCTCACCAAATTACTCTACTAACGCCAAGGGTCCCTCAAACTCACTGACTCTACAATCAGGCCCAGCAATATACTGTCCTGGCTGTAGCCACTGATGTGTGACAGTAGTGATGCTAGCCATGGTGTGTGTGACCGTAGGAGTTTTGTGTCCATTAATATACATTTGTTCTAAGAACAGTTGAGTATGTTGGGAACTGGGACCCCTACTGGAGATCCAGTACCGTTCCCACTCAGTGAAACTAGTCCACATTCAGCCACTCTTTGGCCTAGTGAGAAGTCCTCCTTTTGGAGTCCCACACTAATGATGGCCTCCTCCTTCAGTCCAACTTTCACTATAGCTTGCTTGGGTTAGCCCTTGCAAGTAGGATCCCCTTTCCTATGGCCCAGCTCCTTCCACAAGAAACAACCTTTGGGTTGTGAGAACACAGTTGTCGCTGTGTTAGGGGTGACTGTGCGCTGCTTTCTGGATGCACGGCTGAATTAGAGTTGTGGGGTTTCCCTTGCTTTTGGGGACCTGACTTAGAAGAGGAGTGGGTTGGACCTTTGTCCTTCCCATCCTTGTTAACTGACTTGTCTGAGGATTTCTCTTCTGGTTTGGGTGTGCTCGCCTGGGCCTTTTTCCGAACTCGAATACTGACAAACCTGTTGGTAGCTTTTTCAAGCTCCCTATGGTCTGTATTAGGCTTGTCCATAAGATGCTGGTGTAGGAAGACTTCACAATTCTTCAAGACGTGCTCACACGCAATCAAATTCTACATCCCTTTAAACGTGTCAACTTTGTTACCAGACATCCACCCGCTCAGATATTTGAACAACAGGTGTGTGAATGCTCCAATTGTCTGCACACTGTTCTGTCTGAGGTCTCTGAAGGGCTTAAGATACTGTTTTGGGGTTTTACAGAACTTCCTAAGAGGGGTCGGCTTCATGCCCTTATAAATGAGCCTTTCTTCAGGAGTTAACTGAAGAATTGCATCACTCCCCTGTGTCTGTTAGCGACTCATCAGGGCTGCACCCCACAGTACCTTCTCCACCTTCTGTAGCTGAAAAACAAGCTTGAGCCCTTCAAACCAATCAAAATGTAATTCCCCACTTCATAAGCCTGGACTGAATCTTTAGTGATGTGGCGACTGGGCTTGTCCTGGCACCTTGGTTTGAACCACTACTGCTGCCCTCGCTGAGGTGGATCTGTTGGCCTCCTTATTCTCTTCAAGTGCCAGCTTGCAAAGCTCTATGGTGACCTTATCCCACACTATGGTGAACCTTGTCCCTCTGTTTTCGTTCTTCCAGCGTAAGTTTCCTCTCCTCCAACAGGACCTTTCTAGCCGATACATCGTTTACAGCCAGAACAATTACTGGGCCACTTATTGTGCAAAGTTTACTTTATTTGTTCATGAATTGTGTTACGTATTGCCTATGTCTCATTGTAATCTTCGGTCGTGATGGATTTGGAGACTGGTCTTGCTTTTATTTGAATTATGAATTTGTGAAATTGAAATTGAAGAAGATATGTTTTTATGTTTATTACTGGGCCACTTAGAGGCACTAGTCCCTGACCTAGCTGACACTCTGGTGTGTTGAGAAACCAAACATGCCTCCCTGAGGGGTAGTTGGTGAGAAACACTACTCAGGTTGTCTTCCTTGCCACCTTCTACCAACCCTTCTTGAAGGTCTTCCCCATTCTGGTACATGGGGCATAGTACATCCTCTCGGGTCTCTTCTCTAGCTGCCCTAGTTTCTACCCAAGCTTGGAGGCTGATCAGCGGCTTAATTTCTTTAATCCTGGTGCTGTGTGGAAGCCCCCTCTCTTGACATAGGATACAAAGGACATCTTTGCTCATGCCTTTCACAGTCTATATGTCAAGACCCATGAATATTCAAAAAATACCTGGCAATCTTCTAAACGTTGACTGCAACCGTACTTCTATCGTTGGGTGACTAAACTGTGTGTAAGGCTTCACTAGATCCAATCATCCGCCATCAAATTCTGGTGTACCAGTGGTCCAGGTTTGAATATCGTTTTCCAAACTATCAATCAGCCCCACATCTCTAATACACCAGAATGGAGCCAAACAGATAGGATTAAACAAGCATAAAATCAGAATTATTAACCTCCGTGTTCAAATTTGGTAATGTGGATGGAAGGGCAGGCTTATCTCCTCTAAAGTTTGTGGATCGTTGGTTATTTGCAACACACCGAAAGTACAATTATTACCCAATGATAAAAGCAGTGTCCAGTCAAGGTTGTATAAAATATTGTATTTTATTATTATCACAACAGATAATGTAATAACACTACTAAATGCAATCCACCCTGTAAAGAGGCGGTATTCAAACCCCTGCACCCACGTTCTGAAAAAAGAAGAAAACATTGTTTTTTGTAATTCGTTTTTTTGTGTCTAGAATCTAATCTGAGTGATTTGTCAGGGACTTTGCACGCCTGGCATTCAACCATAATCTCAGCCACTCACAGACGATGGACGTGCTTGAATACCCAATGTGTAAGTGGTACACAAACTGCAAAGTACAAACAGAGATATAATTGCAAACTGATTCTCAATAAGTTGCGGCTGAGACTTGGACAGACTTCTGCAGTATTACGCAGGCAACCTGCAGTGTTTGGATTAACAGCCCACATTGGATTTCTGATATTCCAAATACTACTAAATAGCTCTGGCTGTTTAAAAAGTATATATAATACTGTTCTCTTTGGGTAAAAGGGTCATCATACCCTGCACATTTGTGACATACTGAAACATTCCATTCAGTATCTTCAAGTTCTAGTAATCTTGGAAATTGGTGTTGGTGGTTTTCTCCATTTTTAGAACATAAATGGATCATAGAGAAATACAGCAGCTGTCACTCATGTCCATTAAAAATACCATGGCTCCACTCTGGGCCCCCAGTGCCAATTGCAAACTGTTTGGCTTTTGGCCCATTTCTTTAAAAAGAATTGTGCTCTAAAATGTAGCATTTAACCCATTATTTAAACAAAACTCCCAGGGGAAGAACCCCCCCTCCCCCATACCCATCTTGATTAGTTCTGGCTCCCACGCTACACTCGGTCGCTATTGCATATCTGGGGCAAATATTGATGCCCCTCTATTTAAAACCTTCACCAGCCACTAGTGCCCCTGGGACAGTACTGGGAGCAGGGTGGGGTAGACCAGGGACTGTGGTGGAAGCAGGATGGGGGGAGCCAAGGATATTGGTGGGAGTAGGGTGGGGAGAGCCCAGGGTCTGTGGTGGGGGAGTGGGGAGAGCCCAGGGACTGGGCTTGGGGTGGGATGAGGGAGTCCAGAGACTGTGATGGGGGCAGGTGGGGGAGCCCAGGGAATATACTGGGAGCAGGGTGCAGCAGGGGCATGATAGTTCATAGCCATTTGGGCTTACTATCCATTTGTCATTTTTGGGGGGCCGAGTTTGCCCATATTTTGCTCAGGGGGGCCCAGGCCAAAAAAGTTTGAAGACCACTGCTGTAAAGGAATGCAGAGTACGGCCAGTTTCTACGAAGGAAAAGGGAATGCACCCTGAATACTGACAGAAGGGTAGTTGGTATGGTTAATAACCACAATAGTTTTTTAAAGGCTTCTTGGCTTCAGAAAAAAGGGAGAAAGGGTCTTGAAAAGTCTCTAGGGGTCTTCTGGGAAGGACCAGGGGGACAGAACCACAATGTACCTTTTTCTGTAGTTCTTGGTGCTTTACAGGGTTGAGTCAGCTTCAGGGCGCTATGCAGGACTCTGCGGCAGAGTTCAAGATGTGAGCAGTGGCCGGTATCAGGCAGCAAGATGATTCAACGAGTGAAGCTTGACAAACAGCCTCAGGAATCATTGTCTCAGTGTTGATTGGCGGGTCTGAAGCACTGGTCGAGATGTATCGGGTTACTTTTTGCGACTGCGGCTTGACGGCAGTAGCTTGAGGCTTAACAGCTGTAGGGGTGTCACGATATTGATTTTTTGACGGTATGATAACCTTCATTTGAAATGACGGTATACCGCGGTTATTGCAGTATAGTGCGCATTTGCGGAAGGCGCTCTGCTTTCCTCGAGGCTCACAGCCAAATTGCACTCTCCCCTCTGATCTACTACAACTACAAGAGGAAAATAAAAATGTTTCACCAAGGCTAGAAAAGAACAAATAGCCAGAATACATTTGAGACCTTGCCCATTGAGTGAGTGTGTCCTGGTCCTTATAATCTTCCCCACCCAAACATGTTCCCTTCCCTCACTACACATGTGGAGGACCCTTTTTAAAATACTGGCTGGGCCCATCACTATACAGTCACACACGCATATGTGTGTAGTGTGCACCCTCAGATGCAAGCATGCATCACACAAACGTGTGAACAACGAATGCGCACGCCACAGACCCATATAAGCCAGAGATATACCTAGGACTCATTTTTAACACTTTTCTCAGACTGACCAGCTACCAACTGTGTTTACTCAGGAAACCCCTTCAAACCACTAATTGATGGGAGCCTTGGTGATGGCACAAACAGACTACTTGAACATTCTCTACAGGACTCCCAAAGAAACTCGTCAGTAAATTGAAAAATCAGGCTGACGAAATGTGCCAGAGTATCGGAAAACGGGACCAATTGAACCCATCCCTCAAAGCCCTCATCTGGCTCCCAGTGCAGTCAGTGAAGAATCAAATTCAAGACATACTGAACTGTGGACGAGGCCTACAGGAGAAAAGGACAGCACTAGCAACAGAATCTATCCCCTTCACCCCCTACAGAATGTATCCCTTTCACCCCCCCTCAGCCAGAAACCGATCAGCAAACGCACGCCTGAGCAATAAGATGCCTCAAGCTACTCAAACAAGGTTGCTGCATGTTTCAAGGGACAAGTGTATGAAACGTCAACGATCCAAACTATCTGTAGCAGAAAACCTCTAAAAACTAGCCTTCAATTAAAGCCTCCCACCACACCCAGGATAGCAACTGAAGGATAGGGGATGGAGGACCAGTCCAGCATCAAGTAAGATTCTAATCACCTGTGCAAATGATGACTTTTTCTTACAACATGAGTTTTGTAAAGGTGACACTAACTTGAGTATACCTGTTGATCTGAGGCTGCAAACAGAAATACAAGTTTTATTAAACCCTATTGTTATAGAAAAGTACAGCTTGAAATATATGGTCCTAAAAAGCGTGGACACCAACAGTTTTGCAAGGAATTCGGGAATCAAACAGGAGAATAATTAGCAAAGAATCCTACCATTTAAAGACAAGTGCAATATTGTGTTTGCCCGAGTATAGTGGTACTGGTACAGCCCCCCACAAGCTGCATAAGGGACTAACAAATTACATAGTATGGGCAAAGAGAGGGAGCTTTACCTGATACGAGAATCACGTTTTCGAGTTTTCCCTGTCATCAGGTGAAAGGCACCAGGGACTGAGTCCCAGGCACCAGACAACAGGGAATCCTACACTGCACTAGTCCCCACGGGTGCAAAGTACGTCTGCCTAGCATCAGCAACTGCATTCTGCCATTAGAGACGAGGAGCAGTGCCTGGCCACACACTGGATGACAAGACTTTTTGTCATACAACATAATTGAAATTAGAACGTACCATATTTATTGCATAGGCTGGTTACTGCCTTGCAAGGCCACACACGGCAATCACTTAACCACCAAAAGTGACCACGATGCTCATCCAAAAACAAATCACTTATATAAATACAGGTCTCTAAACGAAAAGCATTCCCAAGACACAAGCAAGGGAGGATAGATCAGTGGTCGAAGTGTGTGAAAAGAAGTAGTGGAGTTATGCTTCCTGCTGACTTGGCCATGCTCCCCCAAACCCCATCATCCCGCTCCCTCCCCCGCGTAATTCAAAACCCCAAACAAGACACCTGCTGGTTAAGGGAATGTTGAGTGCACGCAGTGCATTGAGGTGCAAATTTCAACTTCTTCCTACACTTTTATTTTAAGACTAAACCATTCCGGAATGGTTTCTTTTAAAAATAAAAGTATAGGAAAAGTAAAACGTTTCAAATAAAGTATAGGAGCACCGCTCCCGCCCACCACAGCAACACAACTGAATTCAAGGAATGGAAAAAACCACAAGTAAACTGAGCTTTTAACTTTTGTATTTCATGACCGTTGTATTGGCAATGCAAAGATCTCTGTTCATATGCCATGTGGTACCCAACGGTCATGAAATGCAAAAATAAAAATGTACATTTGTGCGTTTGCTGACAGATTGCCATGCCAGGCCCAGGGATGAAACGACTGGTTAATTATAAGGCAGGCTTACCTTTAAGTGTGAGGTGCCCTGGGGTGTGCTGAAATCGTGTTCTAGCAGCAGAATTCTAGAGCTTTCTATGTCACTCTGCACTCTGCAGAATGAAGGGAAACTCGGGCACATAAAGTGAGTGTTTTACTCATTGTGACCAGGCCGGGTGAAATTGCTTGCGGAGTGCTGAGACGTGCTCTGGCTGGGCCTGCGCCCTTAGTGGTCGATCGCATGCATTTAATGTAGAAAAGCACAGGCACAGCTGCAGAGACATCACAACCCTTAGATGGCAGACGCAGACTTTCTAATAGTTCCTATACTCTTATTTAAAAAAGAAACCATTCCGGAGCGGTTTCTTTCTAAAATAAAAGTATGGGAACGGTGAAATGCAAAAAAGAAAAGCATGGGAGCTCTGCTCTGCACACTTCGACCACTGCATGGTGTACAGTCTGCAGTGCCATATAACGTTCTTACTTGAGATCCAGTTACACGACGTTAACGAGGAGGACGGACAGTAGAACCTATTTGGACCCTTAAATAAAGGTAATGAGGAGTGAGGACACAAGATTAAAAAAACACATGTGTTATTGTAATGTGGATGATAGAGCGGGCGACCATGAGATGAACGAGAACACTCCAATCGCAGCATTTCATGACCTTCACCACAGACTGGTCAATGCTGAGAAGCAAGAGTCACGTCACAAGCATAACAATATATGATGGGCAGGAACACGACAAAGCAGATGGGTGACAGACAGACACCTTTCACCCAGTCCCGTCCTGGCCTGGGAACTCTCTCAGACGTCTCACATTCTGTGTGTTGCAGGAGGATTGATTCCACTTGGCACCCCGTAGCTTTAGGAAGGCACGGGACCCAGTCCCACAGTGCCATTTACAAAGTGCAGAACATTAACAACATACAAAAAGATGCATTTGCAAAAGTGCTTGTAGGGCCAGAGGTCAGTGGTGGCTGTGCTGGCCTCTGGCAAAGTGACAGGCAAAGTCGTACTTGTTTTTACTTCTGCAGCCACAAATGTTGCATTGAAAAGGATTTTCGTAGCCGTGGCAGCCCATGTGAATAGTATAGAGGATGTTATCTGCAAAGTACATGTCACAGTACTGGCAGTGGTGCAGGAGCTGGGGGTCCTGCACCGGCAGGTGAGGGGCTGGGGTGCTGGGTTGGCTGTTACTGATACTTGGGGTGCTGGTACGGGGGGTGCTGGTACAGGGGCTTCGCTCACTGCTCGGCCCTGCCACCGGGCTATAGTTCCGCTGTGAAAGCCTGGGCTCTGGGCTGGTGGGGGACGAGCTCTGAGCCATGCTGCTGGACACCGAGGATATTGCATTAGGGGCCCAAGGCTGCTGCATCATGAAAGGCTTCTCATCGTGGCAGGACACCACATCAGGGGATGGTGGTAGATAACTAACCCTGCCTCCCCTGCTGCCCTCGGCAGCATCACTCTCCAGACGCAGGTGCACCACCAGTCTATGGAGCACGTGGTTCAGGGGACAGTTAAATTGTTACGAGCTGGTGCTGACAACTTAGCGTGACAGCGCAGATTTCCTTACTTGATCCACCCAAATGGGTTCAATAATTGTTTAAAAATATAGAACTTCAAACACATTTAAGTAGCAATAGCAATCGCACGTATTAAAGGCGCATTAATCATATGGCACTAGGTTTGAACAAAGGGGGAGAAGCGGGACAGAGGGAAAGAAGGCCATGAGAAGGGAGGGAAGAAAAAGAGGATAGCGGTCCTTGTGTGGGGGCTGCTCACCTCCTGGAACCTTTAAAATCTGTGGCAGGCAGTCAAAGCACGTAGTGTTTGGAAGTATGGCAGCAGGTTATGGAGGCCAAACGGAGCCTCAACTGTCTCCTACAGTGACACGTGCGTGATTCAGGAATGTTCTAGCCTGAGCCCGGGAAAACTCCTCCTACTTCACTCCCAGGCTGCTAAGGCCAGCCCAGCCCAGTCTGGGCCCGGGCAAACTCCACCTCCTCCAGTCCCCCAGTTTCAGTGAACAACAAAGCCAGCCCAGCCCTATTGCAATGCATGCATTGAAGTGCACTGCACGTGGAAAACAAAAACAGGCTTCCTGACGCCAGCCGAGCCTGGGCCCAGGCAAACTCCACCTCCTCTCCACCTCCTCCAGTCCCCCAGGTTCAGTGAACAACACAGCCCAGCCCTATTTGCAATGTATTAATTGAAGTTCACTGTACACTTGGTTTACCGTTCCAAACAAGGTAACGGTTATTGAAGCAAAATTAAATTGCCCACGGTGTTTATACCGGTATACCGGTTTACCGTTACAACCCTAAACAGCGGTCAGTTTTGCAGGAGGTTGCTGATCAAGGAACTCGACTGGCTTGAGAATGTCCTTTAAGGCAGACGGCGGTAGATACTTGTCATTTCACTTCTCCCAGCTTCTTCAATGGCCTTGCGTCGTCCTTTAAGGAAGACAGCCCTAAGCTTGGGAGTGTGTTGCAGGTAGCTGCCTTGTCCTTGGTTTCGGGTTCAGAGACCTTCTGGCCCTCCCTGTCCAGGGAACTTGCTGCAGAGCCTAGCTGGGCACACTGTGTGCTGGCTGGATACTAGTTCTCAAGTGGCTGGAGGGTCTTTTCTCCCTCTGTTCCCTGGGAGACGTTAAGGGGAGGGATTTTGCTTCCCTCTTTGGATGCTCCTGGCCTTCCTTCACTGGCGGAAGTTGTAAGGCAAACTGTACATTCAGCCAGGGTCCAAGGATGAGTTCTTATGAATGCTCCTTGTGAAGCCTTCTAATGATCTGCCTAAAGAGGGGCTCCAGCCTTCTTTTAAAGCCAAGTGGGCCACAGTGATTGGTGTAGGCTAAGCCTACCTTCATGAACCAATCCTGGGGTCCCTACCAATAATTTTCGGTATGTGTGAGGTCATAACCAGAGTGCTTTACAACAGGAAAAGGTAAAGGGGTGAAACAGGAACAAGGGGTGTCCCAGAACCAATATTGCGGCCACATTCTCTCAACAGAAACAACTCTCAATTCACTCCCATCTTCCTGTCTGCTGTGATCAAAGAGTCTCTTTGGTTATTGGTTCTCCCTGAGTGGTCTGTTTACAGCGGAAGGTCTCCCTTGAAGATTCTGAGACCAGACTCTCTGACTTCTGCAAACCAAATTCTTATATCTCAACATTAGGCCCAGACATGTCAGCTCCCTGTCATTGATACCGAGGGCTGGAGCTGGCTTCAGGTTGACACAATTACATATGAAATGGTTTCCTATCTCCTTTGTCATCCTCTGCAGCCAGGCCCCCTGGGGGCCTGTTTGAAGTACACTATGTTGGTATAGCTGAGGGGCAACACGTTTGTCTTGGAAGCAAGACAACGCAGAGCAAAACAGGTTCAAACCCTGATCCCGCGATTAGAAACCACAGGCTGGTATTAAGCGCATTATAAAAGAAAAATTATGATTATAATAATTATTATGATAATCCAGCCACCCGCTGCAGGGCCTAACACAAGAGCAGGGTGGTTGTATGGAGCCTTTGTCAGTTAATCAGGCTGACCATGGCAGGGGGAAGTTGGTTCCCCCCCTTCCTTCGGACGACATTGTGCCCTCCTCTGCTGTCACATTCCAACTAAATATGACAGGACCGACAGTACCTGTAGGCAGTGCCCAGCCCATAATACATGGTTCTATGCATTTGTTGCGGTGTGAGCATAGGAAAATGTGTGTTGATTAGCCCCACACATTTTCCTGAGGTGAGTCTTCCATCACACATTTATTTAAACATTTCAAAAAAGCCCAGGCGGGCGCACGCCCACCCTGCGGATGGTTGAATTCCTCACAGCTACCACCATAACCGTTTGTAGGTTTTGGAGCCAGATACCCTGAGGGAACAGATGAATCCCCCAACTTGGATGGTGTGCACCCTGAGCATGTTGACAGACCATGGAATGCCTGGAGGTTAGTGCCCTCTGCCTGTGTTGTATCCACCGAGTACTAGACTAGTAGTTGGACTATTTCATTGCCCTGAACCAGGCTTTGAGGATGAAATCAAAATGAAGCTATAGCTCCCTTGAGGCCTTTAATGTCATTGAGGAGGATGTCTCATCCTTGACTCCATCTGGGATGATCACCCGATATCGTCAATTAAGAGGTACTGAGGGAGACATAGGACATTTTTCTATACGCGCATAGACATTTCTTAGTTTCTCATCAGCTCTACAATCAAGATTGCAACAAGCACATCACTGAAGGAGGGTGATGCTTTCAGTGGGGAAGATGGGAACCATGTAGCCCACTACATCTTCAAGCAGTGATCCTCTGGAGGAAAGAACTTTCTGTACTTGACATGCGTTCTCTGGCATGTACTAGTGGCCCCATCCCATGAGCAGGATTTGTCCCTTTTTTGGGGAGTCAGAGAACCTTGAATCACCCTCTGCCTTTGTGGATGCACTGTAAGAAGTGCTGGCTGCTCATAATAGTCAGGGTTGCTGAGCTGAGCTAAGCACAAATCGCACCCAAAAACAACCAGCTCGCCTGGTGAGGATCAGCTGTGCAGAGAAGGTTGCCCGCCAGCTTGTCGCAGAGCTATACTTTTTCCATTACCCTTGGGTGTCAGAGAGGTGCATCTGCATCATACAGTAAGAACATTATGCATTTAGGACAAAGTAAACTGACATCTCATCAAAACATTTCAACACGAGTAACTTTCAGAAGTAGCACTTAACAGATGGTCAATCCAGACCCTAGAGACGTGGAGAAGGTGTTGGGGCATCTTTATGAATAGATTATGCTATCTGTGCCAAAATCCCAAACTCCAAATTCCCAAGGTGATGGTGTCATGGTTCAGGGGATCAACAGAGAACGTGAGAGGCCGTTTTAAGCTAAACAAGTGCTATCATTCTGTGAACACCAGGGTAGAAGCAAAAAGTGAAACCAAGTTCAGATAAGCCTCTGTAAACACATTGAGGGCAATGGAACTGAAAATCTCAATGAATTTTCACAAGGGTTAGGGCCAGTCTCAGAAAAGTTCCCCATCCAGGGCTAAAGTTCAACAAGGATGCATAGGTAAATACCATACAACAAAGTAACACACAGTGCCTTTTGCACATATTTATTCCCTCGTCACAGAGTATGATGACAATGGTTCTTCTGAGAGTCAGATCCTCCTCCCAGGAGCTCTCGCTCAACTTTTCTACTCTTGACCTTCTTATGCTAAGCCTTGTTCTCGCTGACCTCCTCCGAGCTCTTGTCTCAACACTGAGATCTGGACACACTTTTATACTCAGGACATTTGGTTATTGGGTTTGTGAAGTGTTTGAGCGGGCACACCTGTGAGGATTCAAGTATCATGTCCAAGGATTGACTCATGTTCTTCGGGATCCATCTCCTCCACCCATGGGGTAGCGAAGGGGCTTCTAGTCACTTATGAATGACCCACTACTTTGTGGGCTGAGAACATAACTATCTGAACTGCCATCTTGGAATCAGGCATCCCTGTCACAACACTGCTTGTTTCTGCCATAGTCTGTCCCATCATGTATCTCCAGTCTCTGTGGTGCCACCTGTTCTTAATCCGACGTTCACAGTCAGCATCTTAAAGCAAGGGGTAGGCATGAGCCCAGAGATTCTTTGTGCCTTTAGTTTGTGGACTGCACTATCAATGTGTGCACACCCCAGTTGCCCTGGGTAAAACACTATATATCTGTCTCTCTCCATGGGGATGCTTGTTGGCATGGGTCAAGAGGCAGGGGATGGTGGAGATGCCCTGGGAGATCTGCTACATGCTCAGGGGTTGCCTTCACTTAACAAACAGCCTTCCTTGTTCTCCACAGTCACTCTCTCCCCATTTCCCGAACCCAAATATGGGTCTGCATCACAATGATCAAATTGCTGCATGGACACAAGGTTTTCCAATCACACCCGATATGCCATATCGGGCCGTCCTGCTGCTACTCCCCGGAAACAGACTTCTGAGCAACACCACCACTTCAGTGAATGCCCTCCATCGACACTACTACCTCAAGACTTTGGATTAGTGCATGTGACAGCCAGGAGTGGTGCTTGCCTCTGGCTTGGGAGTGCTTTGACCGCCCCTGCACCCAAATGGAGGAGGTTGCTGGCAGAAGGCAGAACTTTGCCGTGACACTCGGCCTGGGGTTCTGATGGGATGGGGTGCTACTCTGTCAAATTTCTGACATGGGAGAGCAAAGTATTTCTATGATTAAACTATCATTAACATGGCAGCAGCAGCAAACATACAGAGGCAGAGGGGAAAAGTCTGCCCAGGCCCTATCACTATACCCCTTTGATGAAGTCACAGACCTAAATGTTAGGCTCTGCTTTTAGATGGCTCTGGCCTCCAATGATTACTATTAATTTGTGAAACTAACCATCCTCTAAATCGGGGTGAAAGATGTACCTAATAGGCCACTGGAAGGTGTAATAGATATTCAGCCTCCTGGGTTCAGAGGGATGTGGATGGGGGGGGGGGGCAACAGCCTTATGGGTTATTTTCCTCTCTCACGACCAGCTTTCAAAACTGTGATCCAGCCCCCACAAAACCTTGAGGCTGGCCTCCGCCTCTGTTGACAGCAGTTCTTGATAATGCTCTCTCTCCTCCCTCTTTCAGTATACCTTCTTTATTGTTAGTCTGAGACTAACATGAATGTGATTAAAGTGACACTTTGAGCCATAGGTACACATCCTGTTTCAGATGTCAGTGGGATATTCTGTGTCAATTTACCCAGCGGTGAAGGAATTTGTTGCGTCAGAGACTAATGCAAACAATACATTATGTTATGTTAAAGTTTCTTATACCGCTCAATGTTTCCACCTGAATGGTTTCTTGGCCCTCTGGAGGATCTGTAAGGCAAGGGGGCGGGGGCTGGAGGGTAAGTAATTGGCCTGTGATGTCTTACAGGCCGGCACTTATTGTATTGGCTGGTGACCCCTCTTCCACCGAGTGGTCTCTGCCTGGCACTTACCTGTTCCCTTGCAACTGGCTCTCTGGTGCTTCCCCCCCTCTGCGGAACCTCTAGCTCTTACACCCTCCCCTATCCCTTCTCTCTCTCTCTGCACTTGCACACTCCAAATGTTTACAAGGCTTAGTAGGATCGCTATTGTATTTTGATCATCACTGTCACCATACTCCATTGTCTTGCTGTTTCCCTTGTACCCTTCACTTTGCCCTGTGGGCGCTTTGAAACACAATTTCTTGATGTTTAAGCACCTTACAAATGTCCAATAAAATAAATAAAAAAATAAACAAATTGGACTGATCAGGAAAAAGAGCAAGACAGCTGTGATGTGCTGTTGGCAGCTTCAGTTCAGTGACACTGTTCACTGACCGTAGGTGTGTTTTTCGGTCCGCAGCCATCATGTGGTGTTGGCCGAGGCTATGCGTGGTTTGTATCGTTGTTGTGGAGTTGTGAAGTGCTTGCAGTTTGTTGTGCTGTAGCGGTATGGTTGCATTTAGTTCAGATGTGAGAGATGTATGCAGAAGCGTGAGTTGAGTGTGATTGATTCGAAAATATTTTACCGAATGGAGATGTGACCGAATTTATTTCACTGAAAAACGAAATACATTATTACCTTTTCCACTGTAGTACCACCTCGCACCTCCCTACCCTAACTTATACCCTTAACCCACCAAATATGCACTATACGTAGACCACTTTACCTAGCATTTTTGATGAAATAAATGCAGCCAAATGTCCTTAGGTAAAATTGTATTCAGTGAAATGTAGGTATGCACGTTTTTAGTAGGGTTAGTTAGTGGCAGTGCCTTTTCTACCCCAGTTGTCCTGACTAAGTGCTGCCCATATCCCTTCCACTTTAGTACATTCTGGTGTGCTGCAGTTACCTCCAGTGGGGATGTGTTCCCTGTGCCCTGTGGTCTGCGAGAGCGGGACACCTCGTTCTCCCCTGTTTCCCAGTGGTTCAATTAAGTGTTTCCCCTTTGGCCCTCCCCTAGTCTCAAAACCACCCCTTCCATTCAGACGCCCCTCTTCTCCCCTGCCCTCCACTCAGGGCCGGCCTACTCCCCACTCCTTCTCAGTTGTGTGTTCACTTCATGGTGTGTGGAGGTTGTTCATTAGTTTACATCCAGTTCAGAGCTGAAGAGCCAGCTTTTTAGACGTTTTCTGAATTTTAGATGGACCTTTATTGTTCGAATTTCTCTGGGAAGGGATTTCCAAAGTTTTACGGCTAGGCAGGAGAATGCTGATCCACCAGGTTTTGTCATTGTGTATGGTTTAGGTTCTAAGCAGATGTCTTCTCTGGATCTGAGGGTTCTTGTCGGCTGTCAGATGATGATTTCCTTTTGTAAGAATTCAGCTCCTAGCTTGTGATTTCTCTGTATGTTATGCACATTGTTTTGAAGGTGATTTGTTTTTTGACTGGCAGCCAATGTAGCATCCTTAGCGCTGGTGTGATCTGGTCCCTTTGTGAGAGTTTGAGGAGAAGTCTGGTGGCTGCGTTCTTTATTTGTTGCAGTTTCTTCCAAAAATAGTCTTGCATTCCGAGGTATAAGCTGTTGGCGTAGTCTATCCTGGATATGTTTAGGTGGCTGATGGCCAGTGTTTTGTGCTTGAAGGATAGGAATGGTAGAATCTTTTTGATGTTGTGTAGATGGAAGAAGCATTTCTTAGTGCTTCCGGGCCTCTGCACTGTGTACAGCACTACCGTACTTCAGCATACGTTCCTTGAGAGGAGTAACCTCTCTGCACTTAACCCAGGGACCTGCAGGATTGGGCGCACTTGTCCCCCCTCCCCTTCCCTCGCACTTCTGTCTGTGCACTTGCATGACCTGAATGTACTAGGCCTAGTAAGTTTGTTTGTCCTGTTCCCCCCTTTGCCTCCCCTCCCTAGTTTGGTTGTGCTTGAAACACTTCATGCACTTGCACTAGGAGAAATACTATCAGGACTAGTACACTAGTTTTTTGTTAGATCATCAAGAAACTTCAAGGCCTAAGAAGGACTACTGTATTCCCTTGCTCCTCTCTTGCCTTGAAGTGCTTTGAATCACTTCACTTGTGTATAAGCACTGTACAAATAAACAATCACAATTACAATTAATTATCGCGTTTACTTGCGTTTCTAGGGTTAACTCTTAGCCATTAGGATTCCAAGGTTTTTGACAACTTGGATGGTGTGGGTGGTGTTCCCAGGTTTGGAGGCCATGGGATGTATTGGTGGCTTCCTTGATTGTTGGATGTAATCATGATTTCAGTCTTGAACAGGTTGATTTTGAGGTTTTTAGTGTTTACCCACTGGTAGAGTTCTTTAAAACAGTCTATTAGCATTGTGTTCTCCTCCTGTTCATCGTCGGTTTTGTAGATGATTTGGATATCATCTGCATAGTTGAAGCAGGTGAAGCTGTGTCTTTTGAGGAGGTTTATTAGTGGCGTCATATAGATTTTGAAGAGAAGCAGGGATAACGAGGATCGTTGTGGTACTCCACAGGTGGTGTCCCGCAGTGCACATTTGAATGGTTTTATCCATACTGTTTCTGTTCTTTCAGAGAAGAAATATTTAATCCAGACCACCGCACTGTCAGCAATCCCTATTTCTTCCAGTCTCTTGATGGGGATGTTATGGTTGACTGTCGTGAATGCTGCGGAGATGTCGAGTAGTATCGGTGCCGAGTTTGTGTTGGAGTCTGCATTTGTCTTTAGGTCGTCCCATATAGAGAGAAGTGCCGTCTCCTTCCCTCTCATGGGTCTGAAGCCTACTTTGCCTGGTCCAATAGTTGGTTATTTTCAACGTGTTCCAGTGTTAGTTCGTAGACGTAGGTCTCTAATAATTTTACTGGAAAACGAATGTTTGAGATCAGTCTGTAGTTTGAGAGGTCTCCCACGTCGCCGATGGTATCCTTGAGGAGTGGCTGTCATTACTGGGAAATATTGTTTCCCTTAGTCTTGTTACTTTGCTGTCACTTTTGGTAACTTTTCATCATTGTACAATGCACATTTTGTTTTACCATACACTAACACTCAGAGGATTATTGGTCACTTAGGTGTGCCTAAAGGACATGCTGGTGACAGCTGTTACCTTTTGCTATTTTTTGGTGTATTTTGTTTTAGCCTTATCACGTTTACGCATTTGGCTACCTACTGTGGTCACTTACTGTGACTAGTGTCCAAATGTGACACAAGGTTTTTTCATTTGTCCCATGGCCATCTTTTCTCTAACCATTCTTCCTGAAGTGTGAGGACAGAAAAATCCCTATATGGACTTCCTGTGCCCGGGGATGCTGAGGCTTTTCACGGGCTACTGTAGGGCAATATGTGTTTGCTGCTAGGAAGTGGGTTGGGACTGTCTGGTCCCAATCCACAAACTGGTTTCAATGTGACTGAATGGTATGCATGAGCTGTGCCACCAGTGGTCCTGATTGG
This sequence comes from Ambystoma mexicanum, assembly GCF_040938575.1. Lineage (NCBI taxonomy): Eukaryota > Metazoa > Chordata > Amphibia > Caudata > Ambystomatidae > Ambystoma > Ambystoma mexicanum. The sequence goes on along the minus strand of NC_090922.1, from coordinate 232,778,829 downwards.
AACATCGATGGTGTGTGTGTGTGTGCCAGATCTTTAATTGGCTAGAGGGAGTTTCAGCTCTTACCTGCTTTTTGGATAAGAAGAGGACCCCTGCACCAATTCTAGAGAGATCCTGGAAGAAACCTGAAGGAGCTAAGTATCCTGTCCACCTGAAAGACGTGTAAGGAGACCATGGACCTCTTAGAAGAAGGCCTGGTGACCAACTTCTGTTGCTGTCCGGGAAAAGCCCTGTCTTGTGGGTGTTCTTTTGAAGTCCTCCAAAGGAGCTTTGATTCTTGGAGTGGAGGGAGCATCCATTCTCGATGTTAGCTTGGAGTCCTGCGAAGAAGAGCCGTCACCCCATGACTGTCCAGCTCAGAGTGTGGGCTACCATGCTGCAGATGACGCAGTTCTGCATGGAGGCCTGGAACTTTGGGGATTGACAGCTTGTGCTTCAAGACTCCTCTATTGCAAACATTTTGTGGTTCCAGCATCAAGGGGACCTGAGATACGAGGTGAAGTCTGACTGCGACAAGTGTCCACCTACGTCACCGAACATCTGTGGCCGTCATCCAAAACAGCTTTCCTGCATCCAGTCCTGTGCTGAGAGAGGCACTGCACCGGGTTTTTCTGCATTCTCCATCGTAAAGACCTTGCACCAGCATTTGTCGCAGACCAGAAAAGTGCTAGAATCTGCAACCCCTGGGCATCAAAGACCGTAGCTAAAGGTGGGAAGAGCAACCTTGGACCCTCTTCAGAAGACCTGCCAAGTCCTAAGAAGATTCGGAATATGGCAGTGAGTTGTAACAGTACTTACCTGAACCCCTAACTCCCTTTTAAATGTTCGGTAAACTTTTAGAAACTGTTGTAATAGTTTGGCTTTGCCATTGCCTGCTCGTGCAAGCATTCCAAAAATGGGGTCACTTGTATTAGCTAGGATAATTTGTCCTCTACTCCTTGAAACTCCCCATTGGACCCCAGAAGGAAGCTTTACACTAATGTTTTCCTATCTCACAAAACTGTGTGGAACTTTGGTGAACATTTGGACACAAGGCCCCATACATCTTAGGGATAGACATTTGAAGTTAGTGTTGTATTTCTGTGGACCCATAGTGCTGCATAGTAATACCTAGCTTCCTTTGCATGGGCTTGTTCTGTATTTTGCCCTACTTCAGTGATTGTATATATGTATCTTTTATTTAGTGTTGTGTGATAATATTACATGCTAGTAGTCATTTTTAATAGGGTTATATGGCCATAAATACATATATTCATAACTGATTGTCTGTGTGTTCCTTGACTTTTCACTGTGTGTGCTCATTGAGGACACCTTACCAGGCTCACCCCTCCCGAGACTTAGCCTTGACCACTCATCTTGCTACCTCTGGTTTGGCTACAGCTCTCAGAGTTGTCCCTGTCACTAAACTAGACTGGCCTTCTATACTTCTGTCCACCAGGCCAGAGTATAGAAAATCACCCATTATCTGTTAGAATTGAATTGGCTAACTGGGGAGGGACTAATTGTTTAGACTTGAATCCTGTTTCAGCACTGTAAGGAAGGCATGATATCAAACAGTAAGACAGACACAAGTGATCACAGTTCAAAGGTGTGTATTGAACTTCAATTGGGTTTGAAAAACACCTGTCTCATCCGAAATCTAAAGAGTAGAGTCTTGTCAAAATAAAAGGGCCTATAGTTATAAACCTATTGCCAATCCTTACCTCTAAATGCAAATAGTGTGGGAAACAATGTTACACAAATGGAAAGTGCTCAAGAAATAATATGTCTGGATATCTGAGCCGTTAGCTCCCCTTCCCCACATTTTCAGCACGGGATGAGGTGGCATGCTCGAGCTTAGCACACTCTCTGATTTCTTTAGCATGAAGATGCTGTTCAAAACCTCAGCAGCAGGGCCTTTTGTGCAAAAGTCTCTTTGCCAGTCAAAGTCTGATGCAACAAACAAACATTAAAGCTCCTTTCCTCTTAGGATTTCACAGGTAAACAATTTCTCAGGTGATTCACGAATCACTGCGGGTCCCCAGCCAGTGGGCTCAGACCCACTTTAACACAATGTTTTCAGGATTTTCACGCATTCAATTTCTCGGGTGGTTCACTGTTCACTCTGGTTCCCCCTCTGACGGGATCAGACCCACCACAACACAAAACCTTCTATTAGTATCCCTCCACCGGGCTCAGACCAATTTATCGACTTTCCAAACTTGATTCACTTAATCAAAATCGAAGACTGCCGATTGTGTGCAGGATTTTGCTCGACCCGTCGCAGTACCACTTCGATTCACAATTCTTTGTAAAAATATAACTCTTTCAACTTTCACTTCTCTGCTGGTACCTTACAGAGACCTTCGATCGAGAACCCACACGATGCCGGTCACACTGTCAAAGGTATCGTATCTTGGATTCAAAGTTCAATCACTCATTAGCAGTTCAACTTTACTTGTGTCTTTCTTGTGTCTTTTATCACACGTTTTTTAACAATACTCGTTCCAGCGCTCGCCATACAATGTTGCTGCTTGCAACCTTGGTTTCAACACAAAGCAGTCTTGTATGGGTCTCCCCAACTCACCGGCTGTGTTGATTTCACTGACGCTGCTTTGTATTTGAAGCCAATGATGGTACCACAGCGGCTGGTGATTCTCCCCACCTTGATTATTGACACAGGAGGGTGCCGGGTATCTCCGACACACAATGCAGGATTCTTCAGGCTGATTTCCTGGTCTTACGTATTCTAATCTCGAGAACTCTGGAAAGTAATTGTTCTTTGTCAAAAAGGTGAATGGAACTTCCCTCCTTGCGATCCCCTTCTATTCTGATGTCTTTCATCTCTCATTCAGCTGACATGTCGAAACTGATATTTAATCGTGTGCTTTGCCTCAGTGAGAGTTTGCTCTCATGCTCCACCTTATATCCGTGTGGGGAAGCTTAATGGGAGTCAGGTGTGTGTGAGGGTCAGTAATTGCCTGACCTCGCCTGATCATTGCATTGGGACACATCTGGTATGCTGCTCAGGTGTTAGTCTGTTTTCTCTTATAGCGGGCTGTCCGTGAGAGAGTGCTCATTTTGTAAAGGGTGGGGGTAGAGTTCTTAAATATCCTACCTGGTAGGATGGGGTAAAGGTGTTACTGGAAAGAGGATACTGTGTTTCACTATTCGGTGTCCCACTCCCACTCCCCGAAGACCCCTCACCCAGGTGATCCTCCCACACCGGTCCACCCCCAGGAACTGGATCCAAAAGTGATGGCCTTGTCCTGCCTAGCTGAATGACAGATCCCCGGGGACTAGTGGTTGAGACACCGTCTGGTTTCTCACAGCACGCAGTGATACATTCCTGAAATTCCAACCAAGGCTACAACACTGTGGATCATGAGGGGCATGACCTGAAGGACAACTGCTGACCCGTAAAATCTTGACCTGCCTGGGTAAGCAAGCAAGCAGAAGGTTTAATGACTAGGCTAAGAATAGTATTCTAGTATGTTCATATAAATTGGCACTTTGCCAATTTTTCCAAATTCTGATTTTTACTGCAGCAAACACCTTTCAGATGCCTTCACTCCTCCTATAGATGTCTGTAGGGAACCCTATCTTTTTGCTATTGTTTGCTTGCTCATCTGACTTTTTTGAGGTAAGTAAAGCCCTCCACTTTACTTCCCTTGCTTTATGCTTATGGGGAAGCTGATCAGTCACTATGACTATCAGTATTGAGAGAATATCTCACTTAATGGAGTGCTTGTATTTTTGGAACTGCACAAATCATCTTGAAGGGAAACATGGTTAGGATACGTTGCACCCTCATATCTTTTTCTTTTATAACTTTGTGGTTACAATTACTATGTGTCAAAGATGGGCTGGTGGCAGCAGATACTTTTTTTACTGTGTTTTCAATTTGTACTCATGAACTGTTGCATTTTACTGCATAATGCCATAAAGAGTATCATATACTCTAAAGTGGCAGTGCAACAGGTTTTTTGTCTGTCACTTGGCCATTTCGTACTATTGCCTTCTTCCTCCCCTCTTGGGTCTGGAAATGCAAAACTATGGAAAGCCCTTTCCTGTGCAAAGACCCTGCTTTCCCAGTACAGTGGTGTTCTGAGTGGGGCCGGATGTGGGGGCTGGGACCGTCTGATCCCAGCCCACATTCAAGTCACATAGTGTCTGTTGCTGGGCCGAATGTTTGGCCATTGACTGTCCAATCAAATGGATGTCCAGGATTAGACAGCCCCAGCCAGTTTGAATGGTGCAGACCCCTGTCATTGGTGGACCTGGTGGTGACTCCAGTACACATTCTGTATAAAGGGGGACTCCTGCAGCCATTCGACAGATCATTATTGGAGCCAAGACTCCTTTGAACAAGTGCAGCCCGCTGAAGACCAGTGGACAACTGTTGCAGCTAAACAGCATTGACTCCAACCCAGTCAAGCCCTTCTCTGTCCTGATCTCAAGAAGACCATTGTTGGTGCTTCGATCCCTGTAACTGGTGGGAACAGTCTTAACTGACCTCTTGACAATCTGAGCCTGCTTAGCCTTCAGAGGTGTCCCTGAATCGCCAACTCCGTCGAGCTACCTTACTGTAGACACACATTCACAGTGCATCCTTGGAACTTGGTGGGCATTCAACCTGTATAATACGTTTCTGCTCCTGTAGTTTCAGCCTCCTACACCGAAGAGAAGCTGTGCACTGCTTGCTCCTTTGCTCATTTTATGAAGATCGCCTATTACAACCTGATTGTGGTGACTCTTTTTGGACATGTAATCTTCATGGCCTGGAGGCTTCCTCAGGTCGCTTGTCCTGTGGAGATCTGAAACTCTTCATGCCAAGCATGCCCAGTCTCGCAACCAATCACCAGACCCTGACTCACATACTAGTGGGACCCAATCCAAACACTGAAACTGACCTCTACAACTGCAACCTCTGGGCCTTCATTGACTGGACACATTTCAGAAGTGGGCTCAGCAGATCTAGGAACCCCTGAAGTGGTCCCTGGAAGTATTGAAGTTAGGGGGGAAATTCTACTTCTTCTTTATGCCCATGATACCCTATGTGGGCAGGAGGTCCATTGCAAGGAACATGCTGCTTTCTTTGCGGGTAACTCTGAGAAAAATAAGGTAACTATAGATGTGTGGTAATAAAGCAACAAAGAGAGGGACATTGAAAAATGTGGTCATGAAAGAGTACTGGATAAACAGATCCTGGTCCAATCCCCTGAGCCTTTGTTGCTGTAAGACTAAGTTCACTTGGATTCGGAAAAAGAAAAATGTGCTATGCATAGCTTGTATAACGATCAAAAAGGTGTTGCGGAGGGGGCGTGGCTACGCACCGAGCGGAATGACGGGCTATTTTCGGAGCTCTGCTCCTCACATAAATAAAAGCATAAATATTGCTTTATGAGCCGGGCTTTTCTTACCCTCTTACTTGTTGGGAGCCCAGGGAAGCCAATACGAATTTAGGAAGACAAGAATGCAGGTTTTTCCAGAAGTAAAGAGAAACAGGCCGTGAAGCAGCGACCTGCAGTGCAAGTGTGTCGGAGTTCCCTGTCAGCTGTTCTGGGCAACGTGCAACATGCACACTGCCTGGTGGGGAAACATCTTCGCTCACGACACAGACCAAAGTTATTAAAGGAGACAACACTGAATTTACACACATTCGTTTTTTAAGGTACTTTATACTATTCAAATGGGTCTTATATGACCAATTATCATCTTTTGGTTTTAAACTGGGGATTTTTCTGCTGCATTATTCTACTGCTCATCAAGGGAGACTGTTTTTCACTCAAGTGCTGCAACACTGCTACTTAAACTAATTGCCAAGGCCATATAAGTAGAAAAAGAAATGTATCTATCCACTTTTTACTTGCTTAATCTAAAAATGGCAACTTAAAAAAAAATAGAGATACTACCTCAACTGCCACTACGTCGAAAAGGCACAAAAGTGACTCACCCATTCCAAATGAAGAAAGTATGGATCCATCTATGCTAGCCATTTTGATGGAAATTAGAGCCCTAAAACAATTTATGTCGGCTACCAATAAATAAACTGCAATAATATGGCAAGTGGTCTGCCTTCGATTCCAGGATCACGGAAGTGGAACGCAGGGTAAGCAATTTGGAAGACATCACAGACGAAGTAACTAACCTAGAAAACTTGGTTAAAATTCTTCAAAAGAAGTCAGAAAACCAACTGGAAAATAGAAACAGAAGACACAATGCTCACATTTTGGGCCTTCCTGAAGGGGTTTAAGGAGAAGACACCATTATTTCCATAACTACTATGTTACCTAAGTTACTTGACCTTCCGCCTTCACTGCAACTCAACATACAGAGGGCCCACAGAATTGGTCCGATGCAACCTCAAGTGAGTGTTACAAAAACATCAAGAACTCTTATATTTGCTTGCCTAGACTTCAAACATGTACTGCTTATAATGAAAAATGTCAAGATAATAAAACATCTTATTTGTAAGGGGAATAATATCTTCTTCTCTCAAGATGTTGCAAATTCCACCGCTATAAGAAGAAAAGAACTGCTAACACTGATACTGGCCTTGAAGCCACTTAACGCTAGATATTGAATGGTTCATCCAGCTACCTTAAAAAGTAACCTTTAGAGGTCACACAACCTCTTTTTACGACCCTGGAGAACTGAGACAATTCATTAAATCCCAAAGGTCGGAAGATATGGACCCGGCTGGACCTTCTGCTAGTATTTCAAGTAAAGTCTCCTAAGAGAAATCTCTTTTTGGCTTTCAAATCTCAATAATTGCGACAATGGGCCGTGGAGTGGCCTGGTCTCTCTGGACGCCCTGCCCTCATCACTGCACGCTGGTTAGAACATGGAATGTTTTGGCTGTTTGCAGTAAGCCATTTGGTTCTTTCATATCAAAACTCAAGATTCAAGTTTACTCATTTTCATGTATCTCTTTTTCCTTGTGTTCTCTCCTGATGGGTATCACACTATTTATAACTGTAAGAGGTTTCATCAAAGTTATTTGGAAACTCTGGGTTCATAATGTATCTCTATAAACTCCAATGTCAATAGATATAGCATCCTGGAATGTGAAAGGTATCCATAATCCCATCAAAAGACAAAGTATGATCATACCTCTATAGAAACAAGCCACCCATTGCTTGTATACAAGAAAAACACTTCTCTGCATCAGAGGCTGCTAAACCTAAGAAGCTCTGGGTAGAAAAAGTCTTTGTAAGTGAAGCTCAAGGGGAAATAAATGGAGTGATTACTCTGGTGAACAAAAATGTTGATTGCAAGATTATTATCTCAGAGTCTGATGACTCAGGTAGATGGGTTCTTTTGAATATTTTTGCTCACTGAACTCACTATTCCATCCTAAATGTATATGACCTTAATGTATCAGATCCTGATTTTTGGAAACAACTCAAAGAACGTTTGCTTCGCTCAAATTAACAAAATCCTATTGTTTGCTGAGATAGTAATGAAATAGTAGATCCTTTCCTTGACAGAAAATCTAAATATCTTTTTTTAAATTCCAAATCACACAACCAGTTCTTAAAGTTCATCTCTGAGTTAGGCCTTGTAGATGCCTGCTGTCTACAACACCCATCTGATATGGAGTATAATTTTCACTCATGCCTGCATGACTCATTTTCTAGAATTGACTATATCTTCCTAGCCAACTCATTGGCTGCCACCCTAATCGACTCCACCATAGATTGTATTTCCTTCTCTGATCATGCCCCTGTTCATATGAAAATTGGCTATAACGCTCTTAGCTCCAAATCAAATAGATGGAGTTTTAATTCAGCCCTATTCAGAGGTGAAAAATGTGTCTCTTTTCTGACAAAAGCTCACAACAATTTCATTTTGGTTAATCAAGCTGCATACGCTTTTTATACCAAATAATTGGGACTGTTATAAAGCAGTACTCAGAGGAAAAATTATCTCTTTTGTGGGAAGAAAAAAGAAGGAAATGAAACATGAATCTGAAGAAATTTTAAGAAAACAATAACATCCAGAAAAACAATAGATATATAATCTCTGGCAAGTATCCCACTCTAACATATTACAACTAATACCTAAATACAATAAACTCACTACTGAATATTCATGTTCTAATATGTTAAAATACAAATCAAAAATGTCTCAATTTTCCAACAAAATGGCCAAATCCTTAGCCTTCTACCTAAAAATTAAAAGGAAAGAAGTAGAATTACAGTGATTAAAGACTGCAATGGCATTAGGAAATAATTTGAAGATAAAGAGATTGTGAGTGTATTCAGCAAATTCTATCACCAACTATACTCCTCTGAATCCACATGAAATTTCCAGAACATTTCTCCTTTCCTTCAGAATATTACCCGCCCGAATGATCCAAATATTAATATGGATTCACTTAACTCACGAATAACGGAAAATGAAATAATCAAAGCAATACACACATTTAAAAAAGGGAAAGTGCCAGGACCTGATGGTTTGTGCAATTATGTTTATGCTCATTTTAATTAATTTCTTATTCCCAGATTATTTGAACGATTTGGTAATTTTGTTTCAAACTCAAAATCTGTAGACTCCTTTACAGAAGCCATGCTTTTAGGATTCCTGAAACCAAACAAAGACCTTGAATTGCCACAGAGCTATAGACCAATATTTTTAATCAATACTGACTGCAAAATCTTTGCAAACATTTTAACAAACAGACTCCTCCCATTCTTACCTAAATTAATTAGACAGCATCAGGTTGGCTATGTCTTTCTAGATGCCTTGAATGTTACTGCCCCCTCAAGTGATCCCTTTGCAGCTGTTGCCTTGGATGCTGAAAAAGCATGTCATAGAGTTGAATGGAATTTTCTGTTTGATGCGTTACAATGGCATCGGGTTCATTAAACTTTTATAACCATGACTCTTATACTCTACTCTGAACCCAAAACTACTCTTTTCATAAATGGCCACATGTCCCCCTTCTTTCCGCTAGGGAGAGGAACTCAGCAAGGATACGCTCTCTCAACTTTATTAGTGTTAGCCCTTGAACCTTTCCTAGAACCCATCCGAAAGCACCCACACATCCAGGGACTAACCTTTGGTGATTTTCAAGATAATTTGCCAGTTTATGCAGATGACATCCTCCGATTCCTTACAAATCCTGACACAAGCTTAGACAATTTACTACAAATTGTATCACACTTTGTATTAAAAGTATTAAATGTATCAATGTCCAATTACACTGCTAAACAGTTTAGAACATATCTCATCTCTGCAAACCCCTCTGAATTCATATCACAATTCATTTGGTTAAACAGCCATATCCGAATTAAAGGTAAAGTTATGTGCTTGAAAAGTTAGATACTAAAGGGAATTAAATAAGAAAACCAACTTTTTAATCATGGCATGCCACTAACTTTTAATGAATTTAGAGTGAAATGTGCTACTCCGGGGCCTTTCTTCCTTCAACATTCTCTATTAATTAATGGAATCATTGATAACTTGCAGCTTCTAATGGAATCCTCTGGACAAATTAATACTGCTAGACAAAACCACATGTACAAAATTCAGTTTTCAGCTTCCCTGTTCTACAAAGATCTTACTAATCACTTCGTGGAAGATTCACAATGGAAAACACAGCAAGAATGGCAACAGGACTGTTCATTAATCCTGGAAGACTATACTTGGCCGTCTTTTTGGAAAAAAAACCTCTACCATAACCGTCCCTGCTAACTTAACGCAAACTCTCTTCTTTTTCAGGCACAGGATATTTTTTTACCCCGGTAATGCTTATTAAGTCTAAGATTGCTATGGATAATAAATGGTGGAACTGTCATGATGGAGAAGGATCGCTCAAACATATATTTATGGAATGTAAATACAAAGGTAAATTCTGGAGTAATATGCGGCGTATCATTAAATATATTTTTAAGCTAAAAGAACCTTTCCACTTTTAAATCCTATATATGGGAAGTGCCCTCTTTCAACATCACTTAGACTCCCATATTTCTTATTTATTTGATTTGTTCATTTTAACTGCAGTTCAGGTCATTAAAACTAATTGGAACAAATCTGATTCCAGTAACCATAAAATCTGGTGGAATTCCATATGCAAGATACATAGATTAGAGGGATGTATAGCCTCAACCCCAACATAATTTCACAAGTATGAATTGAAATGGGGAATGTTTTCAGATTTCCTTTCCTCAAATGAGTACTCTGTTTTAATATGATATTATAGTTTTAGTTCTGAAGATTACCCTAGTTCTATCTTTATCCTTCCACTCTTATCCTCCCCACTTCCTTACACTCTTTTCTGTATTGTTTCTTATATGTCCCCCCATTCTATATTTAGAAAATATCTTTTAGCACCTACTTACTGCTATGTTTAATCCAATGTGTTAATTATTGATACAGTATCCTAAGTTACTTACGTTTTGCCAATGTTAGCACAAGTCTCTTCTGATGTTTGTATTAACTAAGATGTATACACATTGGTTTTTCATGCTCTCAATAAAATAAGTTAACATAAAAAAAAGAATGATACAAACGCTGTGATCATTTGTGAAACACCTAGATTTACATTTAATCATGTATGCATTAGAAATGGAAACTTTTGAAGTAGTAAAATATATTATTTTCTCACTGACAAATAGTGTCAATGTTTTAAAGTTGTGACATCATTTTGTAGCTGTTAAAGAAACAACTGAAACCTTTATAAAATTATTATTTATTTATTTATTTTATTATTGTGTTCCACAGTACTAAGGTACTTTTAACACATATACATACAATCCATAAATACACAATCCAACATACAAATATCCAACGTTTATAAAATTACTGCAGCTTTCCTTAAAAATTCTAAAACATGTATGGTCAAACTGAATTCATTACAATTCATTGTCGTCCACCATAGTTCATTCTCGGAGGAGTAAACCAAGCCTACTAGGAAGCAAGACCGCAAATCAATCAGTTTGGGACAAATCACACACAAGTGCTTTAAAGTCTCAATGTTTATGTTACGGTGCCGACATAGTCTCTGTTCTTGCGGAATGTTCGCCCGACGGCCCAGTACTTCTTTTGTTAATAACAAGTTCAACTTGAGCCTTAGCACTTGTGACCTGAAGGATCTCGATGGATGTTTTTTAAGGTAAGGTGCTGGTGTATTGAAACTTTTACATGACCAGAGAAAATGATCCCCAAAGCATTTATACTCCATTATCTCAGATCTCAAGTTAGACCATCCATGTCTACACCATCTTAGCTTTGCAACCTTTGGTGTCAACTCCAGTTCCTCCATTGGAATATTTGCCTGCTGAAGCATTAATTGACAATTCAAAACCCAGTCCCTGAGAACCCTGCAGCCGCCCTGAAGTCTTACCAGATTTAATTGTTCGTATATTGACGCCACTGGTGGGTTCAGTATATTTACCAACAACTGAAACTTGCCCCAATCTACCAGAGTCTGTATTGGTAACAAACCTAATTCAAACAGAATCCCTGCTAAACGGACTGACTGCGGAAGTTGGAGCAAACCTTTCCATAATGCCCCCTCTAATAATGACCAATTAATCGGCTGACTCCGAGTTTGAGCTCCATAAATTAATTTTGGGGTTAATTGTTGTTTGTATAATTTTAGGACTGGTAAAAAAGAATATCTACCGAATTTTCCATCGAAAATTCTAAGTTGTACCCCAGCCCCTACAAATTTTGCCGGGGCAAAATCTTCCTGTAGTTCAGGACCAGAGAACTTGTCATAAATTACCAGCCCTAGGTACACACATTTATTTACAACTTCTATTTTGCCGTTTTTCAAGTACCAGGGCAATACTTTACAACTTTTCCTACCCCCCTTAAACACCAGAACCTTTGATTTTACAGTGTTTAGTGTTAAGTCTAGTTTTTCCAGGAACCCCTCCACGGCTAATAATGCTCTTTGGAGCCCGATAGCTGTAAGGTCACATAAAACAATGTCGTCTGCATAAAGTAAGTATTGAACAACCATAGCACCCAATCTTGGAGGGAAAGTTTTTACAGATTCCATACAGCCTCCCAATCCCAGTAAATACAGGCAAAAAAGAAAGGGTGCCAAGACACACCCCTGTCTTAAGCCCCTGTTTGTCTGTATCCAAGGGGAATAGTTACCTAATTCATCCAACCTTACCCTAATCCTTGTATTTGTGTGGAGAGCCACCAAAATACTTAGCAGGGCTATCGGACACCCCCTTTCATACAGTTTTTTCCACAAAAGAGCCCTATTAACCATGTCGAAAGCTTTACTAATGTCTAAGAAGGCGAAAAATACTGGCTGTACTTGCATCTTTGCTTGGTGTGCTAGTAGATCTAGCACCATACAATTAGTAGATGTACTCAGCCCTTGCCAAAAACCTGACTGAAAAACAGAATCAGATTCCACGGCCCATTTTTGTAGCGCTTTCAGCAGTATTTTCGCAAATATTTTGTTCGAAGCATCTAGTAAGGATATAGGTCTATAATAATTTGGAGAGGACCTATCCCCACCTTTAAAAACAAGGATTAGGGTTGCTGCTGACCAAGCAGAAGGAAACGAATTATTAGCCAAAATATCTACGAACAAAGCAGACAACACCTGAGACCAAACTGCTAAATTACCTTTATAGGTCAGGTTAGAGAGACCATCTGGGCCTGGTGCGTTCGAGGACTTGCTTTTCTTTATCAAGTTCTTTAGATCCTCCAGGTCCCATTCTATAGCACCCCTCCAGTCTGCCTCTGGCCATGTGACTGACTGGTCTAAACCTTCCACCCTGTACAAATCAGTGAAATGTTTCACCCAGCCAATGTTACTAATCGCCTGTACCTGAAGATAATCTTGTATACCTTTTGGTTTAATTAGGTCCCAAAATATACCAGGCCTATTCCCTGACATACAAGCCAGCATTCTCTCGGCATCTTTAATGTATAATATATACTTTCTACCTTTTGCCCAATTCCTATATGTTTGTTTTAATTTCCTCACCTTTTCCATATAACCCGGAAGTGCAGATTTCTTAAGATGCCTCACTTCTCGATGTAGTTCCTTTTTATGTACCTGAACTTCTACATCAAAGAAGTGAGAATTCTTCCTACTTGCCACCATCTGGGTTAAGCCCCTGTCTGTTGTTAACCTGCCTAACAACTCCCTTACCATGGTAGGGAATCCTTCTGCTGTACATAGGCGGGCCATCTTGTTTGCTGGCAGGTTTACGATTCCAGACAAAAATACAGATGCAATTCTAGTAACCCACTTAACCTCATTCTTTCCTGAGTTTATTTCCACTCCCACAGTGTCTGCTTCAACATATTTTGCCACACCAAGCAGTTTAAATTCCAAAAGGGAGTGGTCGCTCCACTTCTGGGATTTTATTTCCAGGAAAACTCCTTTTATGGCTAGATCATGCGAAGTGAAAATGTAATCTATTGTTGATTTCCACAACCCATTCTGCCATGTAAAAGCTGGCGGAATGTCCATCTGTATGTTGCCGTTAATTATACATAAATTCCATGCCTCGAATTCCTGGATGATCCTCTTCCCTCTCTCCCGGGATTCCTTACAGACAGACTTTCTATCATTCTCTAGATACCACTTTTCGTCTAGGCATTCTGCATTAAAATCTCCAACAATTATCACTGAGGCCCCCTCCTCTGGAAATTCTCCCAATAGTGTGAAAGAGATTGCCATCAAGGCTTCTTCCAACTTATCCTTTAAGGGACTAAAGTAAACATTTACCAAGAAGCATTTGCTTACGGGACTCTCATCATCTTCTTGCCATTCTAAAAGTACAACCAGGATATCTGACCTGTCTACATCAATTACCTGCATTGAAAGTCCCAACGAACGTTTAACTGCTATTAGAAGTCCCCCAAACGGCCTACCCTTCGCTCCCCGTTGGGCCCTGACATAGACTGTGTTAAATCCATCTATCATGGGTGTATCTAACAGAAAAGTTTCCTGCAAACAAATAATATCAACATTTAAGAAAAGTTTGTGATTGTTCATGATGTTCTTAAACCCTCTTGAGTTCCATGTAATTAATGACCAGTTAGACCATCATGTATGTTGGAATCGATTTTCCTCCCTTTCCTGATTTTCCCCTCTACCAAAAGGAACTTGTGTATAACCTCTGGAACTATAAATCTCCTTATTATATCTTTCTCTTTCATCTTGTATCTTGCCTTTCTTTACTTGGTGGATGGGTACCAAACTTGATAAAATTGAGGGCCCTGTATCTGTTACTTCAAAACCAAGGGCTAGGAAGCGCTCTCTCTCCCCCAATATTATTTCCTTTGTTAACTATGACCTTAGATGAAGTCTTACAATGTCTAAGCAATCGTCATAGACGAATTCTACTGTCTTAATGTCCCCTGAGGATATCAATTTCAGATTTGGGATTTCCTGCATTAAAGCCAGGATATAATGTCTATTTAGAGGGTATCTATTTGAACTTTCAAACAAACGATTCATAAAGATGGTTAGCTCACCATTAACTGGCATCTTTTTTTGCGAATTTGACTCTTGCCTTGAATTCCATTTTTTTGGCATTCTTAATTGCCCCATACTCTCCCCCACCCCCTTCGATAGATCCAGAAACTTACACTTTGGAGTCCCCAGACCCACTTCCTCCACTGATCTTGGGGTCGGAAAAGGCACTGTTTGAGAAACCCTTAGCGGAGGCAACTTCCCCAGGTCCGTCTTCTCCTCCCCGGGTTTTGAAAAAATTGCATACAACTTAGGAGCCGGTGAATTTCCTGTTTCTATAGCTTCTACCAAAGGATTCACCAGTCCCCTTCCTACTGTTGTGTGCGGAGGGACCAACAAACCTTCCACCAAAATACAACTCTTACCAACTCCCTTCCCAACTCCAGGTTCAATATTTTTTATGACCTCTAATTCCTTAGTCCTTTCAGTCTCTACCTCTTCCATGTCTACTGGATAAACGGATATATTGCTGAGATCGAAAGAAGGACTATCCCCCTCCTGCGCAATATCCAACACAGATGAAACCTTATCAGCTTCCTTAACCCTTACTAATTCCTTGTTTGAACCCCTTTTCCTGTTTGTAAAGAAGTCCTTCTTTCTCTGATCTAATATATCTCTATCAATTTGCATATCTTTGTCCACTCCCAACCTTAGGTTACGCAGGAATTTCCGTGATCCTTTATTCTGTTGTGAGGGTGGGAGCTTACAGTTTTTGTTTTTTTTTTGCTGAGAATACTGCTTGTTAATATTACTAAGTGTTCTCACCTTTGGGCTACTACTCAGCAGCTTAATTTCCTGTACCTGTTCCTTCCCCAACATTGATACCGACGGGAGGGCTATTCCTGATACCTCCGGTACTACCAAAAGACTTTCTCCCTTTAACTCAGCCTTCTCCCCCTGTGTTTCCATACTTTTAAGTTCCATACTGTTACCTTGTGCCACCCCAGCCCCGTCACTGTCCACCTTTTTTGGGCTTACAGTATTTAAGACTGAGACTGCCATTATGTAACCTTCCAAAAAATACACTTTACTCAGTACTTCCTTCATTGATTGTCTGAGTTCCCGAATTTCATAATTCAATGTATCGTAACCTCTATCCATAGAGTCCATGATTCTAGAAAGAACTGGGAATGATAGCTCATCTACTGGGGGTAGCTGATCCTGTTGGGAGACTTCTTTTATTTCTTCAGCCTCTGTTTCTTCAACCTGAGTCTCTGGGTTCTCCACTAAGGAGTAATCATCCCCTGATTTAACACTTTCACTATCCCGAATTATTAGCGGGGAAGTCTCGTCCCCTCGACCAATTTCCCTCTCATGCTTATGACTAAACTGGTACTGTGACAATTTCTCCTTATAGCCCCATTGTTTAGGTGAGAAGACTGTGGTTACTGGATCCTTCCATTTAGGGTCTCTTGGGCCGTGAACTTTCCTAGAAAGCTCATGGAACAACAGTGGAGCCAATATGGAAGTATCTGATACCAAATCTCGCTCCACCGCCATTGGTTCGTCAGCCAAAAAATTCATCTTTGACTCAATGTTTAACAAAGCCCGATTTATAACTCCCACCACCTCTACCATAGAGTCCATTTGATTAGTTTGCTCTGGTCCAAAATCCATGGGGACCTCTTTACCTGGAGAAGTGGAACTTCCCTGAGGGGCAACCAGAGTCTCTTCTCCCATGGAAGGAGCTGAACCCACTTTAACTGCTTGAGTCGATTGCGAAAAATGTGGTAGAGAGATTACCACCTGTGGTGGGACTCTACCCCCGTGTGCTGTGGTTTCCTCTGGGATACTTCCCATACTTCTGAGTGTGACTCCCATTATATAAACCCAGAAGAGTCACCACTCTTTATGAAGCTGGGTAATAAAATATAAATATGAATTGAGTAAAGATGTTACAAAAATTTTAGAGGCTATCCTACCCAATCATTTGTTTGACCATACAAGAATGAAAAATAAAATACCACAACACGCTGCAGTACTAAAAGTGAATGCAAGTGAATAGTTTGAGCAATCCCATGCAAGTATGTAAAACAATATATTTCGATTATAGTTTTAAAATACTGTACAAATTATTCGTTTGAAAAATACCCCGAAGGAGTAACGTCGAACTCTGTGCCCTTACTTGACCACTGCACAATGTTTTCACAACTTCAGCTCCACCAGCTCCCCAACAGCCGCACAAAGGTCGATGGGCTTGACCTCGCCGGGCTTAAAGCCGCAAGGGTGGTAGCCTCCGGGCTTTGAAGGGAAGCCAAGTCACGTGAAATGGTCACGTGCAATGCACACCACGCCTCCTCCAGGAAGCGCTCTTCCAATTCGATGCGGCAAGAACCTCGAGCTCGCAGTGCCGAGTGAAGGTCTCACTAATACTGATAACTGCTCCAACGCGCCTCCCAGGAGCACACAAGGAATCCAAACAACTCGCTCACACTGGGTGGGCGGTAGCCTCCGGGCTTTGAAGGGAAGCCAAGTCACGTGAAATGGTCACGTGCAATGCACACCACGCCTCCTCCAGGAAGCGCTCTTCCAATTCGATGCGGCAAGAGCCTCGAGCTCGCAGTGCCGAGTGAAGGTCTCACTAATACTGATAACTGCTCCAACGCGCCTCCCAGGAGCACACAAGGAATCCAAACAACTTGCTCACACTGGGCGGACGGTAGCCTCCGGGCTTTGAAGGGAAGCCAAGTCACGTGAAATGGTCACGTGCAATGCACACCACGCTTCCTCCAGGAAGCGCTCTTCCAATTCGATGCGGCAAGAGCCTCGAGCTTGCAGTGCCGAGTGAAGGTCTCACTAATACTGATAACTGCTCCAATGTGTCTCCCAGGAGCACACAAGGAATCCAAACAACTCGCTCACACTGGGCGGGCGGTAGCCTCCGGGCTTTGAAGGGAAGCCAAGTCACGTGAAATGGTCACGTGCAATGCACACCACGCCTCCTCCAGGAAGCGCTCTTCCAATTCGATGCGGCAAGAGCCTCGAGCTCGCAGTGCCGAGTGAAGGTCTCACTAATACTGATAACTGCTCCAACGCGCCTCCCAGGAGCACACAAGGAATCCAAACAACTCGCTCAAAAGGGTGAACATTGTTATTAGCGATCTTGTGTCCCTTTCTTGTGAAAGTGTCTCCTTTTTCAATCAAATAAACAAAATGAAAAAATTGGTAGTAAACCATCCCCCTCTTCACTCTCGCTTGTTTTGGTCTCTTTTTCCCTTTCTCTGTTATCTTACCCCGGATCTCTATCTCTATCTCTTTTTTCCATCTTCTCCTTCTTAGATCCTCTCTCTCATTCCTCTCTCTCTCCTTTCTCTCCCTCATGCTCCCCTCTCATTTGTCTTTCTTCTTTCCTCTCTCTCTCTCTCTCTCTCTCTCTCTCTGTCTCTCTCTCTATCTCTCTCATGCTCGCTCTCTGTCTCTCTCATCCCTCTCTCCTACCTCTCTGTGTCTCTCACCCGTCTCTTCCTCCCGCTCTCTATCTCCCTGTCTCCTACTCTTTGCCCCTCTCTCTCTCTTTAACTCCACTCTCCCTCTCTCTTCGCCCTTTCTCCCTGTCCCCCACCTTTTCCCCTCGCTTATCTCTCTCGCCCCTTTCTTCTTCATCGGTCCAAGTTGACTCTTGGCACTTGTGTCTGCTGATTATTTGTCTTCATACAGCACGGCCAAGATGCTGCATATTTTTATTTTGAGGAATCCACATTCTACTCATAGTTTCCTTGTGAAGAATACCCTGCAGGTTTCAGTCATCACTCTGATATTGAAGGCCTGGTGCTGTGTCAAAACTTGCCGAGTTCTGGGTGTTTGTAGCGGGGAAGGGAGTTCATTTTGGACTATGTGAATAGAATTTATGGGGTTATGGGAGACAGCAAGGTAGACCTTTTATCAAAATGGGTAGAGATTCTGGCACCTGACTGACCAATCCCCTGATGAACACCTGACAAATGCCTTACCCTGTCTTCATGGGCAAAAGTCCCAGCAGACCACAAGACCTGAGCATGTTAGAGTAAGGTCTGCGGGTCTCTCAGCCTGCTACATAGTAAGGATGAAGGCGTTACGCTTACCTGGTCCCTGCTGGGACGTTGGGGCACGGTTGCAGCCCTCCCTGGAAGTGGATTCCCCTTGTCAGGCTTCTTACCCTGCTCATATGCTGTGGGCTGCGCTGATTGTTGACACTGCTGCTGCGTGGATATGGGAGATCGTGAGAATCCGGCTATATGACTGCTGTCTCTCTCTCACCCTTCTTCCCAGAATGTGGTGAGCATGCGCCGACCCATTTAGTCTCACCTGTTGATTGATGATGATGAACCCTCCGTCCTGCTTCTCAATGCAGTGCCGCTTTTAATGGACCAAGTTCCTTCACTGGTCCATGTGCGTGGCAGCCCAGACCAGCTGTGGCTGAACCACTCCTGAAGGTAAGTGTCTTATGGCTTTTCAAATATTGTGATGTTGATTCTTGATTATAATCCGTGTCTCTTAATAATGTATTTCCTTCAATTTTTCCCAACAGATGGAATGCGGCCGAATGCTAGTTGCAGTGCATGAAGCGAGGCCAAATGGGAAGAAAATGTAGTCCACGATGCTCCTCAGAAGGTGAGTGTTGGTTTAAGGTTAAGCGCAAGGATTTGTCAAAGTGCGACCTTAAACATAATGGGCCTCATTACGACCCAGGCGGTAAGGGGTTTGCGGCAGCGTAAACAGCGCCGACCCTTACCGCCTGAGTACGAGGTCCCTTAGCGCCATGGCGGATTTAACACCTGCTTTTAGCAGGTGTTAAAATCCATGGCGCTAAGGGACCATGGAGTTAATTACGCCACCGTAATTTACGGTGGCGTAATTAACGCCTTCCCCACTCCCATTATGCCCTATGGGGCAAAAATGGGAATGGGGAAGGGTAAATGGGGATTGGGGACTTACCGCCCCGCCAAGGTCGGAATGGGGCGGTAAATCCGCCAACCACCATGGCGTAAACGTAGTTTACGCCATGGTGGTAAAGTCACGGCCCAGGCGGTAACTTACCGCCTGGGTCGTAATGAGGCCCAATGTCTTAGCGAATTCTAACCTTGTCTTCTCTTTTTCTCTTGCAGGCGCCGTTTTCAGATGGATTGCTCTTGGTGTCACAACGTCGGTCTGGAGCGCTGCTTTCCGGAGGTCCGAAGATGGATGATGGATGCCAGAGTCAAAGATGATGCGTGCCAAAGAAAGCAGATTCCAAGGTAAGTGCAGCGACTGGTAGCTGGAAACAAGGTAAAATACGCTCAGGCTGGTAGCTGGTAACAAAGTAAGATGAGCTCAGGCTGTAGCTGGAAATAAGGTAAGATGCGCTTAGGCTGTAGCTGGTAGCAAGGTAAGATGCGCTCAGGCTGTAGCTGTAAATAAGGTAAGATGCGCTTAGACGGCGGTGAGCATTACGCTGCAATAGCAGAATAACGCGAAGCGCGTGCCTGACGGCTGAGCGGGTTTATATAGCCTAGCTCTAGCCACGCCCATTAGCCTTGACTCACTGGCCCCACTCTGCCACTCCTAAAGGATGCTTACACGAGCAGTCTGACTCTCCCCAGCAGCCACGCCCGATTGAATGCACATGGAGCATCTGCAGGGAAAACAAAGTATTTGCACCAAATAAAAATGTGCTAGTGCACATTTAATCATGAGCCTGACGCCAAAGGCGCCAGGACTGAGTCCAGCTGGGCCCTCCATGCTGTATTGTCCACAACGGACAATAAAAGGTAGTGTTACCCCGTGCTTTTGTTCCCTGATGGTGCGGGATCTGGTGTTCGAGGCCAATGGCCATGACAGATGGGTGGGTGCGATCTTCACATTTTAAGCTGCCCTCCCACTGAACCTAACGTTCTTGCCTCCCATAAATCTTAGGAGGTTATAGTAATGTCTGAGTTTCCACACCAAACCTTTCTCTCATCTGCCAACTAGCAGTTGATTGTTTTGTTCCTCATAGAGCACAATGTATCTATTTCTGGAAGAGAGAGAGAGAGATAGAGAGAGAGAGAGAGAGCGAGAGAGAGAGAGAGAGAGAGAGAGAAAGAGAGAGAGGGGTGGCATTAGGATCTTGAGAAGTGGAACCAGTCTGCAAATGGCCAGGTGAGGGAGTGCAATGTTGCATGTTGTTTTTTCCTTGTAAAGCCTACTCCCGACTTCTCCCAACTAACCGACCCCTCCATGAAGATCTCTGTACACTACACACACTACACACACAAACCCCCCAGTGAAGGCCACCATAGGCCTAGCTGTTAGCACATCAACACTAACTGAGCCACAACTAAGCTCTCTTATGTGATAAATGATAGGTTATTTATAACGCGCCTAATACCCAGAGGTTTCTAAGCATGGACCCGGGGTTCGGACCTGTGGTGCTCCGTGTCGTCTTGCTTCCAATGCGAGCACGTTGCCCCTGAGCTATCCTCCTGAGACAATGTAATGTTAGTTAGCCCTCTGGCACTCTCCCACATCAGCGGCTAACCAGTCACTAAGCGCTGAAGTCTAACAGATCTTGGGCTGTTCCCTATGGATATAACACTCCCAGGTTCCTTCCGCCAAATGTATAGAAAGAAAATTGTAATTCAGGAACCGGGTACTTCTGACCTGCAGCAATCAATACCACAGGTTTCACATCTGCCTTTCCCACTTTTGCAGTAATGAATCCCACCCCCCCTTTCTCTTACCGAGCCAAGCGCAGCAGGGCCACCAATAGTGGCAGATAGGCGCTATAGCATTGCATCCTCTTTTGCATATCAGTGGAAATCAGCCACAGGCACAGCACGGAAGCACACCTGGGTTTCTCGATGGTCTCTTTCCCTCCCTTCCCTCTGTTTATACTTCCCAGTGGTCATGCTGCGGTGTTGAGCGGAAAGCCCCTTACACGGTGGATGCCTTGGAATTCTCAGTATGGCCTTTGTTCTGTGTAAAGGACAGAATGTTAGCATAATCCACAAGCCTGGAGGTCTCTGCAACCGAATGCGAAAGGTGGCCCTCTCGTCACTAATTCTTTCTCAAAGAACCTTTACTCTTTAAAACGTTAATGTATTACTTTATTCATTTACTATATGCTAACCTGTCTTTCGTAAAGTTCTAAATTATATATGTTGCCACTACCTAAACCACTAGTAAGGTAAGTAGTTTCTGACCTCAGAAGTCAGGCCAATAGCATTCAAACTTGTGACAAGGAGGCTGCACTTGGATGTGAAGTAGGAGAAGAAGGATGGAAGGAGGGAGTGAGGGAGGGAGGAAGGAAGGGAGGAAGGGAGGGAGGAGCGAGGGGGAGAGAGAAGGTGGGAGGGGCAGGAAGGGAGGGGGGGAGGGCATAAAGGAGGGAGAAGGGAGGGAAGGGAGGAAGGTAGTAGGAAGATAAGGAGAGAGAAGGGAGGGATGGAGAGAAGGGCAACGGGCGGTGGAGGGAGGAAGGAAGAAAGGAAGGAAGTTGATACAAAGGGAGTGGAGTAGAAAGAGAAGGAGAAAGATATATTTTTTTCCCTTTATAAAGAAGACAGCAACCCATAGGCATCGAGGCGCTGTTACAGAGACCAGTTACTTGCAGGTGAGCAGAACGAAATGTTAAATACGGAGACAGTAAGAGCAGACAAAAACAAAACATTGAGGTATGTTGGTGGGATCTCTGGCCTAGGCAAACAACCAAGTTTTGAGGGCTCTCTGGAATACCCAGCATGAGGGTTCTGCTCTCAGGGAATGTGGCAGAGTGCCACTGTTTGGCTGCAATGGGTGAGAAGCTGGAGCCTCTCTCTTTAGTGGATCTGGTTTTGGGTATACAGAGTCGATGTGCATGGGGTTCTAATGGTTCTTATTTGTGTGAACATTTGTGATTTTCTGAGATCGGTAGGGTGGTGCAGTGTTAGACATGCACCTGTGAGTATTGGACAGGGTTTTGAAAATGATCCACTCATGGACAGGCAACCAATGTACCCCTCTCCTGGCTGCAGAGATGTGTTCCCTTTTGGGAATGTTAAGCGCTACTCGGAGAGCATTATTTTGAATAGTTTGGAGCTTTTGTATGTTTTGGTATGAGGTGCCAGAAAATAGCACATTGCAGTAGTCAAGTCGGAAGCCTATGACTGCACGTTCAATGGTTAGGCAGCTATCTTGAGTTAGAAAGGGTTTCAAAGCGTTTTTTTTGTAGTTGTGTAGGCAGCAAATGAGGTGATTGCTTTCACTTGTCGGGTCAGTGAGAGGGTAGCGTCAAGGTGGACGCCTAATGCCTTCACTGATGTGGAGATGGGGATCATGATGTCATCAATTTTGCAGTGTATTGGGGATTGATCTTATTGAGCACCGCAGGTGGCCCTATAAGCAGGATCTCTGTTTTATCACCATTAAGGCAGAGGTGGATGCTTGCCATCCAGTCCTGGATGGTAGAGTAGGTGGTGTCAAGGGTGTTTGACTCTTCTTCATGGTTGCCAGAGAGGGGGAGGAGAATTTGTGTGTCGTTGCATAAGTGGTGTAGGCTATGCGAAAGGGAGTCAAGAATATCGAAGAGGGGTCTGGTGAAGATGTTGTAGAGTGTGTGGGAGGCGCAGGATCCTTGTGGCACCCCACAAGGGATTTTTGCTGCAGGGGCAGTGATGTTTTCAGTGAACACTTTCATGACTTTACCCTCTAGAAAGGAGTGAATTCGGTGGAGAAGTTAGCCGAGGTGGTAAGGTGGTGGCAAAGGATTTTGGGCTGCATGTGGGCAAGGACGAAGAAAGTAAGGAAGGGAGGAAGAAAGAAAGAGAGAAAGACTGAGAAAGTAGAGTATGAAGTGAGTAGGGCGGCCTGGCCAACCATCTAGTATTTTCTGTGACTGTCCTGACTTTAGGAGCTGTATCCAGCATCCACAAACATCAAGGGTCTGATTTACAAATACGTTTTTCAATGTTAAAACCCCATTGGAAAATGCTTTGTAAATCAGGCTCCCTCTCCAGGAGGGTTATTAGACCCAACTTCTCTCCTATGAAGCAGGATCATTTGTCGCCTTCCACGATCGAATCTCACACTCCACAGCTTCCTGTGAGCATACAAAGCATTGGAATAGGAGAGATTACAACTTAATGGCCCAAACACAGGACTATTGTACGGTAAGAGGTGGGAATGGCAGGTGGGGCAGCATAACGCTAGGTGATGTGTGGCATAGGGAATCAAACAGGTTCCCCAATATTGCTTTGCATTTTCTTTTACTGCATGCACAGTTTTAATACCCAAATCGGATTTGTGTTGGCTCCCATACCTTTGCAGGTTGCTCCTGTAAACTGGCATTCAGGATAGAAAACATAAAGCTGCAATCATTCTTTTTGCACACGTTTGTATACCAAGGTATAGGTAAATTGAGTTTCTCATGTGATGTGTGTACTTTTCAAGGCATTACTAAAAAGTGAATTATTTAATCTCTTGAAACTCAAACCTGAACAAATACTTATACCCCCCTTTGGTCCAGGAGTTAGCGGTAGAGTTTTCCCCACTCTCTGGGGTTCGCGTTGTGGCGGAGAAGAATCCTGAGTCTTCGCCTCGTTGCCTAGAGACGACGTTGAGTGCCACAGCTCTTCCCACCTTCATCGATCGTAGTCATCTTGAGGATCTATGATTCCGAGCAGTGTCATTGCTTTAGGGCACCATGCTCTAGGCTCTCCATCCTTTAGGTATGCCAGGAGGGCAGACCTGTCGGTCACAAATTTCATGTGATCTCCTTGTATGGAATATGTGAGCCATTCAGTGGCAACCAATTACCATATTTTGCCGACTCACTCGTGCTCCTGGGGAGGATCTCTGGACTTCCACTTGCGCACCAACACCATTGCTGCCGACATCATCATGATGACGTAACTTTACGGCAGGGTTTCGTGGGGATGTCAACCAGGGCCCCATTCAGGCATTTCATATCAAGCCCCCTGTTCTTTCCCCCCATGCTCCCCAGAGTCTGCGTAACAGCCTGGTGTATTTTCCCCCATTATGTGTCCAGTTTCGGGCATTCCCACCATATGTGGGCCCACGCGTCAATTTCCCCGTAGTCTCTCCAGCAGAGTTGAGTGGAGTGTGGATACATCCTATTTAGTCTAACTGGGGTTAAGTGCCATTGAAACATCAACATTAGCCAAGTCTCTCGGATCTGGTGCGACCTGGTTAATTTTGGTATCTGCGCCCACAGATATTGCCACTCTCGGTCTCCTATTTCGGTGCCTGTGTCTGCCTCCCATTTCCTCATATAGTTTCTGTTTGGCGGGTTTTCCCCCTCCTTTATGTTTTTATATATGGACGCCATCAGTCCCCTGTTCCCCGCGTGTGTGTCTAGATATTTTTCAAATGGGGTTAGAGGTCGTGAGGGTTCTATGTGTTAAAATCGCTGCAAAAATGGCCGTTTACACAAAGAATTGCGGCAAAAAGGCTCTGGTTTTGCCAGCGCAATCCATGTAAAGGATGCGGGGGACACCCCAGCAACCCCAGCTCCCCTTAAATGGAATAATGCGGTACACCTTTAACGGGTCAAACCACAGCATTTTTGCAGTGATTTTTTGTAGAGGTGACATTTTTGCTGCATACCGTCGTGAGCCAGTGCCTCAGCTGTACATATCCGTACCTGTGCCTCTCGTCCAACCCAAAGTCTGATTTACACTTTTCAAAATCTTTAACCTTGCCATCTTGGTACATTTCTCGTACCATCCGACAATCCCCTTGGTTCCAGGCATCAAAGACCGAGGTTTTGCAACAAGGGGTGAATTGAGGATTGTTCAATAAGGGCGTGTAGGGGGATGGGAAGGTAGATATGTGAGCCCATTTAACTGCAGTGTCCCATGCCTCACCTATGGTCAATGTGATTTTGCTAGCATACATTTGGGCAGGTCTGTCCGCCCTTGGTTTCCATAGAATTCCCTCTAGCGGCCCTGCTACTTCCACCCTATCCATTGGTCGCCATGGTTTGCCCTGATAGTCTTTTTGCCAATCTCTGAGGATTCTTATTTGTGCTGCGATGTAGTAAGCCCCCCATACCTCCCACCATACCTCCACGAAAGGTTGGCGTTCTCATGAGAGATGCAGCTATCCTCTGGTGTTTGTGGCTCCAGATAAAGTGGTTTGTGACTTTGTGAAGGGCTCTGAAAAGGTAGGTGCGATTTCTACTGGTAAGGCAGCAAAATGATATAATAGTTGTGGTAAAATCACCATCTTTAGCACATTAATGCGCCCCACCGACGAGATGGACAGCGGCCCCCAGTCTACCAGCTTCGATTTAATTTTCTCCAGCAGAGGTAGGTAATTTGCCCGAAACAGTTCCCCCATGGTTCTAGTGAGTTGCACCCCCAAATATTTGATAGCTTTATGTGCCCATCTGAAGGCGTACGCACCCTTAATATGCTGCTCGAAGGAAGTCGACAGGTTAAGGCTGAATATCTCCGATTTGGTGGTGTTCCGTTTCAGCCCGGCCACTCGCCCGAATCAGTCGAGTTCCTCGCAGACCGCCGGTAGGGATGCTTCAGGGCTTGTCAATGTGAGAAGCATATCGTCCGCGAAGGTGGCCACTCTATGCTCCTGACCCCCAAAAGGTATACCTTTTGTGGTCTTTGCTGCTGTTACCGCCGCCAAGAGCGGGCATCCCTATTTTGTGCCCCACTCTACCTTAACCAGGTCAGAAATCCTGTCATTGATCACTAGTCGGAGAGTGGGGGCTTGATAGTTGACCAGAACCCTGTCGATGTATTTGGGTCCAAAGTGACAAATAGGAATCCCCATTCCACCAGATCAAAAGCCTTTTTGGCATCTATCGCTAGTAGGACGGCGGGTATCCCCTTCAACTGCGTCTTCTCTGTTCGATGGGCAATCCTCTTGACGTTGTCTGCTGTCAGCCGGCCCCTAATGAAGCCTGCTTGATCGGGTTGTACTATTGTGGGCATAATAGAGTCTAATCTAGATGCCAGGATCTTAGTATGAATTTTGGCGTCAACGTTTATTAACGCTATCTGGTGATATGACCTGCATGCCTCCGGACCTTTGCCCTTCTTATGTCTGAGGATGACTTTCGCCTCCTCCATTGACTTAGGTAGAACTTTGATAGACCCGATATGGTTGAATAAATTGGTGAGGTGGGGAATTAAGAATTCTTTATGTAGTTTGTAGAACTCCACCACATACCCATCGGGCCCAGGGATTTATTCATCGCTAGGGTGGTAATTGCCTTTCTGACCTCATCCGTAGTTATTTCCTGTTCTAACTGCTCCCTCTCCCTGTTCGATATGCCCATGAGCTCTACTCTGTCCAGATAAGCCTGCTGCGCAGCGGGGTCAGGGTTGCTTGAGGCGTATAGAGTGGTGTAAAATTGACAGAACTCCCTTTGTATCTCCTGGTTGCTGGTGTATGGCTGCCCCCCCTCCTCTTTAATTTTCGGAATAGTTTTGTCCCCCTCTTCCTTTCGCAGCATTCTGGTCAGTAGGCGGTTGGATCTATTCGCCTTGACATAGTGCTTTTGGCGTAGGCATAATAGGCCTTGTTCCGCCGCCCTGGTCTGAATAAGATTTAGTTGGCCCCTGATTAAACAAACCTCTCTTTCATTGGCCCTTGAATGTTTCACTGCCATCTGTGCCATTGCCTCTTTGAGTCTGTTTCCTAGGTGTTCTTCCTCTAATCTCAGCTCTCTTTCTCTTCTCGCGTTTATCGCTATGATCCTACCCCTTATCGTAGCTTTGAGGGCGTCCCACCATACCTGAGGCGATGTGTCCCCCCAGCTATTATGCTCTGCAAACTCCTCCAGTTCATGTTCTATTTCCTTCACTAGGGTAGCGTCTTTGAACAGTGGGGTCAGGTAGCGCCACCTCCACAGTCCCGGTGGTCCGCATGGCCTGGTTATCATCAGCGCGATGGGTGCATGGTCTGATATCGCAATGACCCCTAATGTAATGTCTATGATTTTGCCCAGGAGTCAGTTGTAGACCCAGATGTAGTCAACTTGGGAAAGGGTTTTGTGTGCATGAGAGTAGAATGTGTATCCTACCGTGTTTCCCTGAGTCTCTCTTCACGTGTCTAGCAGCGCCAGGTCTTGCATTTTCCTTTTGAGGTCCCCGGAAGGTCCTCCCTGCGGTCCCCATGTGGGCTTACTCCTATCCAGGTAGGGGTCCCACGCCATATTGAAGTCTCCCGTTAATATGATGCAGCCTTTGGCAAAGTCATCCAGCCTGGAGAGGGACTTTTGGATAAAGGCATCTTGTCCGGTGTTGGGCGCATAGATTGTTGCGATTGTGTAGACCTCCCCCCTGCTCTCGAGTACTACCACTAAGTCCCTTCCCTGGTGGTCTTTTTGCATTGACTTAACTACCAGATCCAAGCTATCACTCAGCGTCCATACCACCCATCCTTTTTTGCAGGGTTATGTGCCTTGGAACAGTCTGGTATAACCCCAGACCCTGATTCTGTGTGAGTCTTGCAATTGAATGTGGGTCTCCTGTAACGTGACTATGTGTGCTTTTTCCTTGCGTAGGAATCTCTCCACCTTCTTTCTTTTAAGTGGCGAGTTTAGCCCATTTACATTCAGGGATATTACCTTCAGCCGTTCCACGTTATCTGTTAGTGTAGTTTTTTAAGTAAGCTCTATGTGTATTGAGGATGAGGTTTCTTGCGGCCTCTTCTCTAGAGGACCTAGTGACTGCCTCGGAATGCCACCTGCCGGGTTCTAACTCCTGGATCTTTGTTGCCCTCACCTCCCCCCACTGTCGACCCTCCCCCTTTCCATTCGGTGTCCCCCCCGGGCGAGCTCAGCTGGCAAACTGTCCCCCTCGTTCTGCAGAGACGTGAGCTGAGCTCTAGGATATCCCCAGAACTGGATAACGCAGGATCTCCCAATCCCATCCCAAGATTCCCCCCGTTCCCTGCCATGAACTTCCTGTGTTACTGATGTTCCCCTGTGCCGGTGCCTTATCTCTGTTTAGCGAGTGACCTCCCTGGACTCACTGTGTGGTCCCTTCTACATATTCGGCGAGGTGGGTCTGGGCAGGCTTCCACGTGATCCATTTTGACTTTTGGGCGTGGTTTTCTTCAGGGTATTGCGTTGAGGATAGTATGAGGATCATCCCCCTTCGGCTGTTTAGGCCTGACTGTAGACCATTCCCACGGCTTTTGTATGTTGCAGTGGCCAGGCCCGCTAGTGGGGTTTGATGGTGGGGGCTCCTCGCTTCCCAGTAAATCCATCCCTTGTTCGCAAGACGTGATCTTGTGTTGCCTGCCCTGCCAGGAAAAAGTCAAGGCAAATGGATGGGCCCATCTCTATCTAATTTGTTGCACTCGCAGGTATGTTAGCACCGGCCCATTAGCCACCTTTTGTTCAAAGTTGTCTGAGCCAAATCCTGGTATAGGAAGATCTCAGAGCCATTGTAGGTTATGTGGCCAGCCTTTCTAGCTTTTTCCGGTATTTTTTCTTTTGTGGCAAAGCTGTGGAATGCCACTAGGACATCTCGTGGTCTGACTCCTGGTTCTGCGCGGGGCGGTCCCAACATGTGGATCCTGTTGAACTGGAGATCTGGGCCAGAGTCCTCCTATAGGATGTCTCTAAATATAGTTGTGAGGGTCTGCGTGAGATCTTCTGTATGGGCTCTGGTAGAGCCTTAACGTGTATATTGATTCGCCTAGATAGATTTTCTTGATCTTCGGCTTGCAGCTCTAGGTTCTGGGTGGCCACCGCCATAGTCTCCAAAAGATTTTCAGTTTTCCGCGCATCCTCGGTCAACTCCTGTATGGCTCGCTAATTGGTGTCGACTCTCTCTTCTATTTTATTAATTTCCCGTTTTATTTACTTTATGCCTTCGGCCAAATCTTCCCTCAGGGTGTCCATCTGTCTCTGGCCTGCCAATGTCATCTTGTCCACCATCTCTCCTAGAAATTGTTTGAGCACCGAGTACGTGACCTGTCTGTCCTGGTTTTCTTGGCTGGGGTCTAATCCTTGGTCCCCTGACCAGTCACTCATGTGTTGGTTCCCCTCTGTTTCAGAATCTTTTGCACAGATTTTGGTGAGAGAACCACCTTGTATCAGGAGGGCCCTTGGTTCTATTGCTTGACATTTTGGGACCGTTGGTGATGGGCCGGGGTTCAGCCGGCTGTTGGTGGTGCCGGCCTGGTGCAGGCGATATGCTGGATGGCCATTGCCGCCCGTGCAGGGTTTAGCACAGCCTTTCTTCCCCAATCATCTCATAGCCTGCTTCGAGTCCTGACCCAATTGCATGCAAGTTGCTGCTCCCACGGGACAGGTTGGTTACAGGGTTCTGTGATGGAAGTTGGTGTGAGCTGAGTGAGAGCGCATTTTAGTCTGACTGGATTTTGGTGGGGGTTAGGGGCTGCCACCTCGGAGGTGTCTGTGGTTTGCTCTCTGCCTCAGTTATTGGTACACTGGGAGGTCGTGGGGCTATGGCCAACCCAGATAGGTCCAGCGAGGTCTAGCGGTGGAGCCTGGCTGGATTTAGGAGAATCCAAGTGCCTCGCTGCAGGCAAGTTAATGGGGCTTATGGACTCTTACCTCCTGAGCTTGTGCCCCTCTAATCTATGCCCTTGCTGTTGGTCTTCATATGTTTCGCCAGATTATAGCAGTCCCAGGTTGTGGCACGGAGTCTGAGTTAAAACTGGCACGATTTAGTGGTCTGACCGTTCCCTGCCCCCGTGCTCCATTCTTAGTGTTAGCCCAGGTCATGGTCTTTGAGCTTTATTCAGGAATCTGGGTGGGAGCCGGCTGTGAACCCCTGCTCCAAATGCTCCGTGCCTGCTTACCAATTACAGTTTGGGTCTCTGAAGTGGGCCCGGCCGAGGGTTGTCCTTGAGGGACGTGAGGATGCCGCTTGGGTCCGTCCGGGGGCACCTTTAGTGGTCTTGGCGATATTGATCTCAGGCTGTAGGCTCCCCGGGGCGCATCCCCAGTCTCACAGGATCAGCCGCAGGGCTGGATGGGAGGCAGAGTCTGGAACGGAGTTGCGGGCGGGAGGAGCGGTCCTCTCGGCCCAGGGCTGCAAACGTTCAACCCATGTCGTAGTGTGGTGGGCCTGGGAGTCCCAGCGGGGACTGGGCACTGAACCTTCTCGGATCCCCCCGCCCCTGGAGCTAAAAAATGAGGTCGCTGAGCCGGTTGCCTGGCCAGAATGCCCGGCTCTCCACACCCCGCGCAGCGGGTGCTTTGGGCTCCGTCCTGCATTTATCTTTGGAGTATCTTTGGGGACGCCCCTCTCATTACCCGGGGCATCCTCCACTTTTCCCTGGGATGTCTCGCTCCTTCTGCTCCTATGGGGCCCGGGACCTGGCCGTGGTCTGGATGATGCGTTGGGAAGAGCCACAAAGGGGGTCCGCCTGGTGCTGTTGCATATGTGCGGAGAGTAGGGGCTCTGGCCAGCCAGAGCCGGTAGTTTAACTTGTCTCTTCTCCGACGTGTTTATGGAGCGCTTATTGTCTTCTGTACCCTTTAGGAACTCCTCGTGCAGACCTCAGAGGGAGGTCTGTGCTTTCAACGCGGGGCGGCTTCTTCAGGTCCTGCTGTGCCGAGGCTCAGGTCCGCTCCTCCCGGGTGCGTTCCGCAGCGGAATGTTCACTTGGGGTGTCTGTGTGACTCCTTCAGGCGGTTCACCGGGTAGCTGATGCAGCCCTTTGAGTAGTTCACCCGGGGAGGGCCTATTGCTGCATGAAGGCTTCAGATGGTACCGTCGGGCCCTGAGTGGTTCAGGGAGCTCGGGAGCTGCAGTGTTCACAAGTCGGCAGCCATCTTGGAATCTCCATGTTTCCTTCTTAAGCAATGTGTGGTCCTGGGCAAATCATTTTATCACACTGTGCCTGATCTGGCAAAACTACGAGTGCCTAGAAAATATTAAGTTTGCAGCTTTTAATACATCCTCATTGTTTACTAAACTATAGAGTTCTCATTTTTTTCTAATCCATAAAGGATATCACGAATAATGCTTGCCTTATACATTTTGAGTAGACCTTTAAAATACCTCCTTTAGTGTGAATACAATGTGTTATCGCAACTAAATTTCATTAAGGCTTTTGTTCAAGAATTCTGAGTTAAGGAAAGAACTAAGTGGTACGCATAAATAATGCAACTTTCAACCACTTCAGTCGGGAATGAGTTGATTTTGTCTGCCTGTCCCAATGTTAGGGTGCTGGGCGCAACGTACCGGCACCCATTTTGGACTGAAAGACTACAACTGTGCCTCCCGGGGGCCTCTGCGCCCAGCAGGGTCTGACCTGCTGGGTGCATCGGCCCTGGTAGACCCAGTTTTCACGGAATTACTGGCCCCGGCACTGTTAGTAGCTGTGCTGGTGCTTCCATCTCCCCACTCCGAATTAGGACCTACGATTTCCGCCGCCTGAGATCCAGGGCCGCCGGGACTTGTCATGTACCAGTGGCACTGGGATCTCAGGCGGCGGAAACAGTGTTACATAGTTAGCGGCAACCTGCCGGTGGTACCGGGGGTTACCACAAACCTTGTAATTAGGCCGTGAGTTTTTATAGCATAGTTTCCCAATGACCAATATTTTGGTTTTAGCGTGATTTATGTTAAGTTTGTTTACTTTAGAATATTCAGATAACACCTTGAGGGATCTTTGAAGGCCAATTCGAGTTTTGTCAATATTGACTCTGTCATCCCCATAAGAGAACCAAGCAATACTTTGAGAGTCAATACAGGGAAATTATTGCAATCAAAAAGTGCATCATGTAGGTCTGCTACATAGAGGTTATAAAGCAGGTGTGCCAGAACACACCCCTCCTTGAGTCCGTAATTAGTGGGAGTATGTGTTGATAGTGTGTCAGAGTCATTTAATCTTATGGTGACAGATGTGTGTTTTACAGTCATTAATGATGTTCAATAAGGCTGGTGGTATCTTCCATCCTATCAGTTTGCCCCATAATCTATTGCGGTCGACACAGTCAAATGCACCCGAATAATCAATAAAGGCCAGATATTGGTTAGCCCCAGGTGTAGTTAGGGTATTACGTATTCAATGTTGCATAGTGAATATATTATGTAAAGTGACCATGTCTCTATGAAAACCTCTTTGTTGATTCTGAAGGAAGCTTTTCTGACAGACCCAAGTACATAAATCTTTAAGAAATAAATGTACACAATATTTTGGTAGTGGAGTCCACCGTAGCCAAGAGAGGGTAGTTAGAAGAATTGTCACAGGGTCCCTTTTTGTGCACTGGAATTACAATGGATTTCCTCCAAGATTCAGGTATCCCGCCTGATATAGTAATTTTGGTGAATGGGTTATTTAATATTTCTGTCCAAAAGAAGGTTTTCTTCCTGATAACAATATTTGCTCAGCCATCTGGGCCAGGAGCCTTGGACGTTTTAAGTTTCAGTATGGCTTCACAGATGTCCTGTGCATCCTTGATGTAGTTCTAGGTAGGCCTTATCCCTGTATAATCTAGGATATCCACAATTATGAAGTGCTTCATATAATAAAGTGACCTAATATGTTTAGTCCAAGTAGGCTCTGCAACAGTATTCGGTTCATATTTTAAAAGAACACTAGTATGTTTTTAGTAAATGTGCCAACATTCTTCTTGTTATTATCTTGCACCACAGCATTGAATATGAGCATTTCTGATTACCTATGATGTTTTAGCCAATTAGTATGTTTAGTCTTCATGTTAATTATCAATTGATTCTTTTCAACAGTGTCATTTGGGTTCAATTTGTTGATGGTGTTTATATTATCTGTTAATGCTCTTTTACTGACTATGGCAGCATTATCAATGTATTGGGGCTTCAATTTGTCATTAGTGATCAGCTCATGCGTCTGCTTGGTTAACACATTTATGATCTTATCACATAGATCGGAATTCCACTAACAGAGATTAATTCTGTCTTAATTTGCAGTTATATTTGTTTATGTTTGATTCACATCAAGTGACTCGATTGCCTCGCAGATTGATCAGGCAACTGCCTGATATTTTGGAATGTTCAACAGAGCCGCTTATATTAACCATTAACTTCAAAATCGAGTGATCACTCAATTGGTTCTGAATGGTCTGAAAGGATGTAATTTTCTCCTTACATTTCTAAGTGGTAAACAAATTATCCGTTCTACTTGTTAAGGATTTCAATCAGGCAACACACCCTGGTCTCAGCCTAGTATGCAGTGCACAAATGAAATACTTATTTTACTATGTCTATAGGTTCAATATTCTGAGTGATATACCACTCATATCCCACCCCTTCTCAAAATACCCCCAAGTCACAATGGACCAGGAATCAGGCTGGTTGGTAAAGGTAATATTTATTTATTTATTTAAAATTCAAATCAAACATATGTTTTAATATAGGGAGCAGCAATCACCAATGTGGTGACAATAACATATAGAAAGGTAGGTAAGGCCGTTAAATTCACTTTTTAACAACACAGAATATAAAACACAGAGAAAAGAACAGTTTTGGCTTGTTGGAAACATAACATTTGAGTTAACATTTCCCCCTGCAAAATTCCTTAACCCACAAATAAGCAATTCTAAACAGAAGTGAGCAAGCAGCAGGTATTCAGGAATAAAGAACAGTGTATACGATTTTAATACAACCTTCCCTCCCCAAACAAGAGA
Organism: Ambystoma mexicanum; assembly: GCF_040938575.1. Classification (NCBI taxonomy): domain Eukaryota; kingdom Metazoa; phylum Chordata; class Amphibia; order Caudata; family Ambystomatidae; genus Ambystoma; species Ambystoma mexicanum. The sequence goes on along the minus strand of NC_090922.1, from coordinate 232,744,833 downwards.
GAAAAATGGTTTGGAAATCTGACACTTTTAAAATGACATTCGAAAACAGCTTTTCAAAACAATGAAAAGTGGGCAAAAATCCTTAATTCAATATAAATTCCTAGGGGAGAAACATGGGAAAGATGCTAACAATAATAAGCTATAGTATGAGCAAAAGTAAACACTTTGAATCTTAATGGAAGTATGGAAATAATTTAAATTGAAAATCACATGTGTAAAACTTTGCAGAAATGCAAATTCCCGTCTTAAATTCACTAAACGATTTTGAAGAAAAACAGGTGAAATACACTGTTTTTGGATGCTGTTTTGTGTTGGGATGTAGCTAAAGGTCTTATGTATAAATCAGGGTTGAAATGAGGTCTCTAGCTATTAAATTGAGGGATTTATACAATGTCGAAGGAGAAGCGTTTTTAGGAAAATAGAGCAGAGAAAAACAGAAGATCGGTTTTAAAATGACAGATGAATTTTACTTAAACTAGATTTAATGGCTAAGAAAAAGAGAATGCCACCCATGAATCTCCACAGTTACTCAACCGTTGTAAACCTTCACGTGGTGGATACCCCGTTTTCTTTATGGAAATTACTTTATTTAATTAAAATCACTAATGGCTTATGGTCTAGTGAAACAAAAATGAAGAGAAGATTGGCGCTAACACTAGGAATCACAGACAGGGTTGCAAGAATGTTTCTGACAGTATTACAGGTTCTTAAGGTAAAGATAGGATGGCTTAAAGATTGGGATAGGACAAGGCAAGGCAATATATGCTATGGTTTACTATGATTCCTATTAATACTTACAGTCCACTTTAAATTAAGATTTTGGACCGTCAAGGGTTCTGGTCATCACATGGATTGGGTCTAATAAAGGACAGCAGGGCACATCTGGCGGAACAGGTTCAGCTGGGCAGTTCTGGTCACCTGGATGGCACCTCAGACTGGAGACTGCACTGGTTACTGGAGACAGGGATCAGTGGGATGGTGAGTTTGGAGCAGGCAAGCATTTAGTGGCAGTAAGCCAGCTGGATTAGATGGTTCCCTTGGATTTTTGGTATTGCTTCAGAATTTGGGCCTAGCTGAAAAGGAATTCAGCAATGCAGAGGCCTTAGCTTTGCAAAGAAATCTGGAATCAGGAACAAAGATGGAGAATTCAGGAACAGAGTGCCACACAGAAATCGGGATGAGGTCAGGAATCAGTGTGTCTGTGCGTGTGTGAGGTTCTCTTATTTATCATGCCAGGGGACCACTACGGTGGTGCTATTGCGCGGTACAAATGTCCTTTAACATTAACATTAACATTAACATGCTTAATGACATTACTAAGGTTTATGGTAAGGGCAGACTTACAACCCACACCCACAATGCTATGATTGGTCAAGAGCACAGTTTTTGCCTTGCTTTTCGCTGATTGGATAACAGAAAGGGATGCCATGTTTTATGAGATGATCTGGAAACCTCCCATAACTATTGGGACCAAAATCTAACTTTCCTACAAATACATATTTATGTAGTTATAACCTTTATGAAAATCAAGTGCACATGTTACATATTTTATTGGTCACATTCCAATCCAACTCCCAAGTCTGTGTGACCTGATTTAGTGTTTCTGTTGAATTTTGGCAATTTTAACCATGAAAGGTTTGTCCTAACATTTCCCAATTCTGTATATATATATATATATATATATATATATATATATATATATATATATGCACAATTACCCCTAGAATATGTGTAGACAAGGTTATGTTTGCAACATTAATAGTTTCTGCGCAATTGGTTATTCTTTGTAAATTCTGTTCCTTACGCAGTAAGAAATTCTACCAAGTTTCTGAATTAATAGCATAAATTCAGATTTAGATGTATGCATTTTTCACCTTTTTTTCTCATTCTTGCTGCCAAGTTAAATGTCTTGAAGTTCAGTGGCAAAATAAGCATTTTAAACCCAAAAGTCACATGTCAGTTTTTTTTCTTTCTTTCAACTAAGCAAATGTCAAATCCTTTGAAGTTGAATGAGGGGCCTCTCCCTTGAGAGTCGAGCTTCCTGCCCCTCACCTGGAAGTGCCCAAGCCTGCTATTGTATTCACCTGGATCAAAGATGAATGTCTACTGAAGTCCCTTTGTCATGAGTATTCAAGGCCTCCCAGCAGCAATTAGCCTTTCCTGTGCCAGCAGTGGAGGTGTCAACCTTTCCCAGGGCTAGGAACTGCTAGAGAAGGTTTTTTATATAGTTGATTAACTCAGACTGGGTTTAGCTTTAAGTTTCACCTTTTAAATCTTTCCTTTAAAAATATAAAATTAAAAGTTTCCAGGTGGATTTTTAACATTATCAAATCCTTTGAAATTCTTAAAGAATTAAGCCTTCACACAAGAATATACTTTAAAAACAGGCGATTTTGCTCTTCATTCATGAACCAGCACATTAAACTTATTTATTTAAATCCGGTTTACATCTGCAGCAAATACACATTTTAGTCAGCTCTAGTTCTTCCCTTGAGTGCTGCAGTTGTTTACAGCATGACTAAATGTATCCAGCATTTGTTTATAGTCTTTCTCTGGACAGCTGTTTCTTGATACTTGTTGCAAAGAAATAGCCTCATTTCCCCCCACCCCCCCCCCCCGTGGACAATGAAAACAAGGGTTCCTAAATTGCTTTTTCATAGATACATTTTGTAGGAGCTGTCATTACAATGAGGCCTGGTTCCTCTGAGCCACACTGGATGATCCTGGGCATTGCAGGGCCCTTTATTCTCAATGAATCAGTAGAAATGAATGGATCTGGCCCCAGAAACATCACTTTTTAAGATTAGGAAAATGTCAATTTAAAAGGCATTTTCTGGTTTTCAGCTCAATGATGCTGTTTCATTCACTTTGCTCCATGTTGACTGTGGCAGAGCCCACTTGCATGCTCCTGCAGTGAGGACTCTGTTTTCAACCCCCCCCCCCCTGAACTGTATGTGGCAATGTGTGCAGCCTTTTTCTGGTTGTGACACAATGCAGTTTTAAAGATTTTGGTGCGCACTGGAGTCAGCGCGGTCATTTTGGGCTGTTTCCTTCACCATTGCAGTAAAGTGATGTAGTGAGGCACATTGGAATGGGTCAAAATATCTCACATACTAGTGGATTCCCCATTAGTCCAGGTATATGAGTTATCATGCTGCTCATATTCCATATTATTAAATTAATCAAGGTCGAAGCCTTTGAGGAATTGTAGCCATCTTTTCACTGGCCATACCTGGGGATTATTGGCCATCGTTCGGCTACATTTCCAATTATACTTGACTGCTTCATAATAAGAGTTCGTATCTCCTGTGGTAATTTGATGCATCTAGTTCCATACTAGTAGGATTTGTGAGATGGACTTCATCTTAAAAACATAACAAGTTCCCCCTGGTGGAGCATAGAGATTAACTATGAGAAGTTCCACTGTGTAACATGATCAATTTATATTTAAAGTGTCACATAGTAGATAAGAAGAGGAAATACTCGGCATATATTAATTCAACCGGTAGTGAGACTCGGGCCCTAATTAGCCCTAATGAGAGTCTGCCCTTCGGCCCTTTTTGGCAAATCAATTACCCATGGTATATCCATCCAACCATATACTATGCAATAGTCAAGTCTCTTGAAGGACAAATACATCACAGGTGGTGAGAATGTTGTATCCAAAGGAATTATGTACATACTTTGATGACCTCTTGAGTTCCATGAGATGAGCATGATAGTACTAGGGAATGTATCATTTCATTTATTTTTACTGAGCAATTGTAACGCTCACCTGATTCCCGTAGAGGCGCCGGTCTTGACTGGGCGTATACCGTATCTTCAAAGGTGATGTGTAACACACGGCTGGCTCTTTGGGCTGGACCTCTGTGCACTGTATGTCTGGCTCGAAGGGTAAGATGTCTGCAGATAGAAAATGTGGGATTAATGAACTGGGTTATTGAATGTCTCTCTCTTCTTCCCTTTCTCTTCTCCTGTAGAACCCCAAAGGTTAACGCTCTCACCTTAGGTAAGTGAACGCCGTGCTCTCCATCTGCCTCGAGGCAGGGTGCTGTAACCAGTTTCTTCACTGGATAAGGGGAGCAGGCCTCTTGACTTCAGAGGACTGCTGTCCGTCGTTTACTGCACGAACGGTAAGTTTCGAGTAATTCTAATGTCTTTAAAGTCTTTAGTAATGATGTCTCTTGTTTTGCAGGGTTCCGGCGATGGCGGATGGCGGGCTGAAGTGAGTTGAAGATGGAGCCCGTGTGATGAATAGAAGCGCCTGGAAGCACGTAAGTAAGCGCTTGTTGCCTGCTTCACGATGCGCTCTAACTGTCTTTTTATTTTGCAGGTACAAGTTCGGGGCGGCTGCAGGGTGCCGGAATACCCACTGGGTTAGATGTGGAAAGGAGTAATGGCACGTGAGTATTAAAGTTCCCCAATGTCTTTAAACGCACCTTGTTTTGTCTTTCAGATGCGGGATGCAGCGCCGAAGGCCTCCGGAGCGTGCGAAGAGTTGGTAAGCTTTTGTCTTTCAGATGCCGGAATGCAGTGTGAAGACATCCGGAGCGCACGAAGAGTAGGTAAGCCTTTGTCTTTCAGATGCCGGAATGCAGCGCGAGGCGTTGGTGACAGCCGATGGACCAGGTAAGTGAAGAGCTGTCACTGAAGACCGTAATGCTAACCTGTTCTTTCTTGTCTTTATAGGTGTTGCTGAAGACTGGATTCAGAATGGTAAGCCTTTTTCCTTAGGCCCAGGATCAGATGCAGAAGACACGATGAGCGTTCTGCTGCTGAGGATGCAGAATAACGCAAAGCAAGATTCATCCATCGGGTGTGGTTTAAATAGCCTCCTGTAGTGCTTAGGTGTCTCCTTCCACAGCCACGCCTAAGAAAAGAGTTCCTGCTTTCCAGAAGAGTTCCAGTGTTCTGAATCTAGGGAGTGGCTCCTGCCCCACCCAACAGGAAAAGTAGTTCCAAACAGAAGAGGATCAGAGACTCAACTGGCAGGCAAGTAAGCAGCATGGTCTGCTGCAGGTAAGTCCACCCAAGCATTATGAGCCCGGCGCTTCCAGCGCTGGGACTGGGCATATTTATGAGCCTGGTGCCACTGGCGCCAGGACTGGGTCCAAAAGGTCCCAATTGGGACTGGTTGGCACTCGGAACCTGGGTTATGGATCTGCTTCCAAGGGAGTTGGGAAAACCCTGACCTTTTGGAAGCAGAGATCATGACAGTACCCCCCCTCAAGGCCCCTCCCAAACCGGGCTTCTCCGGGGGTTTTGGCTTGTCAGGAAATGTTCGGTGAAATCTTTTGATTAGGCGAGGAGCGTGGACATATTCAGCAGGTTCCCAGGATCTCTCTTGGGGGCCGTAGCCTTTCCAGTCAATTAGGTAAAATAGTTTAGATTTGGAGATCTTGGAGTCCAGAATGCTTTTGACTTCAAACTCGAGTTCTCCATCAACTAGGATAGGTTTTGGAGATTTGGTTAGTCGGGTTTGAGGTTGCACGGGTTTTAATAGAGAGACGTGGAAGACCGGATGTATCTTCATGTGCGGGGGCAAGTCCAACTTGACCGCTACTGGGTTTACTATGGTAGTGATGGAATAGGGACCAAGGTATCTTGGGTTGAATGTGCGTGGCCCTTTTAGAGGTAGATATTTGGTGGATAACCAGACTTGATCCCCTACTTGATATTGAGGGGCTTCCTTCCGATGTTGATCTGCTCCTTTCTTGTATTGTTCTTTAGCCCTTTGAAGGTGAGAAACAGCTTCCTTAAAGGCTTGGGTGATTGTAGAATGCAGGTAGTCTACTGCTGGTGTTTCAAGATCTTGGAGGGGATCCAACTCCGAGGTTCGAGGGTGACTGCCGTACAAAAGAAAAAACAGGGTTTTCCCAGTTCCCGAATGGACAGAGTTATTGTAGGCATATTCGGCTATCCAAAGGATGTCTTTCCAAGTTTTTTCAGTTTGTTGCAGCATGCAGCGTAAATACTGTTCCAGAGGTTGATTGGTCCTCTCGGTTTGTCCGTCGGTCTGAGGGTGGTGACTGGTCGATAGTCTCACATCAATTTGAGCCGACCGACAGCAACTTCGCCAAAAATGAGAAATAAATTGACTACCTCGATCCGAAATTAGAACTGAAGGAAAACCGTGCAGTCGGACGATGTTTTCGAGAAATTCTCGGGCCAGAGTTGCTGCTGTTGGCAAGCCTTTGAGCAGAATGAAATGCGCCATCTTGGAGAATAAGTCCACGATTACTAGAATCGTATTGTATCCGGAGCATGGAGGTAGATCGGTGATGAAGTCCATAGAAAGCGTATGCCAAGGGCGAGGTGGGATGCAATAGGGCGTAAGAGGCCTGCTGGTCTTTCCTTTTGACTCTTGTTTTGGGCGCATACTCCACAGGACATTATAAAGTCTCTGATATCTTTTTTCCAAGACGGCCACCAGAAGTAGCGCTTGATCTTTTCTGAGGTCTTGGCTATACCGGGATGTCCTTCCATTAAAGAATCGTGATAACAAGAGATTACTTTTTTCTGTAAATCTGTGCTGGGTAGGTATAATCGTTCTTGGAAATACAATAAGTTGTCCTTTACTGCAAAGTCCTTTCCCTGCAGATGCCAGTTCTGTATGTCTGCTGGAGTTACAAGTTGCCTGGCTTTATCCTTAACTTCCTCTATGGATTCTGTGGCGATTACACCCAGAATTCTTTGTTCGGGAATGATTGGTACAGGTTTAGGGTTGATCAAGTGTTCTTCCACTCCCACCCGAGAAAGGGCATCAGCTTTACCGTTTTTTGTACCAGGTCGATAGGTAATTATGAAGTCAAACTCGGCAAAGAATAATGCCCAAGGGAGTTGTCTAGAGGATTGGGCTTTTGCGGTTTTCAAATATTGCAGGTTTCGGTGATCCATAATCACAGTAACGGTGTGTAGGGCCCCCAGCAGATAATGCCGCCAAGCCTTAAAGGCAGACTTGATAGCCAGAAGTTCCTTGTTAGTAATCGTGTAATTGATTTCAGGAGGCGAGAATTTGCGGGACCAAAATGCCACGGGATGCAACTGATTGGTTACCGGGTCCTTTTGTGATAGAACTGCTCCCATGGCAAGGCTTGAAGCATCAGTTTCCACGATGTAGGGGAGTTCGGGGCGAGGGTGTTTTAAGATTGGTGCAGAGATAAATTTAGTCTTCAAATCCTGGAAAGCTTGTTCCGCCTCGGTAGACCATTCAAAACGTTTGTTTTTTTTTAACAAGGCAGTGATGGGCTGGACTATTCGAGAGAATTCGGGGTTAAACCTGCGGTAAAAGTTAGCGAAGCCTAACATGCTTTGCACACCTTTTACAGAGGATGGTGATGGCCATTTGAGAACTGCATCGACCTTCTTTGAATCCATACGCACTCCGCCAGGTGATAATATGAATCCCAAGAATTCAACTTCAGTCACGTTGAAAACACATTTTTCCAACTTAGCGAAAAGTTTGTGTTGACGCAATCTTTCGAGGACCATTTTCACGTGTTTCCGATGTTCAGATTCCGATGAAGAATAAACGAGGATGTCGTCAATGTAAACAACAACACACACATCTATGAGCTCTCTGAGGACATTGTTCATAAAATATTGAAAGGCGGCCGGGGCATTACAAAGTCCGAAGGGCATGACCTGATATTCAAATAGCCCATACTTGGTGCGGAAGGCCGTCTTCCATTCATCGCCCTCTTTTACTCGTACCAAGTGGTAAGCTCCTCTAAGATCCAGCTTTGTATATATGCATGCTTTTCTGACTTGGTCCAGGAGTTCAGGGATCAAAGGTAACGGATATCTATTCTTAACGGTGATCTGGTTCAGGGAGCGATAATCTATACAAGTTCTAAGGTCTCCTTCCTTTTTTGGAACGAAGAACAAAGCTGAAGAAGCAGGGGACTTGGAAGGACGAATAAACCCATTTGCCAGGTATTGATCCAGGTATTGTCGAAGGTGAAGGTTCTCAGGTTCTGTGAGGGCATAAATTCTACTACAAGGAGGAGTAGATCCAGGTATCAGTCATAAGACCTATGAGGAGGTAGAGAGTTAGCCTGATCCTTCCGGAAAACATCTTGGTATTCTAGGTATTCGTGAGGTAACTGGGGAGTCTCTGAAGAAATTGCTGCCAGTGCAACACCAGGTGGAGGGTGACAAGTAGAGACACATTCTGGAAACTGGACCGTTCTTGCTCGCCAATCGATCAGAGGATTGTGTTTCTCTAACCAAGGTATTCCTAGAATAATCTGAAACTGAGGGGCCTTGATCACATCGAACACGATCTTCTCATGGTGTCCATCTTGACTTACTAGCGTCACTTCTTGAGTGGTATGCGTTACTGGCCCGGAGGCTATCTCCGTACCATCCACCGTAGTAATGACGTCCTTTACAGCCTTGGGACAAAGAGTTAGATTCATCCTCAAAACCATTTCATGATCCACATAATTGCCGATGGCACCGCTGTCGACGTAAGCTTCAATTGCATGTAATCGATCCGGATTATCAGGGCTAATGAGGACCATAGGTATCACGAAATGCGAGGTCACGGAACTGGTTTTCACGCTCGGCAAGAGGACCTCTATTCTTGTCGGGCGAGGTCGTTTCCCTGCTCAGAGTTTGTAACTTTGGTAACTGCAGCTCCTACTGCCTTCTTGGCAGGTTTCACCGGACAGTCTCGAAGAAAGTGCCCTGAGTTTCCGCAATAGAGGCATAATTGCAACTGTTTTCTCCTTTCCCGCTCCTTTTGTGTTAGAGGACCTTTCAGACCCCCTTTTTGCATGGGTTCCCCGGAGTCTACTCCTTTGGAAGGAGTTGGCGGTTTGGAAAATACTCGAGCATCAAACTTGGAACGATCGGCCTTCCTGTTCTGCAGTCTGTGATCTATTTGAACGACTAAGTCTATATAGTCCAAACAATCTTGTGGGGGATTCACTACTTGGGCTAACACATCTTTGAGCTCTCCGCGTAGACCTCTATAAAACAGCGTAATCCTTTTGTCCTCAGGCCAGTGAGTTTCCACTATCAGTCTGTTGAAAGACGCAATATAAGCCAAAAGGTCTTGATTACCTTGTCGCAACGAAAGAAGCTCATTGTCCAAGGCCTGCCCCTGTGAATGTCTTGCGAACAGTTTTTCCATACTGAGCTGAAAAGCTTGAAAATCATGGAGGACCGGATCATCTTGATTTACTAGAGGGATCGACCAGTCTGCCGCATTGCCACTAAGGTACGAAAGCACGAAAGCTACTTTAGCTTGATCAGTTGGAAAGGCTGCTGGCCGGCATAAGAAATGCAACCGGCACTGATTGATAAATACTGCAAACCTCTTTGGGTCACCAGAAAATTGTTCGGGCGGAGCCAGAGGTACATTCCCAGAAAGGTTGATCTGCACTGGATTCATAGAGGATGTAGAAGGAAGATTTCCCCCAGATGCGGGTAACGGGGTCTGTCCGGCTTGTGACTGTAGCAATTGTCTAGCGAGATCATCTGTTCGCTCCTTGGAAATAATCAGTTCCCTTCTTAGAGCGTTCGTTTCCTGACGGGCTGCATGCACTTCTGCCCTTAGTTCCCCAAGTAACTGGGCTAGCTGGTTGGTATCCGAGGTTTCCATAGCGCCTGGACGGGAGTTTTGTGGTAGGCTTTGCGTTCTGTAACGCTCACCTGATTCCCGTAGAGGCGCCGGTCTTGACTGGGCGTATACCGTATCTTCAAAGGTGATGTGTAACACACGGCTGGCTCTTTGGGCTGGACCTCTGTGCACTGTATGTCTGGCTCGAAGGGTAAGATGTCTGCAGATAGAAAATGTGGGATTAATTAACTGGGTTATTGAATGTCTCTCTCTTCTTCCCTTTCTCTTCTCCTGTAGAACCCCAAAGGTTAACGCTCTCACCTTAGGTAAGTGAATGCCGTGCTCTCCATCTGCCTCGAGGCAGGGTGCTGTAACCAGTTTCTTCACTGGATAAGGGGAGCAGGCCTCTTGACTTCAGAGGACTGCTGTCCGTCGTTTACTGCACGAACGGTAAGTTTCGAGTAATTCTAATGTCTTTAAAGTCTTTAGTAATGATGTCTCTTGTTTTGCAGGGTTCCGGCGATGGCGGATGGCGGGCTGAAGTGAGTTGAAGATGGAGCCCGTGTGATGAATAGAAGCGCCTGGAAGCACGTAAGTAAGCGCTTGTTGCCTGCTTCACGATGCGCTCTTACTGTCTTTTTATTTTGCAGGTACAAGTTCGGGGCGGCTGCAGGGTGCCGGAATACCCACTGGGTTAGATGTGGAAAGGAGTAATGGCACGTGAGTATTAAAGTTCCCCAATGTCTTTAAACGCACCTTGTTTTGTCTTTCAGATGCGGGATGCAGCGCCAAAGGCCTCCGGAGCGTGCGAAGAGTTGGTAAGCTTTTGTCTTTCAGATGCCGGAATGCAGTGTGAAGACCTCCGGAGCGCACGAAGAGTAGGTAAGCCTTTGTCTTTCAGATGCCGGAATGCAGCGCGAGGCGTTGGTGACAGCCGATGGACCAGGTAAGTGAAGAGCTGTCACTGAAGACCGTAATGCTAACCTGTTCTTTCTTGTCTTTATAGGTGTTGCTGAAGACTGGATTCAGAATGGTAAGCCTTTTTCCTTAGGCCCAGGATCAGATGCAGAAGACACGATGAGCGTTCTGCTGCTGAGGATGCAGAATAACGCAAAGCAAGATTCATCCATCGGGTGTGGTTTAAATAGCCTCCTGTAGTGCTTAGGTGTCTCCTTCCACAGCCATGCCTAAGAAAAGAGTTCCTGCTTTCCAGAAGAGTTCCAGTGTTCTGAATCTAGGGAGTGGCTCCTGCCCCACCCAACAGAAAAGTAGTTCCAAACAGAAGAGGATCAGAGACTCAACTGGCAGGCAAGTAAGCAGCATGGTCTGCTGCAGGTAAATCCACCCAAGCATTATGAGCCCGGCGCTTCCAGCGCTGGGACTGGGCATATTTATGAGCCTGGTGCCACTGGCGCCAGGACTGGGTCCAAAAGGTCCCAATTGGGACTGGTTGGCACTCGGAACCTGGGTTATGGATCTGCTTCCAAGGGAGTTGGGAAAACCCTGACCTTTTGGAAGCAGAGATCATGACAGCAATGCAGATGGTAACCATGACCAGATTTCACTAGAGCCTATATTCTGTGCATTATTATTCCTAGTCTCCAGATTATACATTTTCCTTTTATTGCCATTGGTAATCAGTAAGTTGCTCAAACGAAAATTTAGCTCAGTTGCAGGCAGGTCGTGTTGGTTCTGGGATAATTGGTCAATGGTTATTTCATAGCCCAATTTTAAGAACATGGAATATATTGTAAGATGTACTCCATAATTAGTGGTGAATAAAAATGTACTAATACCCAATTATCCTTATAAACAGCTCCGGTAATTGCACTAAATCAATATCTTTTGTAGCAGTTACTTTTTTATTTTTTTTATTTAAAGTGTTTATTGGTTAATTAAAACCTTATACACTACAAAAAATATTATATCAACCAAACACAAATACATATATTATACATACAAAAAGCATACATCATATTACTCGCTTCCAAATATAAAAGGCTGCCCCAATATAGACCTTAATCTCTCCATCATAAATAGCTGACCAGAATTGGTCAGTTTCAATCCTTTGCATGTCATCTACAAATTGTGCATACCCTTTAAAATAACATTCCCTTAGTTTGGTACATCAAGTTAAAATATGTCTTGCTGTCTCCACCTCTATATTACAATGCCTGCACAATCTTTCTGCACGGGGAATATTTATTCTTGCCCCGATAATATCATTACACGGGAGAGTGTTCAGACGTAGCTGCAAGATAAATCTTCTCAGAGCTCTGCTTCCCGTGTTTAGCAGATATTGTCTTGGGATGGCAGGTTTGAGGCCTTGTAGAGCATAAACAGAGTATCTAGACTTATTATAGAGATAAGATTGATTTTCACATAGATCCCAAATAAAAGCCTTATCTTTAAGACTTTTCTTAGTACACATTCTGTTATCTTTTCCCATGCATTTGTTATAGCCAAGGGCTTCTAAAAAAGACAGAACTGTTTTTTGAAGGCTAAGCATATAGGAATTCTTAAATCTGCCTTCACTTTTATTTTGTCTTATAAGGTTAAGCAGGCTTCCTTCATCCCCATCCCCTGAGATAATTCTAAAATAGAGTTTGCAACATTCGATTTTCCACAGAGTCGAGAGGGATATGAGACCCAGTTCACACCTTATAGCTTGTATTGGTACTGAGTTGGGGAGTCCTAGGGCTGGTCTCCAGATCTTCCCTTCAAGTAAGTGTAGCTTACTCAGATATTTACTTTCTACTGTTTCTAGTGCATACAGAATACCAGAATACCAGCTTTTGTATATCTCAAGTAAACCTTCAATTGAGTGGCCGCCTTTACTAGTCATATATTTCCTTATGACTTTCCATTTCTTTAGTACTTTTAGATTAACCGCCTCCTGGAAAAAATGTATACAGGGATTGCTCATTTGTAGCAGTTACTCTTAATTGAGGGGTATGATGGAATCATTTGAAAATTTGCTCTTGGTTCCAAAATTGACTCTCCTTAGTCACAAAGAAGGCAACTATTTTTAGGACCCATGCGCCATCCTTATCTATCCAGGTCGGTCTCATTGAGTGGTCTGGAACTGCAGCAAGTCCTTGTTGTTTGGAGAATCTTGGAGCTGCTGAATCCGGCTTTTGAGTGGTTTCACAATGATAGTTGATAATGGTGTATCTTCCTTCTCAGCATTGAAGCTAATGTTCATTAAACATGAGGATGATAAAACTGATGGAGAGTCAATCATAGGTACCATCTCCTCAGACTGTCTTTCAAAAGACTATAGCCAGTTATCTAGTACCCCATTGTTCTTTTCCTTCTAATGATGTTTTTTTTCTTTTTGTCAGACCTATTCATTGTGACGATTTCAAACTGTTATGCTGTAGATACACAAATTGAATGTGGGTTCGCGAAAGCAGCCATGGATCACAATTTGTTTTTGGATGGGCCATGCTTGTTTGTTGACTCAAGTTATTTCCTGGCCATTTTTTTCATGTTCTTTCTCCTATTAAACTTTCTTTTATATCTTTTCCATCTTTCAAGCGTGAATGAAGGTTCATAAGGGGAGTATGTTTCTCTTGATTCTGGTTGTGGTTCTGTTTGATCAGATTGCATCACAAACACAAGTTCAGCTCACTATGAGCCGCCCTTTCATGTGCCTCAGGATTGCAGTTGTTGGCTTTGTCCTGTGTTAAAATATCCTGAATCAACACATAACTCGAGTCTCCGCGTCCACTAGCTTTAGGAGAAGACAAGTGGGAGCTCTTGGAAATGACAAAATCCCCTATTTTCCCCAGTGCTAAATGTTGTTTCTTTTGCACTTTAAATATTTTGGCACAAGTGGCTAAAACAGCTTTTAACAGAACAATGATGGTGCTATTTTCTTCTGTTATTTTGCTCTGGTTGGGAGCACTGGAGAAATTAGAGACGTTAAAGGTGTCAGTCAGGATATCTTCAATCTGTACAAGCATGTACACCACCTTTTGCCCTTTACATTTGCACCCCGCAGTGCAAATAATTCAAAATGTGGTGGCGCCTACCTGCATACGTTACAGTGTTGACATAATGGTACCCTGCCGTCAAATTACGGGGAGCTTGAAAATGAGCCCCATTACGTTTTCAGGTGTTTTCAACTGTATTTGCCGTAGGAAGAACTCTTGGAGCACACTTTCTCTACAGGGAGAGATTTTAAAAGCCTGTGAGGGCCTTGGAGGTTTTGTTAGAATTTGTGAGGTTTGACTGCAGTGAGCAACTCCGCCAGCGATTACTTTTGGTGTCTGCTGTATTTTCTGCATAAAAACACAACTGTGATATCTCTGCTAGTGCTGCAGCAGTCTGTTTTGATCTTGCGGGTCTGGCCTCTTGTCGCGAGGGTTGTCTGGAATGATCACTTCCACCTGTATGTTCAATTCTTTTCATTTGCATAGAATGGATATTTTCTACTGCTTCCGAGTTGCTTTCTAAAGGCAGACGACACTTGCATAGAAAAGATGTGAAAAATGTGGGAGGAGTTACTTAATGACTTGCTGTCTTTGGGGTCATGGAAGGATATGAAAAAGGGAGACATTTTGCGTCCACTCTCATGGAAGAAAGAGCGAAGGGAGGGAATCAATGATGCTGATCAAGCGACTTCACAGCACAGCTAGGAAGGGCAGATCATGTGATACTCACAGGAAGGTAGATTCAGCAGGACAATAGGCGTGGGTGCAACAGTAAATTAAGCAAGAACGACTCTGCCTTGCACTCCCCAACCTGTAACCCCTGCCTGAACCCGGTGTATCCATAGCCCCATGGCTTCCCGAGTGTGCTCTTAATAACTCACCTTCTAATTGCACGCATATTGACCCCAATCACTGGTGCCGCGTGGTGGAAGAGTGCACTGCTGGGGTCGTCTTATTTAAATCCCTCACAAATGTACACAAATATACAATTTAACGCAAAGTGCATGTTTACATCGCTCATCTTACTCAATGGCTGAATCACTAGCTTCCCTTTTCTTCGGGATTGGGCAAAGATCCCAGTTATGGTTCTTTCTGCAAATCTGGCCCATTTCCCACCCCAATACAAGCATTGTCCACCCCAAAACAAGCATTGCCCTCTCCACTGGAAGCATTGCCCTCACCACTGGAAGCATTGCCCTCTCCCCTGGAAGCATTGCCCTCTCCACTGGAAGCATTGCCCTCTCCCCTGGAAGCATTCATCTCTACCCGAAATGCCCAGTCATGACTCACTAACAATCTAAAATATCGTAATGGTTCAAAAGTGCACATTTTTTATTGCATGTTTTTTCAGTTATATTTTTTTCCAAAACCTGACTTATTTTTCCCAAAAATTCCCTTTTTAAATGTGATCCCTCTGAACAGTTTTTCAGAACAATGTTTTGGCATTTGCAAATGGATTGCACATCCTAGTGCACTTTAGCAGAATGCAGCTCGTCTATTTTAAACAAGGGCCCTTTTGGAGGGGGCATGGAGGTAGTATCCACAGTGTAAGCTGCACTTTACCATACTTTGCCACAATTTTCTTCTCGCTCAGTGCATATCTAACATCCTCTAACACACCTAAAAGCATAAGTAAATACTAATTATTAAGCAAGTTGTCACCTCTCTCCTCTCAATGAGCAAGCAAGAGGCTGCCTGTTATACCGGGGTCTGCAAATGCACGAATTGAATCTGCAATGTTTCTGTAGCCTTCTATAGAACTTGCAAATTGAAGACCTTGTTGGTCACTACATTGTGAGAAAGCTGTGTCACATAGTCGCTGTGTGGTCCCCACAAAAGGCACAAGTCATATATCAAGTTTGGATAAAGGTTTATTTGGTAATAAAGTGTACCAACAGAAATATATCTCAAAACAAAGTCTTATAAGGGTTTGTCCCTGGCATAACTCACAGTACTGGCCTAGTCTTTGGCAGTTGCCTGGTCCTTTCGCAAATGTCTTGGTCCTGAAGAAGACTGATTATTATAGTGATTTATTCACTTTCAAGTCGAAACTAGCACAGGAAGGTTATCTATAAATATATCCAACAGATGGAATTTGAAATTTTAAAATAACTTTTTTGACCTCAGCTAGTAGAGCATTATATGTCGACCATGATATGGCTTGATAAGACTATTATAGGTTCAGATGAAATTAGAGTGGACCATGGATGTTTATTTGGTTCACATTATTTATACGTTCGGTTTTTCTATTTGAGGATCAATTGATATAGTCCTTTTTGAGGGTTTTGTAGCACTAGCACTTTGCCTGTGTATCCATGCTTACAATTGGCATATGATGGCTGCTAGTGAGTTTAGAGGATGAATGGATGTCAGGTGAGATGAATTATATGGTTGACTGAATTCCTTTATGGTGTGTAACAAATGTTTATGTATGCTTTAACATGGTTTGGAAAAAATATTTCAGGGACTTAATGATATATAATGTTTCTACTCCTTTGATCTTGGACTGGCTCATTATAGGCAGAGGGTTATTAATTGGTGGTTCACCTGTTATATATACCAAAGTAAGGTGTCTGCATTGGTCGTCATGTGACACCATATTTATTGTGTTTTATCAATGATTTTTGCCCCAGATGTCAGTGAGTGATGGGGTATTACTGTCCTGTGTTTTGGAAGGAATGGTTTCAGGTTGACTGGGTCTCTAGCTGAGTCTCCAAAATCAGACGCCATATTCAAAAGATAAATGGAACCGGATCACCCCCCAAACTATTGATAGATTGACCAGGGTAAAATCTGGGGGGAAGAAGGAAGGGGAACAGCACAGAATACAATTTCAAAACAGAAACACAGTTGCTGATATGTCAAGGCCCTGATTTCCCCCATCTGCAATGAATACAAAGTGGGATGTTCTTTAAAGCCTAATCTACTTTGTATTGAAATTTGAAACTGAATGCATTTTTGGTGCCGCTTTAATGTGGAATTGCCTTTGTAAAGTAAAGAAAATGTTGAATATAATGAGTGGATTAAGCCAGTCCAGAATCATGTTGGTTCATGATATTGTTGCAAAATATCATTGCATAGGGGGATATTGTGCATTCATACAGCCAGGGGAAGCCATAGTCATAGATCAGATACGGGTGCTACATAAACAAATATAAGGATTTCTGTTTATTAAGAATTGTGCAAAGGGCAAGGCCGTGCATTTCCTTATCTTTAACATACAGACAGAGTCATGTGTAAGGTGATTACTTTTTTTTAAGACTACATGTTCACGGGAATGGAATATCTTCAGCTCAAACATGCATGCAGGCTTAAAACCACACCCATAGATGCATTAAATGTGTGCAGGCATGCATAGGTTGAAGGTTTCACATGCAAGTGGCTTGAAAACAGAAATACACAAACACAAACAAACACAGGAACAGACTGCGAGTAACACACTCATGTTTAGTGAAAGTCATACATCCATGTTTAGAGAAAGCTGCACCCAAGTATTTTGAAAACACAGCCTACACATGGGTTCAGAACAGGATAAATATATCATTGGGAGCCTTTCGAAATGTAAACCTGCAGGAAACAAATTAAGTTGACCATTGTCTACATTGAATGGCCTACACACAGCAATACATTCCCTACATCACACCTGCAAAGGGGAGTTGGTTGGTTGTGCGTGTATTATCAAATAATTAATGAAATGATGTTCTCAGATACCATACTTGCCTTGACATTGGAGAAAATGAAATGCTTTAGACGCATTTGCATTATATTGAAAGGTAATCATTGGGAAACATTTTTTTTTTAGAGATAAGCCATTGCAGAATAGAAACGATTATTGGCCTAGTACCTTTTATAATAAAATATATTTATGCGAGGACTGTTTGCATTAAGAGTGAATGCTTGTAGGGACGGATAATAGTGAGATTCACTTAGGCAGGGAAGGCCATGTCTGTTTTGGATTCACTATACATAGCCTTGTATTCATCTCCATGGTGGAAAGCCGGAGGACAAGTTAGTTGAAGTTATATTATTCTTTTAAATACATTTTGATTTTTGAATACCACACTGTATGTTCCTTGTCTAGAATTGTGGGGTGGGACTGTGTAAACAGGGATATGAGATTGGCATGCTACGCCTGCATGAGCCAAATTACTAAATGCACAAAATATTCTACAAAACATACCATGCTCTTCCACTGTAGGGCCTATCATACACGGACATATGGATTTTGGGGGCCAGTGAATATGAGGGCATGTGAATACTGGGAACTGAGTACCAATCCTGCTGGACACAGGAAGCAATGCACATTTTGCTCGTTGCATCTTGCTTCCAGCAAGGGTAGGCAATCAAGGCCTTACATTTCTGCAGTGGGTTGGCTTTTCCTTTGTAACTTTATTTTGATGGCCTTGCCCTAGCTTATACGCCAGTTTTCAAGCAGTTCAAAACAGTGCCATTTGGAACATTTTGATAAAAGAAAAAAGAAAAACAAAAGCAAAATGGGACTCCATGCCCCTCTTCTACACATGCCTTCTAGGCTACCTTTTCAATATTTGATCCATGCCAGATGTCGCGGTAGTTTCAGAAAATGGAGCATGGCCCTTGGCCTTTCTACGTCCATGACTTTGCAAAACATACTCCCAAATGTAAGATTTCTTGGGTCCAGTTCTGATCCTAAAATCAAAGTTGCTCATTTCAGGAGCTATCGTCTCAGTGCGAAATCTGTTTTTAAAAAGCGCATAGAAGCATATTGATTGACTCAGGTTAAGGAAGCATTCATTGATTTCTTTCTAATGCATTCATATTTTATTTCAAAATGTGTAATGTTTTATGAAGTGTAATTTATGTATTTCTGCTTTAATATGTGTTCTATCACTTTAAAGATATCTTTTTTGTTGCCATTTGTTTCCGCTTTCTAAATAGCAAACTAAATAAAAGGAAATTTCACCTATGCATATGTAAATGAGATGATTTACTATTTCCAACGTTTTCTCCATGAATTTGAAGTTTACGTATGCAAAAACTATGCACACCAGCCCAAGAAATGGTGTGTGCGGCTCACACATATTTTTGATTTATGTGAATTTTGCACTTTCTCATTGTTTTTGTTTTTAAATCACCCCTCAATAGTCCTGGGTGCACAGAGGTCCAAGGGGTAGCAAACGGATGCCACATTTCAAAATCTTTTTGAAATACTTTTTGGGGCAAACTGCAAATTTAGAAGCAAGACCTAAAATGCCACTAAGGGGGTAATTCATGCAATAATTTTGTGCCGAAATTTGTGGTGTAAACTGGTGCAAGCATGAAAAAGCTAGCGCACACGTGCGATTCATGGAAGGCCCTGCGCATGTTTTTACCGGGATGTGCACCAAATCTGCGCTTACCTTACACGTCACTGCGACTTTCCAAACGCGTGCATGACAGGAACGGGGAAAGCGCACAACTTCTCGCGCACACACCTAAAAAGGGGGCGGAACACGGGGAATGGGGAACAACGCGTGAAAATGTAGGCGCAACGTGGAAAGTACCGCTGGGAAACACACGCAATGCCCACACGCTAGTGAGCAACACGTATTCATGGAATCGAATAGGGAAAACCCGCTTACATCAAAACACACGCACAAATACATCAGCCACACGAAAGCAGGCAGAAGCACCCCCCCGCAGCATAAAAGTGCCAGCAAACAACAAACAAGCATATACAGCTACGATGAATATCCCATTCCTCGCAGCAGTGATCATGGGACACCGCAGGAGGAGTAGAATAGCCAGGCCCCGCATTTTTTTGCCCAGGACCAGCCTTTTTGGGATGCCTGATGACCAGGTCTGTGGCAGGTATAGGTTTCCACCTCATATCATCCTAAAGCTGGTTAGGGAGTGGGAGGATGAACTCACATCACCCACCCTGTGCTCCCAAGCATTGAGCCACTTTGAGTAGGTGCTCAATGTACTGCATTTTTGGCCACTCGGTCATTTCAGCAGACAACTGCCATAGTGGGGGGCGTCTCACAGCCCACGCAGTCACGTTGCCTACACCAGGTGTTGGCAATCATCACTGTGCACCCCTCAGTCCTCAGGCACATATACATGCCCAGAACAGCCGCAGAAAGGCAGGCCGTGGTTCTTGACTTCTACAGGGTGGCACACCTCCCCAAAGTGCTCGGTGCCATAGATTGCACCCATGTGGCCCTACGTCCACCTAGGGCCACTGAAAACATCTACCGCAACCGCACGCACTGGCATTCCATCAACGTGCAGGTTGTATGTGATACCAAGGGAATCATCCCCACTCTCTATGCAAACTATCCAGGATCCACCCATGACAGTTTCATATACAGAATGTCCGCTCTGAGCCGGGCCCTGGAAGCTGGGAAGCATGGCGACATATGGCTCATAGGTGAGTACAAATGCCTGTGCACATGCATGCATGTCACACACAGACAAATATACAAGCACAACTAATGAAAACCATTATCAATTTACCAAGGGACAGTGCCTACCCTCAGAGCACCTACATGATGACGCCAATATGGAACCCCACCAACAACCACCAAAGGTAAGATACAACGCAGCCCATATTGCAACCAGGGCCATAGTGGAGCGCACATTCGGAGTGCTGAAGTCATGCTTCCGCTCCCTTGACCGCTCTCGCGGACAGCTACTATATGCACCCCCAGTAGTGCGCAGGATCATTGTGGCAGCATGTGTCCTGCACAACGTTGCAATACGGCGGGGTGTACCGGTGGACATGGTGGTGCCCCCACATCCCCAACCACACGCACGGCCCCTGCGCATGGGAGGCAAAAGGGCATGTTGCGAGGCAGCCGGTATCCAGCTTGTGGCCACATTTTTCACCTACACTCCAACCCCTGCAGAGTGCACACAGGCCTGGCACATACAAGGTGACAATCGATGATGATAAAGGGACAGTTAACTGTCACAACTTTTCCACCCTCAGAATGTGTGCATCCCTAGCTACTTAAACACAACCAATCCCATGTGACCAAAAGGAACACATGCAAGGTGCATATCCCACCCACCCCTCTGCAAAACAGGGCAGGAAAATACTGGTTTGCCACCCAAACCCTCCCAACCCCCATGACCCCGCCTGCCACACCATACCATGGTATGCAACAGCAAAACATCAAACCATATGCAAAAGACATGACATTTGAGAAATGTAAACAGGCACCAGACAATTACACCTGACATGGAATCTAAAGAAATGACTGAACAAAACCTCACACCCTGAAAACTGTGGCCCAAATGCATGCCACTAGTGGTGCAAGCAACAAATGTCAGAATACCTGTTGCCATGCACATTGGACAATAGCAAATTGGCATTACAAACACTGTGTGCTGCGTGTGTGTCCCCTGCAACACACCGCTCACCGGACAGCACAGTGAGTGTGCATTGCGTTGGGGAAAAACTAGCATCAACATTGCTATGCCTGACGGCAATAGTTGCAGTGCAGGAGTCACATAAGGAGGGGGGTTAGGGAAGAGGAGGGAAGAGGTGAGCAGAGTAACAAAACAAGTGACAAACTATGGAAGGTCGATGAGTAATCAAGATAGTGCTGGGGAGTGGGAGAAAAAACACAGAAGGGAAAGGGGGAACAGACAACCTGTAATCAGTGGTGGGGGGACTGATGATAAAAGTAAGTGCCAAAATAAAACTAAAAAAGGTGAAGAAGGGGGGTGGATGGACGGAGGCAGAGGGGGAAGTGTCTGCAAAGAACAAGCGGCTATGTTTCACCATGCCTGATGGCAATTTGGGTAGTGCCGGAAAAAGACAGACAGAGAACAAGGAGGAGGGGAAAGGGTGGTGGAGAAGGAGAGGGAGGAGAGAAGGTAGGAGGGGGCCAAGGTGTAAAGGCAGGAAGGGGGGAGGGGGAAAGAAAGGACACACAGGGGGCAGAGGGAAACAAGACAGTGCATAAGGGGAGGGGGCGTGATGGTGAAGGGGGAGACAGCGGGAGACAGGCGGGGAGCAGGTGGAGACTGGCGGGGGCAAGGGAGACAGGGGGAGACTGGCAGAGGGCAGGTGGAGACAGGCAGGGACAGGGGAGACAGGGGCAGACTGGCAGGGGGCAGGTGGAGATATGCAGAGGGCAGGGGAGACAGGGGGAGACTGGCAGGGGGCAGGTGGAGACAGGCGGGGGCAGGGGAGACAGGGCCTCCATTGTGGGACTTTGGTAGTGGTGGCAGGCTCCAGCCTGCTGGTTGGCCGGATTGTCACAAGGGCCAAGTGCAACCAATGGGAGGGGGGAGCAGGTCCAGGCCACAAACATGACAGTCAAGTCAAAAGCAATGCGGCCATATTTCAAATGGCACAACAAAACACCAGGCAGGGCTGCAAGATGGCCAAAGCAGGGGAAGCAAGGAATTGGAGGTTGTTGAAACGCGTGGTGACAAGGATAACTCAGGGTGCAGCATTCATGTGGCATATCAAAATCACTGTAGGCCAAGTGTCCCAATGCAACATTGTCAGTACACGGACCCCTCCCACCATCAGTGTGTGTCACACAGCCAAAGGGTGCATGGTACAAGTGCATGAACATAGACAGTCAATTCATAAAAAAATCATAAGCAACACGATGAAATACTAAGTCAACAGAATACTCACCAAAATGAAGTGCTGACATGCATTGGAGAAGCCACCCGGAATACCCACTAGGGGTGTTCACACAGTAGGACTGCAGGCTGGCCACAGATATGACTGAAGCCCAATGCCCCTCTGTGAGATGCTGTCACACCGAGCCATCTTTGCGAGCCCATGGAAAGGAGAAGCAGGAGTAGCATATGTGTCAGGACCCCAAGCAAAACACATATACGAGACAAGCCTAAATGGACCCTGCTGGAACACACAGTGGATGCCTTCAAATGCCACAGAGCACCACACTGTCACATGAATGCACAATAGGCACAAACAAATATGACTTGCAGGAAAGAAAAAAAAGAAAAAAAAATCAAAAATGGCCACAAATGGCCCGGGGGTAGGGGTGGCACCCAGGAGGGGGGAGATACAGGGTGCACCTCAACACCCACATGTGTAGATGCTGAGATTTAAAAAAAACTCACTGGGCTCAGCGCCTGCACGGCCCGACCTATGTGGGAGATATGTTGTCGTTGTCACCCTCTGGATGGAAATCAGAAGGTAGACGCGGCACAGTTGCCTCACCACGCCTATCCGCGCCTTGCCCCTCAGCGGCAGCAAGCATGCGGGTCTGGTAAACCAGGTCCTGCATGGCAATGACACATAGGTCTGCATGCATCACCTCACGTGTTACACATGCTTCCTCCTGCAAGGACTCATGTGTAAGACAGAGTTCTGCCTGCATGGCCTCACATGACATACGGAGTACCTCCCGGCTTGCATGGAGTTCAGCTGAGATGGTTCTTTCAAGCCGCTCCATCCTGTCTTCTGCCCGCCTACTGTTGTCCATCATGAGAGCACCCAGAGTAGCTCGGAGGGTTTGGTGTTCCACCCTCAGGGCCTCACGGTGTGCCTCTGCCTGAGCAGAAATTGCTTGATGCAGAGCCACCATTTCAGCCCGGCGCGCCCTGTCAGAGGCCGTCATGCACAGCCTGAGTGAGCGGCATGTGGACCCCGTAGCCTGCTGCTGGAGCTGCACTTGCCTTTCAGGGGGAGGATGGAACGGGCCACACTTTCCATACCTTGAGCCATCATCTCAACTGCTCCCCCTTGTTGCTGTGTTATGGCAATAACGGCATGCTCCCACTCAGTTGACCCCGGTAGCGCATGGCCACCACGTTGCCGGACACGACACCTGCCGGGCCCAAGGAGCTGTGGTCCTTGCTGGGTTGGTGCCGCCCGTGGCTGCAGGACTGCATCCCTCTGTTGACCTGATGCTCCAGGAACATGGCCAACTGGTGTGGAGTGTGACCCTGCACCCGTAATCACCACAGGCGGACATTCCAACCTGCCTGGTCCCCTACTGCAGGTGTCGCGGACAGAAATCATCCAACACAGGATCACTTACCGGCGACGACACGTCATGATGCAGATCCAGCTCAACATAGTGGTCAGAGGATACATCAGAGCCTGACTCAGAGTCCGCTCTGGACACGATTGCCTGGAGCACCAGTGGGTTCTCGTGGGCTGCCACCCACGTGGAACTGACAACCGTGTCTGGGATGACATCTTCATCCTCTGCCTCAAGTGCATCATCACATGCAACATAAACACAAGAAGCAAGAACACGCATGTCAGTAGCACATACCACAAACATACAAATCACAACATTGACAGCCAACACATGAAACAGACATGTCACATGCAACTGAAAGCCCAACATGCATCCAGTGGCATTGCAATGCAAGGGTATCCCGAAAACAGAAAAGGATGTGTGCAAAATTTGAAGCCAACCCATGTTTTGCATGTTGCCCATCACCTGCATCACACACAACCTCTGGCAGGCACATATCCAAGGCAGAAATGAGAGATGGTAACAAAGAGATGGCACGTAGCAAAAGCATGTGGGAACACACAAATAGCCACAGCAGGCAATCACACCAAACACACCATGACACATGCAACATGCATGTTCACGTGCAGCACTCAACAACCATTGACTACGCAGAGTACATGTGTCACAGGAGGCACCTACGCTACTGCATTTCGATACAGTGAAAGGAGGGACATGGGTACATACATGGCAGGTCACTATCACACAGCAGCATTGTGTTGGCATGTTGAAGGGCTGAACTTGGCACAAGAGTGGGTGTATGTGGTCCAGTGTATGTGTACCCCCTCAACTTCCAACATCAACACGTACATAGTGATGTCAATCCCCAAACGTGATGGCAGTGTAAGGGCAATTGCAGCCATCATGTGAAAATGGCATACACTATGTAGCATGGATACTGTTAAACACCCACCCTCTGGGCAATAGCAGGGAGGCACTGCATGGCAATGAAAGGTTCACCACAGAACTGTGCATTGGCAACAGTGTTGGCATGCGTCTATTGCATGTCGTCAGTCAAATGTCACTACAGCCGATGAGAAGTGGACATGATGCAGGACAGATGAGGAACCATCAGTAGTACACACATGCATGCAGAAGACACAACACCAGTTGAAAAGAGGCAGGGAACCTGTAACAGGGGACGCCAGGTGCACGTCACAGATGTGGTCACCCTAAAGTCGTGCGTGATGACACACAGACCCACAGTGAGCATGAAATGGCTGTCCAAATAACATGACACTTGGATCATCCTGGAGACATACTACAATGAGCAGGTGGTAAAGGACCTAGGAGCATACATGGAATGCACATGGAGCATGAATGTGCACACATGTGCACGGGGAGCCACTGCCAGCAGCACAGTCAGAGTGAGACACACTGCACCAAGGACAAAGGATGTATATGACATGATATGACATCTCATCAAGATTGCCCTCGTACACAAGTGGCTGTTACGCTCACCTGGGTTCCACAGGGGCGCCGAGCGAAGCTGGACTGCAACGGTCTCCACCAATGCGCCTCATAGTCTAGTGATGAGTGATTGTGCTTTCCTACTTAGTTTCATCTGTCTGGCACCTATGAGGATTTTCCTAGAGTGGTAAAAATGGCAAGTTAGCTGACCGCTAGAAGGAGGTTTTGACTTCTGCTTCCGTAACCACCTTGTGTTCCCCCTTATATGTCTCACCTTATTGTTAAGAAGGATGGGCTCTCCATCCTGCGTCGGAATGCAGGGGTGCGCTGAACTTGGAGATCCAGTTAACTTCACTGATCCCGTAATCTTATGGCAGAGTTCCGGACAACAATGACTCGAAGGTAAGTCTTATGCTAATCCAAGGTAGCATGCAATGCTTTAGAGTTCAAGTTGTCTTATAGTTCACTCTTGTGCCTTTTCTTTATGTTTCTTCCTCTTGTAGAATTGCCCAAGACAGGTGTCTCTTCTTTGAAAGAAACGTGGTAGCGCCAAGGTAAGATTCGGTATGTGCAATAAGCAAACAGTCTTAGTATGCAGTGTTGTTCATTAATGTGATTAATCAATTGTCCTCTCTTTATTCTGCAGGTGCAGCGATCCCTTGGAGCGAAGGACGTATGATGGAAACTCGCCGGACCTCGAGTGAGTTTTACCTCGGTAAGTATCTGGTGATGTGAGGTCTAAATGTCTTTAGCGAAGCGCAGCTCACATGTTAACTTTTCTTATCTTTTGCAGATGCGGATGTTCCGTACGGCGATCTCGTCAGAGTGCCTTGCTGGATCGCATGGATGAATGGAGCATCGGTGAGTATCCTGCGGCGCTGATGCTAGCTGTACAGCGCGGTAACTGGTATTCCTTTTCTTGCAGGTGCGGCGATTCCCGGACGCTTGCGATGACAAATGGTAAGGCTCCTGTTATAATCTGCTTTCCTTTTCCCCTTTTCAGGTTCGGATCGCGAAGAACAAGACGGTCGTGGTTGAGGACTGGATACTGGAGCTGCAGGCACGGTGAGCGTTACGCTGCAGGAGTGCAGACTAACGTGAAGCGTGTTCTGTTCTCTGGGCGTGGTTTAAATAGCCACTCAGAAGTAGTCCCCAGGTAAATTAGTCCCAGTACAACACCCAAAGAAATAGTCCCTTGAATAAAGTAATCCCTTCAAAAAGGCCTCAAGGTGGCCTGTACATGTTTTCTCCACAAGATGACCTGGTTTGCCTGAATGAGGCAATATGAGTCCAAGAAGCCCTTAAACAATCCCTTGGGGGACTTACAGGTCCCCATGGGTGCTAATACTCTGGGCAGACTGGTCTGCTCCTGATGTCTGGGGGCAGGCATTGTGACAGTGGCTCAGAGCACAACCAAGCAAAGGGAGGGAACAAGGGAGAAAAGGAAATGAAAACAATGATCATACTGGGCACAGTGACATTGAGAACACGCAAGTGCATGGAGAAGGGATAAAGGGTTGAAGTCCCTGGAAGGGGGAGAAGTGGAACGTGCCAAACAGAGGAGACCAAAGAATGAAAATGAAGTCCAATGATAGAATAGGCATTCAAAAGGTGGTAGTGCAGCCAGCAAGTGGCAAGTGCAAGATCATTTGGATAGGGCAAATCTGATGAGTGCAGAAGAAGCGTGGGGGACTGTATGGGTACACGTACAGGATCCATTGCAATGGGAGGCATGGAGGCAGTGCAGCAGGGAGGCAGGATAAGCAGGTACCTGGGCCCGAAGGACAGAGGGTATCCAGGTGCACAGTGCCAAGAGAGGAGACATTTCAGCTGGGGAGAAGAGGGGCTAATGCAGGAGCAAATAGGAAGGTCTTGAGGTGCTTCCGGAAGCAGAGATGTTTCTCCTCAAGTTTCAACTTGGCAGGTAGGCTGTTCCAAATGGAGGTCCCAGCCATACACACAGATCTGCCCCCAGCTTGTTTCTTTGATAAACGACTGACCCGGAGGGAGTGTGAGGTAGAGGAGCAAAGGACTCGAGAGGGGAGGTATTGGCAGAGGGATAATTGAAGGTATTTTGGACCCAGGCCCCAGAAATCCTTGTGCACAATGCAGAGGGTCTAAAATGTAATCATTGCATCCACTGGTAGCCAATGAAGGGATTTCAGAGCTGGAGAGATAGGATCCCAGCCCTTGATGCCAAGGACAAGTCTTGCAGTCCTGCACTGGATTACTGGTAGAGGGCGGAGTGTGGAGGCAGGTAGAATTTTGAAAGAGCCTGTCACAGTAGTCCAACCTTGAGACAACCAGAGCTTGAGAGACAGTGAGCTTGTAGGTGAACGAGAGGAAAGGCACAGTACCCCTGAGGAGGTTAAGCAAGAACTTAATATATCTCAAGAGACGTCAGAAATGTGTCCACTGTGTGGAGTCAAAGGTGACCAGAGGTTGTTGGCCTTGCTGGTGGGGGTAAGAGTAGGTCCAAGGGAGGCCTGCCAGAGAGTGAGTGGAAAGGATGGTGAAGGTGTACCGATGAGGAGGATGCCAGTCTTGCTGGCATTTAGACAGAGATCGTTGGCAGTACACCAGTTTCAAATGGCAATGAGGCTATTAGAAATGAGGGAGGGAGAAGAGGCGGCCGAGTGCAGCCTGAAAATGATTTGAGTGTCATCAGCATAGCACAGGAAGTTGTAGCAGAAAATGAAAATGCAGTAGGCGAGAGCTGCCAGGTGCTGTTTGGAAAGCCAGGACGAGAGGTAAGATCCCTGGTGAATACCACAGGCAGAGAGGGACATTCATGAAAGCAAGGACACAAGTTGTAGCTGTCAGGGTAACACACACCAAACACACATGTCATTGAGTAACACGCATCAATACTCACCGGACGATGCATCATAATCCATCCTCTCTCCCACTCCATGGATGTGTTCTTCCTGGATGAACTCTGCAGTGATTGCCTCGTGCTGAGTGAGTTCATCCTCCTCTGGTGCTGGCCCACCACCAGTCACCTGAGACATGGAATAATTGGAGGCATGCTTTTGTTTGGTACAGCGTCAGAGGTCATTCCAACGCTTGTAGCAGCCCGGAGCCATACGCACCTGGAATCCCATGGCTGTCACACCATCCGCAATATGCTGCCAGTGGACCCAATGCTGGGGAGGCGTTGTATGGCACTGTGGGCCCACAAGCATATCGCGTTTGTGTGCCGACCCGTAGTCCACAAGGAACTCCAGTTCATGCTTGCTGAAAGGCTTCTCCCTCGACATGCCAGAGGCCGGAGCTGTGTCTGGGGTCTCAGCCTCTTGCGCAGGAGCACGCTTTCTCCTTTTGGGCGGTGGTACTGACCCTGACTGGCCAATGTGGCCCTGATCAGTGGGGGCAGTGGCGCTTGTGGACTGGACCAAGGGAGTGGGTGTTTGAATGAGGACGAAAGGTCTGGCTTGGGTCACACTCACTGCCGGGATGGTGTTGGATGCATCTGCCCATGCAGTTACCACCACCCGGCTGCTTGGGGCAGCAGATGTCATAACTGCCCCAGATATGTGTGCTCCGGTCACAGCTACACTGGACACAGCCCGGGTGGTGGTCCCCACAGCTGCACCTGCAGCTACCACCACCGGTGGGCCAGTGACAGCAGATGAAAGTTGCTGTTGGGTCATATGGAGGAGCCACAGGGGGTGGTGGCATGTCTGCACCAGCATGTGGCTGGGAATCCTGCCCCAGTGGGGCACCCCTGCCTCTTCCCCCTCTGTCGCCACCCTGGCCTCCCTGTCCCCCCTGGTCTCCACACCCACGTGCCCGACCACGCCCAGCCCTGGGAGGACACCCAGCTTTGCCACCCTTAGCCTTTGGTGGCCTCCCAACCATGGCACAGATGGTAAATAGCCGATGGGAGGTGCACTCAACAATTGTCCAGGGCATTTGGGTTGAAGGGGGCAAGGTACTGGATGGAATAGGTACCCCTGTGCTCCTGCAAGGTTGTCTGTGTCCCCTGGGGAAAAATGACAGGTCACGCAACGCTCAGCCCCCCCCCCCAATGTTTTTAAAATAAATAAATAAAGTGACAAGAAAGGAAAAAAAATATAACATTTCAAAAGAAAAAAGTGCATGCGACCCCAGGAGCCCACATGCGTGGATTTAACCTCCAGAGGTACGGTGTGGGACCCAGGGACATAAAAAACACATACGCATGGAACACGCGGGCTACTATGACCTCGAAAAAGGTACACGATGCACAGGGGGAACCCCAGTGGGAAAAATAGCATGCGCGACTCACCGCCTGCCTTGCGTGGAAAAGAAAAAGAAAAACACACACGCTTGTGCGCGTAGGCAACACCCTGCCAAAAGAAGAGGTATGAACTTCAAATGCTGTGAAGTGATCGCGTTTGAATCCAGAAGAGTAAACAGATGCGTCGGTCTCCACGAACAGCACATACAGGGGACTGCTTCCCCGCTGGACCTTTAACCCATGCTGAAGGCAAAGCCCGTGTGCGTAACGTCACTGGCGCGCTTACTGACTAAGGCTCTTTCCTCAAATTACATGCATTCACATGAGGACATGCTGTTTTTGCACATGCAGATTCACTATGCACCCGTACCGAGGGAAACGCCCGCGCGCATCACGTCACTTACGCGCTTATGCGCTAAGGCCCTTTC
The DNA here is from genome assembly GCF_040938575.1 of Ambystoma mexicanum. Taxonomy (NCBI): domain Eukaryota; kingdom Metazoa; phylum Chordata; class Amphibia; order Caudata; family Ambystomatidae; genus Ambystoma; species Ambystoma mexicanum. The sequence continues at coordinate 232,715,284 of NC_090922.1, read as the reverse complement.
CTGGAATTATACGCTGACGTGCTGTTTTTTCATGTGCCAATTCACTCTGCATCAAGCTGGCCACGCGACAACACATGGAAGACCACGCTCCTGCCCAAAAGGCCATTTTCCTGCCCCCCAGAGCCCCGAGCCGCCTCCCACGAGCCATCTGCTGCTGCCTGCCTGCCTGCTGGTCATGTGCCCTGCAATTTGGTGCCTGCATGTCAGCCATGTGCAGGGGTCCAGTTGCTGCAACCACCCCTGCTGGAACAGAAGACTCCCGACTGCAGTTCCATCGCTCCACAGCCCAGCACCAGGACCCAGTTGTCCATCCACACCTGCCTCGGGGGTTGCCATGTCGGGCCAAAATCCATCTGGGACCAGTGGCGACCCCCCGGCAGAGAGGCAGAGGACTGCCAGCTTCACCGCAGGAGAAGTTGGCATCCTGGTGGAGCAAGTCCTGGTGCATTATGATGCCCTCTTCGGACGACAACGCGCCCACAAGGATGGACGGAAGAGGATCTGGATGGACATCGTGGTTGCCTTCAACGCAGAGGGGGTGGCAACCCGCAACCAGCAACAGGTCCATAAGCACTGGGAGGACTTCAGGTCCAGGACCCTCAGGAAGGCCCGGCACCATCCTTACCACTGACCAGGTGAGGGTCCTGGAATGCATTAGCCCAGCGCTTCACCTCCAGGTCCTCAAGAGGCTGACTCATCTGGAGTCGAGCGGTAAGTGTCCATGCGTACTCATTGGACGCAGTGCATGTTGAGGTGTGCCAGGAGTGTGCAGCTTGGACATATGTCTGAAATGGCCCATGTATGAATGTGAATGTGCAGGGACATGACCATGCTGCATGTGAGTCCAGTCATGTGTGATGCACATCAATGGTGTATGTGTTCCAAAGCATGATGCACAACTGCATGTGGAGATGCACACATGTTAGCATTTCTGAGTATGTACTATGCCATGGTTAGGGTGTGACACATGGATGCTGGTTCCGCCTTCATTTATGTGCACGGCGTACATGTGCGTGTGTGTGTTTGACATGTGTGCGACTGTGATACATCATGGATGCATGTGACACAGAGATGTCGGAACCCGATTGGCAAATGTGACATAATTGCTGATGATTGCACTGGTCATCATATCTTCCGGGAGTGAGGAGTCTGGTGCCGCGTCCATGGCCGCAGCTGCCGAGGGAAGGTCCAAGAGGCGGAGGTTGAACGTGGACTCCTTGGCAGCAGTAGGGGCAGCTGAGCCCACACAGGGGCCTATGGAGAAAGATGGCACAGAGTCATCCAGGTTGGTGGGGGGTTTGGTTGAGGAGGAGGGCGTGGAAGCCCCACACACGGGGCCTGGAAGGGGGGATTCCACTGGTGCTAGTGGTGCAGTCCAGGGGCAGGGACAGGAGGCAGCACAGTCCGCCGCGGAGGTGCCTGTGTGTAATCCTGTCCCTGATCCTGTGACTGCATCATCCGGCACCAGCAGGGATGCCTCCGTCCAGACCCGTTTTCAGGGAGGGGATGCGCATACAACAACTGGCCTTCCTCTCCCTGCGGACGTGGCAATCCGTGACTGGATTGAGTCTGTCCTAGCTGGTGTGGCGTTGTGCCAACATGGTATTCGGGATGACATGCAGGGTTCTCGTGAGGACAATGCACGTCATTTCGAATGCCTTTTTGGCTGCGTCACACTACTAGGACAGGTCATCGGCACTGGGTTCCTCTGTGTGCTGGATCTTCTTGCGCCCCCCTCCTCAACTGAACCCCCTATGTGCCAGTCATCCTCCGTGCCATCTTCCCGCCCAAGTATCACCTGGGCCCACTGTGGAGCTGCTCCTGAGCCAGCTGCCAGGCTGGTAGAGGAAACATCCCTGCCACAATCGGGAGTCAGAGGTCCAGTAGGGGTAGCCACCCCACCAACAGGACCCCAGCAAATGGAGGACATGCAGGCATCAACAAGCAGGGCACATGCATGGCAGCAGCATGCTCAGGGTGGGAGCGATCATGGCTCGGGGCCATCAACATCCCAGGGGCAGGCATCCGCCGGCGGGCAGGAGGACCCAGGATTACGAGTGTCTTCCGTGTGGCAGTGGTTGGGCCAGCGAATAGATGCGCAGCGGCGGCGGGCGGAGAGGGCACGGCTCACAATGGTCAGGGCGGAGAACTCCATGCATCGGGCATTGAGGCAGGCTGAGTGCCTCGAGGCAACTCGCAGGGAGTTGGAGGAGGCCATGGGTGCATCCCTGCGAGACCTCGAGACCAGGGAACAGGCCCGCCTCTGGAACATCGACATGGAGTTCGATGATGCCCTAGCCCGAGACATCAATGAGTGAGCTGTTGGACTAGCCCGCCGCTTTTGTACATAGTTATTTAGGTTTAGGATTCATTTGGTTTTTATTACGATTTGGAGTCCATGGGATGCATTTTTCGTGGCAAAAATATTTTTGGGAATTTCAGTGGTCTAGGATGCGGGTTAATGCCCCTTTCAGGCTGCAAATGTTTTTGGGACATTCAGAGCTCTCTGACACCATTTTTGGTCCACCAACATTTTCTGGACTTTATGGGTCTAGGAGGCCTGTAAACTCCATTTTTGGGCCTCCAAAGTTTTCATCATTTTTGAAGGCATAAGATGCATTTTAAGGCCTTTTTTTTAGAGCTGCCAACAGTTTCAGAACTTTCAGGGGTGTAGGATGCATTTTTCGTGCCAAAAATATTTTGGGAAATTTCAGTGGTCTAGGATGCGGGTTAATGCCCCTTTCAGGCTGCAAATGTTTTGGGGCATTCAAAGCTCTCTGACACAGGTTTTGGTCCACCAATATTTTCTGGACTTTAGGGGGTCTAGGATGCCTATAAACCCCTTTTTTGGGCCTCCAAAGATTTTTTTTACATTTTTGCAGGCCTATAATGCATTTTAAGGCCTTTTTTGGGCTGCTAACATATTCTGAACTTTCAGGGGTGTAGGATGCTTTTTCAGTGCCAAAAATAATTTTGGGAATTTCAGTGGTCTAGGATGCGGGTTAATGACCCTTTCAGGCTGCAAATGTTTTTGGGACATTCAGAGCTCTCTGACACCATTTTTGGTCCACCAACATTTTCTGGACTTTAGGGGTCTAGGAGGCCTGTAAACTCCATTTTTGGGCCTCCAAAGTTTTCATCATTTTTGAAGGCATAAGATGCATTTTAAGGCCTTTTTTGTGCTGCCAACAGTTTCAGAACTTTCAGGGGTGTAGGATGCATTTTTCGTGCCAAAAATATTTTTGGGAATTTCAGTGGTCTGGGATGCGGGTTAATGCCCCTTTAAGTCTGCAAATGTTTTTGGGACATTCAGAGCTCTCTGACACAGTTTATGGTCCACCAACATTTGCTCCACTTTTTGTATATAGTTGTATTTTAGATAGGGTTTTTGGTAAGTTTCATTTTGTTTTGGGATAATGGACCCTTCAGACTTTCGTTATCAAGATTCCAGACATGTACATACATTTTTTTTTATATTCACATGGATAATGTTTTTTTTATGCTTTTCATCTTAGGATTTATTTATATGGACTTTGGGGATGGACCACTTTTATTTTTTCAGGTTTTGGATTTTTATTTTTCCTTGGATTTCACTTTCTTTTTTATGTTGCAATCATTATTTCTTCATTTGCATGTGTGATTTTCATTTTGTCATTTGTTTTAATTTTGCATACATTTCATTATTCTTTATTATTGGTGTGGTGTACTGTGATTTATTTTGTGCATGTCTCCACTAGCATTGGCTCAGTCATGTGTTGCCACTGTGTGGCTCTGTAGGACTTTTGTTGATGTGCATGCTGGTTATTTTCAGACTCTCATGGCATGGGTAATTTACTATGGAGTGGGTGCAGTGGATCGTTGGGTGTTTGCAATGGGAGGTGGGGGGTGGGATTTGGGTTGTCATTAGGGCCATGGGTCTGTATAGTTATGACGTGGTGTTTGGGGGGACATGAGTCGGGTCTGCTGGCAGGTTGCTGTCAATGGGGGTGGGATGGGGGGGACATGTATTGGGGCCTGTAGCAGGTTGCGTCAATGGGGGTGGGGTGGGAGGGACATGAGTCGGGGCTTGCTGGCAGGTTGCCGTCAATGGGGGTGGGGTGGGAGGGACATAAGTCGGGGCTTGCTGGCAGGTTGTCGTCAATGGGGGTGGGGTGGGGGGGACATGGGTCGTGGCCTGCGGGCAGGTGCCCGTCACTGGTAGGGGGGACTTGTGTTGGGGCTCACAAGTGCATGCTGCCATGTGGGCTGCCTACGGGGCATGGTCAGAGGTGTGGGGGGATGCCCTGTGGTGTGGGCTGCCTGTGCGCCATGGGGATGGGGGAGGCCACACCCGGGAGGGCACACACTACCAAATTGCATGCAATTCTCACTTGGTACCCTCAGATTCACACAGCAGTGTGATGAGGAGCCACGATGCACCCCCTGCAGCCAGACCACACCACAGGGGTCCACCCTACACCCCTCCCCATGCCCGCAGGCAGCCCATCACCCCCTGCACATGCCCTGCAGGCAGCCCATCACCCCTGCACATGCCCCACAGGCCCCCCAAGCCCCATCACCATGCCCTGCAGCCAGCCCATCACCCCTGCACATGCCCTGCAGCCAGCACACACCACAGGGGGGACTTTTTCCACGCTATTTGCCTGGCTGAGTGGGGTATGCATATTACGAGGGGTGCGCAGGGAGTTTTACACGCGATTGGCCTGGTGCGAGAGGGGTAAACGTATTCCGAGGGGTGCATGGTGAGTTTTACACGCGATAGGCCGGGTGCGAGTGGGGTACTCGTATTCCGAGGGGTGTGCGTGGAATTTTGCAGGCGATAGGCCGGGCACGAGCGGGGTACGCGTATTCTGAGGGGTGTGCTGGGAGTTTTACACGCGATAGGCCAGGCGCGAGCAGGGTACACATATTCCGAGGGATGCGCAGGGAGTTTTAGACACGATTGGATTATCATGTGAGAGTTGAATGGCGTGTTTTGCGCTTTTTCGTTGTTGGGGGGCTGTATGCTGGTCCACTGGCCTTTGCGCCATGTAGGGGATTTGTGCAGATGTTTTTGGGGCACGGGGCGGGGTTGGGGGCATAACTGGCGCTGCTGCAGTGTCGCTGCACCACGCTGCGCCCCGGCTGGTTATGGATGTAAGTATCCATGAATACGCTGTGCGTCAAAATGGGTTTTGGTGCACGCGGCTGGCGCAAGCTAATGCACGCTCCCTCTGTGCACCAGCCGCGTGCGCCACTTCTGCGCTTGGATCCATGAATTACCCTGTATGACTCTATACTTATCAGGACACCATTATCGTAGAACATAAATCACCCAGATTCCCAAATTGGGAAAGAGAGAGAGGCATCCTAGAAGGGGGTACCCAATAAGTAGAAACCCTAATAAATAACTTGGAAAAAAGTGAAGACTACACTGGATATCCAGGATTTCTGGTTTACATATCAGCAAATAAGACAAGCATAGAAACACGGCAAGTAAAGGAAGCAGAGGAATAGACATGATGGGAAGCAGTCAGAGGAGGGAATGTGAGAGGACTTGATTGATGAAGTTATATAAACAGATATTATCACCACTAGACACGGAAATAAAATTCGTAAGCGAGGAATGGGAGGTGAATTTGGGCGGCCTGGATGACAAACGGACTGGAGAATCATTGGACCAAAAGAGGAAAGTAGAGCCAGGACTACCTGTAGTACATTATATATGGATAAAGTACCCCATATCGTATGTTATATGATATGATATGATATGGCATTTATAACGCGCCCATACACAAGTGTTTCAAGGCGTGATGAGGCAAGGGAGTGGGAACTAGGCCAGGTGACATTGAGATCGCGCAAGTGCAGGGGAAGGGGAAAGGGAGAGGGGAAAAGTGCAGGGGGCAGGGCCGTAATAGGATAACAGTAAAATAAAAAAAATAAAAAAAATAAAGACAATAAATAAATAAAGACAGTAAATTAAGACAATAAAGACAATAAATAAAGACGGCCATATGTGGAATAAAGTACACCCTCTGTACATTATACAGATACTGCTAGTCACCAAAGAGTTCTGTGACCATAACTCTGAGGTGACTTGCAATATCCTTATAAAGTATGGTAAGGGGTACTTCATTTCTTATAATACCAATGGGGTTTTTAAGAAGAAAAACAGGTGATTTTTGTGAACGCATGGAGCTTTCTTTCTTTTTTGAAGTTTCCAGGTTACTTCAATTGGGGTGGGCTATTCCGCTTTCTTTTAGAGTCTTTTATATTGCTGCTTTCATTGCAACCCTTCAAATAACTCACAGAGCTTCCTCGAAGAAGATGTTTGTATCACTTCAAATAAGCCAAAGAGCTTGTGGACATGAAATGTGTGTATCACTTTGAATAAAGCTACAGCTGTGCACAGGGGGCTGTCCAAGGACCTGTGCCTTAACATGTGCTACTGGCTTCAGTGATGCAAGCGACATACTGCACTGAAATGTCAACAGTAGATGTCTGATGGTGATTTGCAACCTGTGGGAGTTTGGGCCTGTGTTTGTGACACACTTTCACAGCAGCAGGCCCTGTCAGGATACATGGATAAACTGTCATACTGGCGAAGAAACGTCTTTGCAAGGCTATTGCAGAGAAATGAAGAGGTCCGGCACTCAAAGACAGCCCTGGTGAGCTATTTTTGGCACAGTTTGTCTAAGTTGAAAGGCTATCTTCCTCAGCACAGTAAAAGCTACCTTCACCTGTCTGACAGCTGCTTTAGATTAAGTGGCAGTCCAGGTCCTGCTACTCACTAATCGTAAATAATACCCTATTGCAAGCAAGTAGTCGGGACCGATTATTATTACAAGCGAGAGGTGACGTCACACTTCGTTTCTAATGGGAATATTGCTGCCAGGACATTATAAGAATATTAACTCACATTGGTATTATAAAGATAGCGCAAGAAACCGATGAGTTCCTTGACTAAAAAGAGGGATGAGATCAAAGGCTGAGTTTCATTATGAGCTCACAGAACTCTGAGGTGAGTTGCAATATCTTCTGTATGTATGGTAGGGGATCTTTTATCCTTTATAATGCATGGCCAGATTTGCATCTCCTTTAATGCCTGTCCTTTTGCTTAATGTAATGTAAGAGATCTTCCAGTTTCTGATACATATCCTCAATGTAGGCTCTGGATTAAAAAACTAAAAAACAAAAATGCATCTTAATGACTTGTGGAAAAATAGCTTTTGGGAAGAGTGGGACGAGTATGCCCAGATGTGGGTCCCGTGCCTGCTGGCCCTAGAGATGTTAATATTAATGTTAATGTTAAAGGACATTTGAACCGCGCACTAACATATCCTCAATGTAGGCTCTGGATTAAAAAACTAAAAAACAAACATGCATCTTAATGACTTGTGGAAAAATAGCTTTTGGGAAGAGTGGGACGAGTATGCCCAGATGTGGGTCCCGTGCCTGCTGGCCCTAGAGATGTTAATATTAATGTTAATGTTAAAGGACATTTGAACCGCGCACTAACACCACCGGAGTGGTCCCCTGGCACTCTGGCTGCTCTGAAAAAGGAAGGGAAGGGGGGTTAGTGGGAGGAAGCTGGAAAAGTGCAAGAGAGCAGTGATGTGCTGTTGGCGGCCTCAGCCCGGTGGGTCCGTTGGCTGGGCCTGGGGTGTTTTGCAGCCAGTAGTCATCGTGTGCTGTTGTGCAAGTCTATGTGTGTTTTTGTTTTGTTGTTGCCATGTAGTGAAGTTTGTGCGATTTGTTCTGATGTAGGTTTGTGGATGTGTTTGGTTAGAGTTTGAGAGGTGTATGCAGAGGGGGAAATTGTTAGTGCAATTGGTTAGTTGGCATCTCTATCCTGGATTGAGGCACTTGGTTTGTGTAATCTGCCCAGATGGAGTTCGGGAGCACCCCTGCTCCTCTGTCTTGCTCTGGGCCCGTCCGGCCTTTAAGGTCCCTTTCACATCTGGCCCCTCCTTCACCAGCCTCCATCGCAGCCCTACATGTCTTCCTTTCCCACTCATACGGCCCATGCACCTGCTAAGGTCCCTTTCACATCTGGCCCCTCCTTCACCAGCCTCCACCAGATCCAAGCTACTCCTCACTGATGAGGCCCAATGTGGCCGAAACATATATGGGGATGCTTGTGCTCTTGTGCTGAAGGGATGTGACCTAGCAGTTCGGGCTGGACTGACCCCTTTGGGGACGGGACCAAGCCTGATTTGCATATGGTCTTTCCCCTTTCTCTAATGGCTTGGCAGGTGAAGAACTATAGTCTGGAGGGTTGCCCAGAGCAATTTCCAGAGGTTTAAGATGAATTCCATACCTTCCAGCCATCACCTCTTTGTTTTTCTTTGTCTGAGGTGTGCACAAGGATTGCCTCTGATTTCCAGAAGCACTGAGTCTCCATGTCGGAAACAGGGACAGTGTCGGGGCCTTTCAAACTTTTCAGTTGAAATGGGTCCGGAGCCTCACAGGGGTCTCTGAGTAGCTGCCCCCATTTTGGCAGTATTATGGCACAGCATCATCTTCCGAAACTCGTAACACATCATCATTAAATGTGCAGTTTGCAGTGTGCATGTGACACTCTGCATTTGCAGGTACCCTGAGGCTGTCACTGTGCGCTCAATGCCTTTTTACTCCGGTTTTCCCAACATTAGCCGCTTGCTGAGAAAGCAATCAATAGCTTTTCAGTGGACATTTACTGTTTAAGTCCCCCAGTTGGATATCTGTCCCATGAATTATCTGCTCCAATTAACTCCTTGCGACCTTCCTTTGTGTGTATCACCCCACGGTTTCTCAGATTGTTTTTCCCACACGTAGCAAAGGGGCACCCCCCCAAACATCATGTTGAAATGGGCCCCCATACCAACTTCAGCTGGCCCCGGCCGGAAGCCACGTTAATATCCAGACAATGGCGCGTGAAGCTTGATGGGCCTGAGGCTCTTCAAAAAGGGAGTGCAGTGAGTGCTTTCAAAAGGACATGTTTAATTGATGCGGAGGCATAGCACTGCTCTCGAGATTATGACAGCACTACCCGGCTCACTCTGTGTGAAGCTGTATATATGACGCAAATACCAGGCATTGTGGGAGCACCTGGGCAAATAGTGACAGTGCCAGGGCATTTGATGGCAGTCCCTAGACCCCCTATGGCAGCTCTTGAACTGGGCGTAAGGCTCTGCTTAGATATACAATGAATGGTCATGTGCACCTGAGGCTACTCCTAGTACACCGCCTCTCCATTTCCTTGAATCCTCATCGCTGGTGTCCCCCCCTGCTTCTCACTTGTAGCCCTCTGTGTATTGCAAGCTCCACACTCTTGCCCTTATTCCGGCCACTGCACACCGTCATCCTCTCTTTCTTTTCTCTGCTCCTCTCTCCCCTGTGTTAGTGACACAAAGAAGCTTGATTGGTCAGTTCTTGTCAGTGCTCTCACAAGGGCCAATTCATTCAATTCAGCGCAGATATCACACACTGCTCAAGCCTGCTTGCAGAAAGAAAAAATGTGTCCAACGCATATTCATGGAATTGTTCACGCAAAGTAACCATATCTGCAAGTCACGGCTGTAACGCCCCCGACATGCCCACACGCAAAGCAGGAAACTGCCTGATCAGCTACTTTTGCGCGCTCCCCTGGGCGCAAATACAGGCATCCTTCAAACAGTGGGTGGGGTCCCCCGTAAGCAGGCCTGTGACTCGGGTGAGCCTGCGCGGGGTCCCCCGTAACTGTGACAACATACGACAACATGCGTATGAAAATCCGTAGCTTGGCAATAACTCGGGAAATGTGTGTGCAAACCCATGTAAAACGTTCCTGCACCCCGCTGCACAGTTTACGTGCACCCCAATTGAGTACACGCCACACAAAATCCTACATGCAGTCCCCACTAAACGCTGAAAATCCTACGCGCAAGTGTACTTACACCAGCCTTCAGGTGGGGGATCCCATGAAGGACTTGCATGGGCATTTCCAAGCTGAGATGTTGTGCGATCGATTCGATGTATACGTCTGTTTCTGCGCAATAATGGGTGTGCGACGGACTGCCTGCAGGTTGTCCCTCGGAGCGCCCACTTCTTCTCAAGTAAGTCCCCATTTCTGGTGTTCTGCCCCCTCCCAGCCCTCTGCAAAGGCCACACCCACCCTCTGCTCAGAGACTCGCGCAAGGCCCTCGACGGCTCACATAGGCATGCCAGGCCAGCGTGAAATCCACACGAGTCCTGTCAAAGTGTTGCACATTCGATTCCATGAATCGACAGAGTTGCGCGCGCTGATTGGGCGTAGATTGAGGGCAATTAGTCTATTTTTTGCACAATAAATTCCATGAACCAGCCCTGCAGTGTGGAGACCACGATGAAAGATTTCATGACCTTAACTCAGCCATTTCAGAGAGGGCTGTGTTAATTAGCTGTTCGGGAAGTGGGTGGCAGCAGATGGATTGCCATAATGTTTAGTTTTGGCATTTTGACCTCAGGTAGGCAGTACGTGTCTAACCCTTAGGTGAGTTCTTTGATAAGGTCGAAGTTCAGTGGAAAGCTCCAGATCAGAATTAAATGATAGGTTAGCAAGTGTGAAGAGAACCAGGGCAGAAGGCAGTGATCAGGTGAACTACCAATAATGCAATTACGCACATTGGCTACCGCTACAGGGTTTATTTAAACACCTGTATGCCCGCAGGCGGTCTCTGGAATGGAACACTGTGATTTGTTAGCTTATGACCTAACGTGCCTAGGCAAATATGTCTTCTCAAAGGAGTTTGATTAAACGTGTATATCATGTTCCCTTCTCTTGCACGCCGGCTGTTTACTCTGCATTGATAGTGTACTGTTGTTGTCTGCTGAAATAATGGAGCCTGCGGTTGGATTTCAACATGTCCGCATTGAGCGGCACCGGCGGTATAATGGCGTCGCTGTATACAGAGCCGGCTGAATCTCAGCAATGTCTGCTCTTCTGCCACAAATCAAACTCGGGTCACGTGACTTACTCACATTAGCTGTGTGAGTTTGCAGCCTTTGGGCCAACATTGTAACGTTTAAGCACATAAACGAATGTAGGCACACCAGACATGAAATCTTCTGTAACTTTTCAGTGTGTTTATTAGTACGGAGAGTTCCCTGAGTTCCGCTGCCGTCCTCTTCCTGTGTCCTTCTCTTCCAGAATCACGAGGAGAGAACGGCATCGAAAACTGAGGATGCAAAGGTTCTAATAACCTTCTACATCACACAACATCATAACATCCCCCTCCCTTATTTTTAACATTATAACTATGTACAATGAAAAAAAAATAATAAGAAGAATAAATCACACAACAATGTATTAGCTCAAAGAAAAGGATACACGTTGACATTTCCTCCTGGAGTTCTAGATGAGTATATAATATACATTCCCTTGAATGGCAGTATCAATAATATATAAAATCCTTTTTTTTGTAAGAAACCTTTCTTCTAGGTCTCAACCCATCAGTATCATTATTCATAGTATCTGCATGAGCTCTGGATTTTTGTGAAAACGCCACATCATCCTTAGACACATCTCCGGAATCTGCCCTGCTCGGACTATTGGAACTTTGTATGTCTTTCTCTCTCGCCAGAATAACATCATTGCATGACCATCTATTTCCGTCTTCCAATGTCACCGTTTTCCTTGTACAACGCACAACTCCTTGTGGTGAGCGATATCTGGACTCCCCTTTCATGACTCTTCTGGGCTCCTTCACTCTGACCCAATCCCCATCTCTTATACTGCTCTCCTTCACATGTCTTTGACTGTCATAGCATTTTTTGTACTCTTCTTGTTTTTTCTTCACCCTTTTAACAATTGCCTCCATATCTATGTTCTTGTTCTTCTTAAGTGTTAACCAAGCAGGTCTAAGTCTGTTGGTGGCAATTCTACCCCTCATAAGGGTAAAGGGTTCAACCTCCGTTACAGAATGTGGAGTGACCTTGTATGTATTCAATGCCTCTTTAAGTGTCTCTCTCCAGGGTAGATTGTTTGCCACAGCCAGTTGAATAACATCTTTTATAAAGCGGTTCATTCTCTCCACGAATCCATTGCTCATGGGATGATACAATGCTGTGGTTTTGTGCTTAACGGCCCGCTCTCTAAGAAACGTTTGCACTTCTTGCGATATGAATTGTGCACCATTATCTGATATTAGTTCCTGAGGCTCCCCCTCTCTGTTGAAAATTTCCTCCAGAAATGTCTTTACCTTCATGGCAGACACAGAATCCTCTACAATGCCACACTCTACCCACTTCGAAGTGTAGTTAACCAAAACTATGACATAGATCTTGTGGGGCTCTAATATTTCAGATGGACCTGATATATCAATAGCCAATTTTGTCCATACTGAATCTGGTATTCATTACGGCTTGTAACGGTGTAGCTCTGGTGACCTTCCCTTTGTCACTTACTGCACACGCAGAACACTCCTTCACGATGGTTTCTAAATCTCTCCACATATTGGGCCACCAAAATGTCTCTCTTACTCTCCTTTTTGTTAGGCCTCTCCATTAAGCTTGCAGGTGGAACAATGCGGTCTCCATGATATATGCACACTCCATCATACGATACTTCATCCTTCATCTTTTCCCAAGACGAAATTCCCTCAGCCACTTCTTTCCAGCCACTCTTCACTGCTCTCTTTAAATGCTCTTGTTCATCATCTGTATTGGTAGCTTCAATCCATTCCTCTTTGGAAAAACTGGGATGTATCTGCGCTATTACACTATCCGTTTCTACATCATCAACATCGACTTCTTCACCCGTAGAAGAGCATGGTAAACGAGAAAAACAGTCAGCAACTTTGTTTGTTCTACCAGGTGTAAAATTAATAGTCACATTGTACTGCATTATGATTAATATCCATCTTCTAATTCGTGGAGAAGTTAAATGTGGATTTTTTGGATTCATTATATGAATAAGTGGCTTATGATCTGTCTTAAATTCAATGGGAATGACCCATATGAGCCCCTTAAAATGCTCTAGGATCCACATCACAGCCAAAGCCTCCTTTTCTATCGTAGAATAATTCTTCTCTGCGCCTCTTAATGTCCTAGAGGCGAAAGCAATTGGTATCACAATTCCATTCTGTACTTGTTCCAGTACACCTCCCAAACCTACATTGCTCGCATCAACCGATATAATAGTCTTTGCACTGCAATCAAACATCTTCAAGGCGGGGGGTTTGTTTATCAATAGTTTGATTGTTTCCAGCTCATCCCTGCATTCATTTGACCATTCAAACTTAACACTTGTATTCATTAAGTTTCTCATGTGAGTTGTCTTATCAGCATAGTGGTCAATAAATTTTGAATAATATTCAGTAAGACCTAACAAGCTCCTCAATTGATCCTTATTAGATGGGTCCGGAAGTTTGAGTATCGTGTTCACCAACACTGCTTTAGGCTTGATCCCCTCAGCATTGATACAATGCCCAAGATAGGACACCTCACTTTTCTTTATTTTGCATTTCTCAATTTTCAAAGTAAGACCCTTCTGTTGTATGACCTGCAAAACACCCAATAGTTTGGCATCATGATCTTCCTCAGACATCGCGGATATCAAAATATCGTCCTGGAAATAATATACTCCACTCAAGCCTTCAAATAAATGTTGCATCAATCTCTGAAAGACAGCAGCCGCTGATGCTAGACCAAAAGGCATTCTCTTAAAACGGAAGGCACCCAAATGCATTATAAAGGACATAAGATGTCTAGATTTCTCTTCCAAAACAACCTGATGATACGCAGACGACAAATCTAGGGTGGTAAAGTACTTGGCAGGCTCCATGGTGGTGAACATCTCCCCAATGTTGGGCAGAGGGTGTCGATCTAGCCATATGTTGTTATTAAGATCTCTTAGATCAACACACATCCGAATTGCTCCTTCTGGTTTCCTCACGATCACGATGGGAGAGAGCCACTCCGAACTCTCTATTGGCTCAATAATGTCTTGGGCACATCATTTTTCCAATTCCTTCTTCAATGGTTCACGGGTGCCAACCGGTATGTTCCTCAATTTATGCACAACAGGTCTCGCTCCTCTTTTCAGTATAATTCGATGTTTAAATCCCTTGAGCATGCCACTACTGTTATTAAAAACACTTGGAAAACATTGAGCAAAACGGGCAGCTGAATCACAACAATTATTCATGACACTCAAAATGGGATTGCTCTCCTCCGGATGAATTTTGATTCTCAAAGCGGCTTGCTCCCACCAGCCGACTATTGCAAATCCATCACGGGCCACATACAGCTTGCAATATGTCTGTCTCCCTTCGAATGTCAAATGAACCCAAACATAACCTATGATATCGATGGGAGACTTGCCATATCCAGTTGCTCTGACTTTAGTCATATGTAAATCTTCAGGATTCTTCTTTAAAACTCCCTGGAATGTATCTCTGTCCACTATGGTATAAGGAGATCCTGTGTAAACCATCACTCAAAGGGCAATTCCATCAATAGTCATGGACACCCACGGACCCACTGCTCCTTGAATTTCAGAGAGAGTTAAAATTTGTACTTCCTCCTCAAATTCAGTTGTTATTGCTACTACCTCATTAGAATTGTGAGCCTCTTCAACAGCTATTACTCCAGAGGTGGCACCCCTAGCCAGCTGGGGATAACTTCTTCCTATACTTCTACGTACATTCAGTCTTCCTCTCCCTCTGATGCTACGACACACTTTGCCATAATGTCCCACTTGACCACATTTAAAACATTCAGCCATGTTTGCTGGGCAGTCCTTGTCTGGATTGGCATGTTTATACCACCCACATCTGTAACATTTGCCTTGGAGTTGAGGAAATATCTCTCTGTTCTGCTTGGGATTGATTCCCAGATCAGACCTCACAATCCTCTTTACCATAGCAACCAAGGCCTCTTCACTCTTATCTGAATCTCCGCACTGTATGGATTGGACAGATTTCACATCAAGGAGTTCTTGTTTACTTTGTACCTCCCTCATACATTTGTCGCCCAACTTTATGGACCTTGCAATTTCTAATGTTTGTTCCAAAGTTGGATTTTTCGCTTGCCAAAGTCTTTGTTGAATTTTGGAATCAGCAACGTGTAGAACAATCTGGTCTCTTAAATATTCGTCTGCTACTCCTGTAAACTCACATGTAGCTAAGAGTCCCCTTAAAGATGCAAGATACATGTCAATAGATTCGTTCTTGAGCTGTCTTCTGGTGAAGAACCTGTACCTTTCTAGAACGATGTTCGTTTTGTTCCCAAAATGTTAGCTTAGTTTCAATAATGCAGCATCATACTTCCTAGAACCATTTGCGGAGTCTCCCGATCCACCTCCAGCACCACTATCTCCTGGCAGAGTTCGGAATATCCTCAATGCCTCCGCCCCTATACAATTGAGTAAAGTGGCTTCTTTTAAATCATCGTTAAACTTCGCACCACCAATGGCCCTCAGGTACACTTGAAAATTGTCCAACCACTGTTCCCATGAAGAAACAGGGCTTCCCGGTTGAGCCAAAAAATGTTCAGGAGCTACATTGTTCTGCATGTTAAAATGTGATTAGTTGACACTCTCTTTTGTCTGTTATATGTTATTTATTATGGTCGCAGTGGTTTCTTTTTTTTTTTTTAATGTGTCTTTTCAACTGGTCCTAACATGAATAATATATATATATTGACTGCACACATCTGCCATGTTGTTATCACAGTTCATACATTTCTTCAGACGTGTACATGTTTCCCAAACGTATTGAAGTATAGCTGGTTTTATGTAAATACTGGATTCAAACTCTCATTCCCAATTATAAAAGTCACTCTGCAGCAAGAATTACAACTTCCTCAGTTGACAACATTGTTTCTCTTCCTTCGCCGACATGAAGAAGGACGTGTTTGCAATGTTTTACTTTTCGGCCCAACGTATCTTTACACATGCGAAAAGTCCACGTTGAATTTAACCTAATATGGCGGCATGTAGAGCACGTAGTAGGGTGCTTTACTCTGCACTCTGTTCCTTACATCACCGCATGCTTAGTGATAGACGCGTGCCGCTCCGTGCCTGCAGCCGTTAGAGATCGCGCAGTATTCAAATCCTGCACGTCAATATGTGCACTTTTACGATACTGTATTTACACTTTTATGCGCGGTTAATCAAACAGGCTTGGTACCTTGCTCTGCAACATATGTGGTTCCGGCCGGCCGTTCTTTTTCCTCCGTTACAGCTACTACCTTTATGGGGAACTCTCCGATCTGTAAAGAGCCAGCCTCCTCGTCGCCACTTGTAACGTTTAAGCACATAAACGAATGTAGGCACACCAGACATGAAATCTTCTGTAACTTTTCAGTGTGTTTATTAGTACGGAGAGTTCCCTGAACTTCAGCAGTTCCGCTGCCGTCCTCCTCCCGTGTCCTTCTCTTCCAGAATCACGAGGAGAGAACGGCATCGAAAACTGAGGATGGGAAGGTTCTAATAACCTTCTACATCACACAACATCATAACAACATTTCCAAGGAGAAGCTCAACGGCCACCATTAGGCACAATAGGAGACAGTATGTAAATTCGTCTGTCACAGATATCGAATTGTACATGGGTGACTATTCACTATGGGGAACTATTCCGCCACGGGTTCAGAGTTACGTCTGAGAGATTCGAGTTGTCTATGGTGTGACTCTGAACTCCCAGGGGGATATTGCCCCCTTGGTTGATAGTCACTCGTGTTGTACATAGGTGGGCTCTGGAGCGCTGCTAGGTGTCAGAGGGAGCAGTGGAGCGGTGTGAGGTAGAGGTGGGCGAGTGTGTGATGACGCAGCTGTGAAATAGAAGCGTGATATTTCACGGCGGCGATATCATGGCTGGGACGTGTGCCTTTTCAATCGCTGTGTCTGAGCCAATGGGATTCACTGGAATCTATATCCGGCCGAGGCTGCAACAGCCCAAACAGTTTGAGCTTTTCTTCCTGGACGGCTGCTCTTTCATCTGTGTAATTGTGCTTTTATTGCTCATACATGTATGCATGGTTTTGTCTTTTTCTTTCCTTTCCTTTTTTTTCATGTACTGTTGCTGGGCTGGGTTTTAGGCAACCATGTTGTGCCTTCTTGTATGCTTTGGCAGCGTGTCTTTGCCAGCCCTCTCGCCTGTCTTGGCATTGTTTTCCCAAGGCACAACGCGTAGCCCTTCAGGACCTGTTGGCATCACTAGATTTGTGGCACCATTGTTTGTCTCTTTGAGCCAAAATGACTGGGGGTCATGGGCGGAGGCACAGCAACAGAAGGGTTAAGACGGCCCTAGCCAAGTCGACGGAAACTTTAGTCGGTTAGTTGGTCTAAATATAATTTGGGGGTTAACAGCATCCTGCAGTATCTCCGAAGGCCAATATGATGTGCTATATTCAGCCATATGCTAGTCGGTGGTAATTTGGGTTTATTGAAAGTGGTACTATAGCTCAGCGGGTTGAGTGCTCACTGCTGAGTTCTGTGTGTGAACTGCAGGTTGCAGGTTCGAAGTCCAACAAAGTAAACTCATCCGTTTATCCTTTAGAGGTTGTTAAATGAATACCACCTTTGGTTGGGTAGTAATCATTGTATGTAAATGTATTCAATTCACGGCCATTTGGCAAAAGCCCTAACATTATTTATGCTGTCAGTCAAATTGTTTATCGTTGCACTTACGGAAGGTTGTTTCTTAGAAATGATCAATGAGACGTCAAAATGAATAGGGTGCAGACAGCTGGTTAACGATGTGGCTTTTAGAATCAGCATTAGGTACACGGGAAAACACACAGCTGGCTGGGAGTCCCAGCAGGCCAGGGAACTGCAACCTTTGGCTGTCCAGATGTTTTGGGCTGCAATTCCACTCAGGCCATGCCACCTTAGGCACTGGTGTTGGATTTTTAAATTTATTTTTATTTATTTTAAATAATAAAGCACGCAACAGCCCTGAGGCATCGTGGTGCTGTTACAGAAGATGCAAACAGGCTTCACTTAGTAGCCTAGGTACACATACCCCTTTGCTACGTGTGGGAAAAACAATCTGAGAAACCGTGCAGTGATTAAATTGTAAGACACACAAAGGAAGGTCGCAAGGAGTTAATTGGAGCAGATACTTCATGGGACAGATATCCAACTGGGGGACTGAAACAGTAAATGTCCACTGAAAAGCTTTTGATTGCTTTCTCAGCAAGCGGCTAATGTTGGGAACACGGAGTAAAAAGGCATTGAGCGCACAGTGACAGCCTCAGGGTACCTGCAAATGCAGAGTGTCACATGCACACTGCAAACTGCACATTTAATGATGATGTGTTACGAGTTTCAGAAGATGATGCTGTGCCATAAAACGGCCAATATGGGGGCAGCTACTCAGAGGCCCCTGTGAGGCTCCGGAGTCCTTTCAACCGAAAAGTTTGCAAGGCCCCGACATTGTCCCTGTTTCCGGCATGGAGACTCAACACTTCTGGAAATCAGAGGCAATCCTTGTGCACACCCCAGACAAAGCAAAACAAAGAGGTGATGGCTGGAAGGATAGGAATGAATCCTAAACCTCTGGAAATCGCTCTGGGCAACCCTCCAGACCATCGTTCTTCACCTGCCAAGCCATTAGAGAAAGGGGAAAGACCATATGCAAATTAAGCTTGGTCCCGTCCCCAAAGGGGTCAGTCCAGCCCGAACTGCTAGGTCACATCCCTTCAGCACAAGAGCACAAGCATCCCCATATATGTTTCGGCCACATTGGCCCTCATCAGAGAGGAGTAGCTTGGGTCTCTAGGGCCAGCAGGCACGGGACCCACATCTGGGCATACCCGTCCCACTTGTCCCAAAAGCTATTTTTCCACAAGTCATTAGAAGATGCATATTCCTTACATACAGGAATCACAATATGGCACAGAATAAAGACAGGGCTGAGACTTAGTATAGAACATTTACAAAATATGGAATGGTATGTTCCAGAGGTTACATCGGAACTGCCTGAAGAAGGTGCCTAGTTGAACAGCTTGGTTTTCAATGCCTTGCAGAAGGCAGGGAGAGAGGTTTCCATCCTGTTAGAGACGGGCAGAGCGTTGCAATTTTTGGGAGCAAGCACAGGAAAGCTCGCTCCCCCAGCTTTGGCTCTTTTAAAGGTAGGGACTGTGAGCTGGTGGGAGTATTGGGCCTGCTTCGGCCTAAGTGAGCTTTCCCGGTGATCTTGGATCATAGAAGTCGACTCGTAATCCAAATCCTCTAGCGAGCCAAAGGTTGCCGACCCATGCACGAGGCCGTTTGTGGAAGGAGATCGCTGTACTATGGTCACAAAGGAATCTAGTTCAGGACGCTCCATAATTAGCATACTTTAATTAATTTCTACAATCATAACTCGAGCCATTGGACCAAACACTACCTTCAGTGCTTCGCCTGGAAATGTTAACTTAGAGGGTTGTGAAGTTTGTATTTGCCATACAGAGTCCATCAATCGATCATTGGAATACTGACCCAGGCATTGTTTTTAAAAAAAGTGTCTTATAGAATATGGCGCGTGCAAAATTTGGACAGAGTTTCCTCCCCATTCCTGTATGGGGTTGTCATAGAGGCCTAGGTGATAATGTTCCTGTTGGCATTATTTTCTCATCAACATTCATTGCATGTTAACTTAAGCTATCCCTGACCAAATCTATCTATCTATCTATCTATCTATCTATCTATCTATCTATCTATCTATCTATCTATCTATCTATCTATCTATCTATCTATCTATCTATCTATCTATCTATCTATCTATCTATCCATCTATCTATCTATCTATCTATCTGTCTATCCCTTCTATCTTTCTATCCACCCATCTATCTGTGTCTAGCTATCGCTATCTTTTATCCATCCATCCATCCATCCATCCATCCATCCATCCATCCATCCATCCATCTATCCATCCATGCAGCGACCCATTGAAGCACCCATCCATCCATGCATGCATCAACCCATTCAAGCATCGACCCATTAAAGCATCCATCCATTCATCCATGCATCCATCCATCCTTCCATCCATGCATCGACCCATTCAAGCATCCATCCATCCATGCATGCACCGACCCATTCAAGCATCGACGCATTCAAGCATCCATCCATCCATCCATGCATTGACCCGTTCAAGCATCCATCCATCCATCCATCCATCCATCCATCCATCCATCCATCCATCCACCCATGCATGCATCGAGCCACTCAAGCATCGACCCATTCAAGCATTCATCCATCCACCCGTGCATCCACCCATCTATGCATTGACCCATTCAAGCATCCATCCATCCATCTATCCGTCCATCCACGCATCCATCCATCCATTCATGCATCGACCCATTCAAGATTCGACCCATTAAAGCATCCATCCATTCATCCATGCACCCATCCATCGACCCATTCAAGCATCCATCCATGCATCAATCCATCCATGCATCGACCCATTCAAGCATCCATCCATCCATCCATCCATCCATCCATCCATCCATCCATCCATCCATGCATGCATCAACCCATTCAAGCATAGACCCATTAAAGTATCCATCCATCCATCCATGCATCGGCCCATTCAAGAATCCATCCATCCATCCATCCATGCATCAACCCATTCAAGCATCCATCCATCCATCCATCCATCCATCCATCCATCCATCCATCCATCCATCCATCCATCCATCCACCCATCCATGCATGCATCAACCCATTCAAGCATCGACCCATTCAAGCATCCATCCATGCATCCATCCATCCATCCATGCATGGACCCATTCAAGCATACATCCATCCATCCACCCAAGCATCGACCGATTCAAGCATCAACCCATTCAAGCGCTCATCCATCCATCCATGCATCCATTCATCCATGCATCCATGCATCGACCCATTCAAGCAGGCATCTATCCATCCATCCTTTCATCCATCCATCCATGCATGTTGCTCTTTCTTGTCTCTGTGAGCATACCTATCCAATTTACATCCTTGCTTCTATGAACATTTTTAACGGTGTTTATTCACAGGGCATAGACTGAGCTTTGTCCTGTTTTAAAAGAAAGGGGCATTCTTGCTGCTAGATTCTTGGGTGGTAGTGTGAACATTACCAGAGCAGCTAGAGAGCCACGTGTAAGGTGAGCGGCGCGATGTAGAGCAAATCGTTTCTAGTCCCTGGAAATATACAGGCAAGAGTGGTGCTATAACCAGCTCGCTATGTGGGTGATCTGGTGAAGTAGGGCAGGCTCAGCCCTGGACTGGTCCACAGGGAACTCTGGAGGTTTCCCGGTAGGCTTCTCCTATGCACCCCAGTCCCATCCTTTCCCTCTTGGTTCAGGAGGATAGCTCAGGGACAACGTGCTTGTCTATGAAGTAAAACGACGCAGCGCAGGTTCAATCCCCGGATCCGCGCTTAGAAACCTCCGGGTATTATAAATAACCTATCATATCTCATCCCCTCCCAACCTTTTGAAGTGAACCATTCCTCACTCTCAACACATGGTTTTGTGTTAAGAGTGAGGAATGCCTAATCCCTATATAGGAACCCATGAGCTTTAAAATTCACTCTTTGGACCCATACTCCCAAATGTTCATGTGGGGGAACCCCTAAACCCTAATGAGGGGCTTGTGCTTATTTGCAAACTATAGTATGTGGCCCCATTAAAAAAAAATACCAGGCCCACATTTGGTTCAGAGTCTACCCCTGGGGCGCGCTGTGCTATGACGTGCTACCCAACCACTGAAAGAGGTAGAGAGGGTCCGCTGACATAAAAATGCGGACCCAGAGGCCACCAGGGGGCGCACAGGCTATGGCAGCCTGAGTTCCGAGCTCCCGCCGAAGCTGGGCTGATAAGGGGGATTGAGCCCCCACCCTGAGGGCCCCCCACCGGGAACACTGCAGCCCGACGAGGCGGTGAACTCCTGGGGCCCCCCCGGTCGAAAGAGCGACGTCGGAGGACCCCTGGGTGTCGGAATACGGGACCCGTTGCCGGGGGAAGGGAGCCGCGAGAGTCCAGAGCAGCTGCAGCGCAGCGTGGAGAGCCGTAGAACGCTGGGGCCAGGAGAACCCGACAGCAAAGCCATCCCCCCCAGCCTTCGTCTTGCTGATGACGGAGGACTAATGGGGAGACCAGTTTCCGGGGCCCACAATGCTGGAGGATAATGGCAGAGCGAGGTGAGAGTCCCTCCCCGCGCGGAGGAAAGACGCCCTTGAGGCCCAGGCGCGACGGGGACGAGGACACCCAGTCACCGTGCCGGGACGCGGAGACGGGCAGCGGGAGCGCCGGGGGTCCCCAACCCATAGACTCTTGCCAGGGCTGCAGAATGGAGGCACCGAGGGTCTGGGCCCACAGGCCCATTAGGGCGCTCCTCGCTCCGGATGGGGTGGGGGATTATCTCTCAACCCCCATTCTTGTACGACCACAACAGAGGATGCCCGGGGCGTTTTGCGTTCAGAACAGATCTGGAGGGACTGATTCACGGCTCCTCGGTCAACAGGGCCGCTGCCCAACCCCCCCGTGGGGCACTTGGTGAGTCAAGAGGTCCGCAATCGACAGGTGGTCCAAATTGGTGGGGCGGGGTCCCTGTGCCCAGACTCTACGTAGGTGGTGGCCCCTGGACTCGAGCCCAGGGCATGTGCTCGCCTACCAGCTATCGTGGGGGGAGCATGGACATCTGGAAAGGACTGGGAGGCATGACCGCTGGTCCCCCCCCTGAGTGAACGCACCGTGGCACTGCCTACATGGACCCCATCGACCATATCACCACCCCTTAGGAGTCCAAAGAGCACACAGACGGACAAGGGGAGAACGGACTGGGTGTGAGGCCCCCGCCCGAGGTTGGTGGGGCATGTGCCCGTCCAGTGGTGGTCCGTCCGTGGCGGTCGAGACAGAAAGAAAAGGAGCTAGAGCTTTAATCCAGTCCCCCACACCGGGCTCTCTCGACCAGTTCTGTCTAGGGAACAGACAAAGGGGCCTGGGAGGGACACCCCGAACCCCCCCTGGACGGCAGTTGATCCAACGGTGGGGCGTAAGGGGCGACTGGATGAGCTGGCCTAAAACCCTTCAAGAATACTGCTACCTGGAGGCTAGAGGTGGAAACAGCGGCCTGGACAGAGAGAGCGGAATGGCCCAGTCAGAGACCCCGTCGTTATCCACCGCAGCAATGGAGAAGGGCTTTGACTCATTCCTGAAGGAGATTAGGGACATGAGATCGGACATTGCCCAAAAATTGGAAAAAATGGATCAAAGGGTGGATAAGGTTGAGGACAGGCTGCTCCAACTAGCGACCAACCAATCGTCCTCAGTGACCCAGGAGATGCAAATAGGCATGAGGCTATTGGCCCTGGAGAAGAGGGATGAGGAAAGGGCCAGGCAAATGGACGACTTCGAAAACAGGGAAAGGAGGAACAACCTCAGGTTTTTTGGGGTTCCAGAGACGGAGGGTGAAACGAAGAGAGATCTAGTCCGGGTGGTGAGAGAAATTATTACCCTCATTTTTGCGGCTGAGATGACGACAGAACCAACGTTCGATCGGGTGCATAGAGCAGGCGGGCAGAGCGGGGGGCCCCCGGTCTATATTAGTCCGGTTCCACTATTACACGGAAAAGGCAAAGGTGCTGGAGGAGGCCAGGAAGGCTTGGGTGATCACATATAACAACGCTCAGGTGTCCATTTTCCAAGATCTCTCTTCGTATACACTGGCCAAATGCAGAATATGCCACCCCCTAACGCAGCTGCTAAGGGAGAGGGGAGTGTGTTACAGATAGGGCTACCCCTTCTCCCTTGCTTTTGAGTATATGGGTCAGCGGACGACCCGGATTGCGGAGGAAGACATAAGGGGAGTCATCCAAGACTATGTGACGGATCCGACCCCCCCCCCCGAGGACCCACGGGGATGGCTGTGGAGGGCGCAGGTGGACACAGGCCATCGGGAGACAGGGGAAGGAAGACAAGCTCAAGAAAATTAAAAAAATTGAACATGCCGTCACCGACGAAGGACAGAGAGCGGAACAACCCTGATGGATGAGGAGCGGGCTAACCCGGCCTATAAGGGAGTGGGAGTTGAAGATCATGGGGTCCAGCCACAAACAGGGTCCCCTTGAACAGCAAGTATGAGGAGATCACTGAGGGGGCGACATGATGGGGGGGCTCAAAGAGGAGCACATTTCTACGAAAGCCTAGCAGAGGAGGGCAGGCTGGTGGTCTGGCCAAGTGCGAGCAATGGTGGAACTATTTGGCTGGACGGCGGGGTGGGGGAGGGGGGAAGGGCGAAAGTTGGGGTTGTTAATTTTGGAGTGGGTATGGGGGGCAGTTGGTGAAAAGTTTAAGGCCCACCCGGGGGGGGGGAAAGGGGGAGAGAGTGGGAGTATAGTAAAAGACAAACAGAATGGGAAGGGAGTGGTGCTGTGAGGATGCTGACCAAGAGAAAAGGCTACCTAGATAATGGCCGAAAATCTGCCTGCCCTGGGAGTGGGTTCCCTCAATGTCCGGGGTCTGAACAGCCCTACCAAAAGGTCCTTGGTCTGTAGGGAATTTAGAAGGGCCAAACTGGACTCACTCTTTCTACAAGAGACACACTGGGCTTGGGGGAAGCAACCAAGAATGCGGGGGGGATGGATCCGAGAGGTATTCTGTGCATTGCAAAAGACAAAAAAAGGGGGGTGGCCATATTATTGGCAAGGGACATGGGTTTTGATAAAGAGGCCATACTGAGGTATCCAGAGGGCCGTTATCTGCTTGTGAGGGGCACCCTACAGGGCTCCCCTCTAACTCTCGCCATGGTGTACAGTCCAAACGAAGGCCAAGTACAATTCTGGGAAGAAATGAGGGACAGGCTGAAATTATTTGTTCAAGGCACGGTGATGGTGGGGAGGATTTCAACATGGTCCTGGACCCAGTCACTGACAGGAAACATTTGCGACCCCAGACCACTAGGGCCACAGACAAAGCCATGGCACGAATTTTCTAGAAGGTTAATGCGGAACTGGGCCTGGTGGACACAATCCCGAGCCCCAGGACGGGAGTTCCCTCATACACATTTTACTCCGCAATTCATGCATCATACTCTCGAGTAGACTACATCCTAGTTGATGAGCTCCTGCACCCAAATGTTTCTTGTTACAGGGTTGACCCTGTCCCTTGGTCTGACCATGACATGGTCCGTGTCTCCATAGCAGGGGGATGGCGGGGGTACCGCAGAGGGCGTTGGAAATGTAACGACTCCCTGTTGAAAGTTGACGCCCTGGCGCAGGAGGTGTTGGAGGCCATAACGGACTATTTTGAACTAAACGACAATGGGGAGGTTGTCACGCACATACTGTGGGACGCCTTCAAGGCGACCATGCGAGGAGTCCTCATTAAAATGGGAGCCCAGAAAAAAAGGTAGAGGGAAGCCCAGGAGAGGTCCCTGAGAGAGAAAATAGCCCAACTCCAGCCGGGGGGTCCCCCTGATGAGCCCCTGGAGCGGGATCGGGTGGCCACCCTGGATGACTACAGGCTCCAGTTGAAAGACCTCCTGCTACATAAAACTGAGAGGAGCCTGCAGCTGGTAAAACAAAAATACTATGAGAAGGGGGATAGAGCGGATAGGATTTTAGCCTGGAAGCTGAGGGACGTCCAGAGAAGTAGGATGGTGAAGGAGGTGAGAAATGAACAGGGGTCGATGGGTTATGACACTCCACACATAGGAGGGGCCTTCCGTCGATACTATGAAAGGTTTTACTCATCTGAATACGAAGGGGACGACGCCCAGATTGAGGGGTTTTTGAATTCCATCCATGTTCCGGCTCTGACAAAGGAGATGGCGGAGGGTATGGAGGGACCAGTGACAGCGGATGAGGTGGAGCAAGTGATTAGTGGGATGAAAGTGGGGACGTCTCCTGGTGAGGATGGCTCCTCTGTGTACTTTTACAAAAGGTTTTGCTCCACCCTAGCTCCACATCTAGTGAGGGTGTTCAATGCGGTGTTGGAGGGTGGAACCCTGCCAGAATCCATGATGAGGCCTATAATTGTGGTGTTGCCCAAGGAGGGGAAAGACCAGATGGAGTGCTCCTCCTACCGCCCAATATCACTTCTTAACATAGACGTCAAGATCCTGGCGAAGGTGGTGGGGAGGCGGATGGAGGAGATAATGCCAAGGCTGGTCCACGGGGATCATGTGGGCTTAATAAGGGGAAGGCAAGGCTCGGACAATATCCGAAAAGACGATAGACCTGGTCCATTATGCTCAAGAAACAGACCTTGAAGCGAGCCTGCTTTCCTTAGACTCTGAGAAAGCTTTTGACAGGGTCGAATGGAGATATATGGAACTCCTCCTCCAAAGAATGGGTTTCGGGGTGCACATTAGGAACTGGGTGTCCGCGTTATACAGAGCTCCAACAGCAAGGGTGCAAGTGAATGGAGTGTTATCAGAATCATTCCCCCTCTCGCGGGGGACAAGGCAGGGGTGTCCACTCTCCCCCTTGATATATGTCCTCACGATGGAGCCCCTCGTTATAGTAGTGAGAGCCAACCCGGATATCAAAGGAATTGTAAGAGGCGAGGTGGAATTCAAGCTCTCCCTATTCGCAGATGACATCCTGGCATACCTGGTGGAGCCTAGTTCCTCGCTCCCCCCTCTCCTGTCCTTGATGACAACCTTTGGGCAGTTCTCGGGGTTAAAAATAAACACGTCAAAGTCAGTGCTACACCCCATGAGGGCTCGGGACCCGAGGCTGGATCCCTTGGACAGGTATAAGGGGATTGTAGTGGGGAAAGACTCCATTCGATACTTGGGTGTTCTCCTCACCAGTGACCTTTAAAAGCTAGCCCCAACTAACTATGGCCGCACAATGGCAGGGATTACATCGGATTGGAGGAGATGGGGTGGGATGATCCTGTCCTGGTACGGTCGCATGGCGGCGGTAAAAATGAATATCCTGCCAAGACTGCCGTACCTCTTTACAGCACTCCTATCTAGTGTCCCCGACCAAACTTTTAGGGATCTACAGAAAGCAGTGCGAGAGTTCATTTGACAGGGGAGAACCCCGACGATCGGGAGGGCTACTCTAACTCTACCTAGGGAGGAGGGGGGTTTTGGGTTACCGGATTTTCTTCTCTATTATCGGGCTGCCCAGTTGTGCGTTCTTCTGGAACACATGAAAGAGGGGATGGGAACCTACTGGTCCTACCTAGAAGATATGGACGCCCACCCTCTTAAAATACGTGACCTCCTGTGGAGTCCGCGCAAGTTCATCCCGAGCAGGTTGAAAGAGGGCCCCCCGACCGCACACCTTACTTCATGGTCCTCCCCGATGTCCTCATTCTGGGGTCACGCTCTCAAACTGGGTAGTAGGGGGTTTAGGAATGCCCAAACATGGTCGGACATGGGAATGGAATGGCGGGGCAAATGTTTAAAGAGGGAGAGTTCCTTGCGTATGAAGAAATGAGGGAGGCTCTTGGACGGGGATCTCTCTCCGTCTTCGAATACCTTTGTCTGAAGGGCATCCTCTGTGATCAGTCATGGGGCCAAAACTTGAGGAGACAGTTGACTCCCTTTGAAAACCTATTGCACACGGCGACAACGAGAAAGGGGATAGTGTCCAAGATGTACAAAATATTAAACACCAACAACTTAGAGGTGAGGAGGGGATTCTGTACATTCTGGAATGAATTAGAGGGGGTGGCCCTCTCGGAGGACGCATGGTCTAGGATATTCAAAATAGCATTCCACTGGAACTTATTTACATCAGATATGGAACACAATTTCAAAATCCTGCAGGGGTGGCATAGGGACCCATTGAAACTGTCAAAGATGTTCCCAGGGGTGTCACCCAAACGCCCAAGGGGATGTGACCAGGTGGGAACGAGGGGCCACATGTGGTGGTACTGCCCCAAAGTTCAGAAGTTCTGGGAGAATGTAAGGGGATGGATCGCAGAGGTCACTGAAGAATTACTCCCACAAAACCCGCTGACAATGCTGTTGGGCCTCCCCCCGGAGGAAACAGAAATATACAGGTACCCAAGAATGTGGGAAAGAATGTTGAGGGCAGGTAGGGTGGCCCTGGCGCAGAAATGGAAGAGTCAGGTAACCCCTACCAAAGAGGATTGGTTAAAAAAATTAAAGAACATGTTCCTCATGGACAAACTGACTGCCATGGTTAACAATGATTCCGGCACATTCCAAGCAAATTGGTACGGTGGCATGGGGATGGGGGCTCATTGACACCATAAGGGTGCTCGGGTTCGGGAAGGGTAGGAAGGGTAATGTGAGGTATCTATAGTGTATCGGGTGACCTACGGCCCGGGGGACAGCAGACATAATAAAGCCGATGAAGATGTCAACAAAGATTTCAGCACCCAGGCACCGAGAAGAAGTGGACCTATCGATGCTCCTGTGGTTAAAGTTCTGTTTGGTCACTCCAATTGGGGGGAGGGATGGAGTTGGGGTGGGGGAATGAGGGGAGGAAGGGGTTGGGTTCAAGGGTCTGACGAAGGTGTTAAATCTGTATATAAAATTGGCCCATTTGTTATATAGAGAAAATGTGAATAAAACCAAAGTTTAAAAAATAAAAAAATGTGGACCTCCCTTTAACCTTCAGTTCAGCAGCATCAGGCTGCACGGTCATCTTTGGGGTTCAAAGCAGGAATATGTCCCTCTCACATGGAAAATGAATATAATCTTCTAGAGGGCTTTCAAATGAGGCTCTCGTTCGAGGCGAGGCGTGGCAGCATGTGAGTTTGGGGTCTGAGAGAACAGCCAGGTAGGGAGCTGTGACGAGGTAGGATGCTCATAATATCTGGGGGAGGAGGCAAGAGCCGCTTGCGATGAAGGACCAGCTCCCAACCTTTTGGACATTCAAATGGTGGTTCAACTCTAACTTTCCATTGCAAATCTTCGAGCTGCTGTTTTATCTTGGAGGGCCGTCGCCTACAAAAGAGTCACTTTTTTTGTATTGTGCAATTGGTTTAACAATAATACCTTAACACGTTTCATTGTAAATTAAAAAGCACAAATTGACCGTAGTGCGAGAATATTCTGCATAGTGAAATACAAAAAGTACAAGGTAGATAATACTACAAAAAACACAAGTTAAATAGAAAATTAAATTCACATATCCATATCCATCCAATCTACTACACAGAACTAAAACTACAATTGTAAACACCTATAGAACCCTCATATAACATCAAACCAGTCATGATTGACTTTTTTTTTTATTCCTTCCAAATACAAAATGCAGCTACAGCAGCAACCAAAGGGCTACCTGATTATATCTGCGCCCAGAATTGATCCCTTTCCATACTTTCTTCAGCACAAACCCATTTATGGCCGTCTTTAACATATCTGTCTCTAGGACCCTTGCAGAAAGTGAGCACATGCCAGGCAGTTTCTATTTCAATCAAGCACAGACTCCATTTCCTAGAATCATACAGGATGTTGTACCGGGCCCCAATATTACCAGCAGTGTGCATGTAAGTCTCAGAACAAGCTGCCAAGTTCTTTGTATTTGGCTTTAATAATGCAGCTGAAAGGACCAGGAAAGAAGTGCCTCTGCTTAGCATATTCTGGCTATATACTCTTATTCACCAGTTGGCGTAAGAGTTCCCTGCGGTCCCATACTCATGCTTTCGGTTTACGTTCCTTCAATGATAAACCCAAATTAGAACTAGAGCCAATTTCATAATCAATGGGTGAATGGACATTTTTCACCTGCCTAACAAACACTTTCCGGTTAATGGAATGATCTTTCTCCAAATTAGCAAAAAGCCCCAAGAAGCAGGAAGAATGATCCTTTTCAGCATTGTTTTTAGGTCAAAGGAGCTGCGAGCAATCTTCTATAAAGATTGGATCGAGACAAGTCCAAGTTCACGGCAGACGCTTCCACCCGAGGAGAAGAATTAGGTAGACCGAGGCAAGAGTGCCACAATGTACCCTCGAGTTGTCTAAACCAGAGGCGTTGCTGGGGCCAGGGGGGGGGGGGCTGAAGGCGCTATAGCCCCAGGTCTTTTGGTTGTAGCCCCGGATAGAAGCTCAGGTGCTACAACCAAAATGCTAGCTAGCCCTGAGTCCCACCAGTCCCAACATTAGCTTAGCCCCTGATCTTTTCCAGACCTAGCAACACCCCTGGTTTAATACAACATACTTCCTTTTCCAAAAGAAGTTTGAGACCATGAAGGATCCCACCACTTATCTTTATTAAACCTTCAATAGAATAAGCTCCCTTTCGAAGTTATAAAACCTTTATCCAGGCGAAATGTACTAAGAATGTTCAGAGTCACTTTTAGCAGAAAATAAGAGCAACATGTTATCCTTGAACCTCCAATTAAAGATAATTTGGGACCAATTTTTATGTAGGAAAATGAAATTTCTTCTATGTCTGTTCAAGCTGGATGCTCCTCCCTGCCCTGCAGTTACCAATATCAGGCCCAAGAAGGTTCCGCTTTCTGCCCTCCCCTCGCACAGCTAGGGCCTCATGCTAGAGTGAAAAGAGCCCCATCAAGGTGGGGATATGAGCGGCTGGGCACCTGCTAGGGCTCCTGGCAATCTCTCCATCTCACACACTCGAGCTCTGCCAGGGTCGGACTGCGACAAGAAATAGGCCCGACACCCAAACAAAAGTGTCCCACCCCTCGTCTCCAAACAAGTGGCCCCCAAACCTTCATCCGTAAATCGCGTCAATTCACGACTTTACAGAAAATGCTACTTATGGAGGGTTCATTGTTGCAGGCTATGTTTTGTGTAAACGTTTAAGAATGTGGTAACATTCCTTTTCTTTTTAAAAAAAAAAAAATAACATCATCACATAGCTAAATACCTATTTTGCAGAACCAGACTCAAGGCATGTCTTTTGTCAGTGGCACAGTGGCAGAGCCTTTCATATGCATGATGGAACAATTCCAACTCAAAGAGCTCACAAAGCACTGCACATCTGTGATAGGTTAAGTGAGCAACCCAAAGCACCCATGTAAAGATTTGTTTATATCCACGATGTTGTAGCTTTAAGTCACCAATCAAATGTTTTGAACATCATGCATGACACAGAGTTGGAAGTTTGCGACAAAAAATATGCATATCGATTTTGGTTTATTACTTATTTGTTATTCTTGTACTGCATGTCTTAAATCATGAAAGTACAGTGGGGTTGACTAGATC
Source organism: Ambystoma mexicanum (assembly GCF_040938575.1). NCBI lineage: Eukaryota > Metazoa > Chordata > Amphibia > Caudata > Ambystomatidae > Ambystoma > Ambystoma mexicanum. The sequence goes on along the minus strand of NC_090922.1, from coordinate 232,684,236 downwards.
TTTCAGGTTGGCACTATCTTGCATTCTGGGACTTATATGTGTGAAAACGTTTGCTTTTTTATGGAACTTAACATTTTCTCCAAATCAGGGAAATGAACAAGCTGCATGTCTCTGCCAAACAATGATTACAGGCATGTGGATACATCACCATTTTCTTTTGCATTGTTGCGCACCTTTAAGTCCTATGAGTATAGAAGCATATCAGTACTAAAAAAACAGAGGATGTTATAGTTTCCGTTCAGGGTGGGGGAAATCAGAGCTACTATCATAGCAATGTGATGTGTTTACGTTTCAGGTTATCTTTGTAAAACTAGCAGATCACTATTTTAGCTCTCTGAAGCCAGACAGTAACACACATTTGGGCCAACTACAGCTGAGAACAAAAAACGTGTTAATTGTATGAAGTGAGGGATACAATCTTGGTTTCACCCCTTAAGTGTGATCCTGGGCAAATCATTTTAAATCACTGTGCAGTACCTGCCAACATGGCAATGGTAGGCATGCATTATTTGTTGTAAGGGTGGAGAGGCACTGGTACAACATACAGAGCATGTTGTACCAGTGCACACAGACTCAGTATTCCTGACATGACATCCTGCACAGCACACGTGCTGTAGACACTCAAAGACGCGACCAGCAGAATACAAAGCAAAACACAATGCACTAAATGCAGAACTCACACAGCACACTAAAAAGAAGCAAAGGACACCTACAGTGCAGAGTACAAGAAACCGTGCACCACACACGTCATTCAGAACTAAGATCGCAGTCCAGGCACCACACAGATTGCATGCAACACACAGTATTTATGTAGTCAGTCAGCGTGTAAAGCAGGGCCGGCCTTAGGGCAGAGTGGGCCGGGCGAATGCCCGGGGTGCCATGCCCCTCCAGGGTGCCATTAACCCCACACCACGCCAGCTCGGGGGAGTCTTTTCAAGGGCTCCCCTGAGCTGGCATAGTGGGAAAAGGCATAGCAGGCGCCCTTTTGTTATTAAATGCGCCCGCTGCGGGCACATTTAACAACAATAGGGTGCTGATGCTTGCTTGCATCAGCACCCTATTGAGATGAAAACCTCCCAACTCCGACGCAGGAGCGAGGCGGTTTTCATTAGAATAGGCCACCCTATTCCAGTGATTAATTGCCAGGCGCCGGAACGGGGAGAGATAGAAACATTTCAAAAAGTGCTGCACCTGCCCCCCGTGTCTACCCCCATCTCCCTGTTGACCAGGGGCACACAGCGAGGGGGGCGCACCAATTCGCCCAGGGCACTGCTGGCACTAGGGCCGGCCCTGGCGTAAAGGCACTTACGGAGGAGGGCACGCACAATCGATATCAGTCATGTCTGATACAGTGGCCACCCATGTCTGAGTTTACCTGCTAAGAAAGGAGCTATCGCAAGCTATTTATAAAGCAATGTTGTGTTGGGCGATGCGCCTGCACTAGCAGAGTGCCGTTCGTTCCCCGCCCCGAGCATTACGGGGGCAGCTGCCGGCTCTTTGTCATATTAACATTTCACAGCGTGAGAAACATATCCTGCTTTGTCTGGAGTGGATAGGTTGCAGTACTGTGAGTGAATAACATGTGAATATAAACTCTGCGCCATTTAAAATGTACCCAAACATATCCGGTCCCACTACCAAAGGAGCTGTAAGAGAGGGCTAGGGTGGTGAATAACATTGGGGCAGGAGATGGGGAGAGCCACTGAACTTATTAATGAGGGCTCCAGCCAGACCATAATGTCTTTCTGGCACGGTCTGCTATGTGGCACTAATTTAAGTTGCTACCTCTTCCTGACTAGAAAATGACGGTCCTAAAAGTCTGATGCATTTTCTCTGCACGTCACTGGGGTCCCGCATTGCCGGCCACCTGCAGGACTGCCTGCTCTTCGAGTCCGGCACCTTGGCACAGGCAGTGGGCAGCGATAACAAGTACCTGAAAACTTTGAACAGAACTGAAACCAACATCATGGCGAACAACGACCAAGGAAAAGAGAGGGGCGAATATGCATTTCACATGCATTGCTTTTAAAAGAACTCCTCAAGCGCGGCAGTTGTCACGTCTTTTTAGCAGGCGATGGAGCCCATGAAGACGTCTACAGATTGTATTTCATTTAGTGGCTTTGCCAACATGCCACAGTTAGGCGATTTCACACTTCAAAGCTGCTGCGAAACGCTGCAGAGGGCGGCAAAGTGTACACGGGAGGGGAAAAGGAAGGGACGGAACTATACGGTAATGGTGGAATGCGAGAACGGATAAGAAGAGAGGATTGGAGGTAAAGACGGGGAGCCCTGGGCGGAAGTCACAATGGACAGAGGGAGCGGGTTGGGGTGAGTTGTGTACAGGGAGAGAGAAATGGAAGTGAAGATGACACCTTTGTTTTTGGAGTTATGCACGCGACCATCTGCCCAGTTCAGGACTCCAAGAGATGGAGGGTTTGTATGTTAACCGCATACATCACTGTTTGCTCCGATGTACTTCCCCCTAGGGTTTCATTGAGTGGACACTGGCAATTGCCTGGGATATTTTGCTGCATAGAATACAGAGGAACTACTGCATGCAGTCAATGCGGATTGAGGGCATGCAGTAATTTCTATGCGTGCCATGCCGTTATTATCCCAAGCGTTCCTAACTCATAGTTAGGCGGTATTCAAAATATATCGGAGCCATTTAATATACTGCTTATTTTTACAGTTACCTCCATACTCAAATAGTGGGGGCCTTAATCTCTATCTATCTACAAAGAATGGTATATGCAGTAAAAGGCCACCAGGCCCACCTTGTCAGTCCGTTCCCCCATCAATTGTGACTTAAAGCCTTGTCTTCGGACAGAGATGCTTGTTTTGTGGGTTCCTAGGTCCCTCCCATGCTCACACACCAACCACTCTGCAACACATCCCCTGTACAGTGCACAAAATAGTAAGGTAGACTTGCATTTTTGTTTTAGCTGGCCATTCTGACATAAATCTGTCACTCATAATGTAGTTTGCAAACGTCTCTGAATGTATTTGCTCAGTAAGTCTCTGGAGCCCGCATTTATCCAAAGTACATCCAGTCTGAAAGAGGGAAATGCACACTTCAATGGAAACACAGACACAGAATTGCGGCTGCTCTTTCTGAAATGTTTGACTAGCTTAGCACGTTTTTGTTTGTTTGTTTTTGTGTGTTTCTTTATTTGGTAATGCGCACCAAACCCGTAGGTAACCGGGCGCAGCAGTTAAGAATACTTGAAGCTTAGTTAAAACATAATATCAATACAGTACAGGCACACAGGCAGGGAAATACAGTTCAGTAGATTACATAAGGGTGTACAGTGGATTTCATAGATGCATATAATACAAGTGGCTGTGATACAATGTAAGGGCAAGGAAGTTCATGATCAGGTGAATAGGAAGTCTTACATGTGTTCATTTATCATTGGTTCGTAACCAGTTTAGGGAGTTACGTCTAAAGCTAGGATAGGACTGATCAGTCCTGAGGTTTAGGGGGAATGCATTCCATTGTTGTGCCACTTTCACAGGGAAGCTTCCTCCTCCTGAGTTGGTTAGCTTAAATCTGGGTATTTCTAGGCAGTAAGAGGCGGCTGATCTGATTGGGCGGGTCAAGGCTTTGCTGATCATTCTTTCTGTGAGAAAGGCGGGGGTGGAATTGTTTATGGAATTTAAAGGTGAGAGATATTGTTTTAAGTAAGACCTTATCACTTATTTTTAACCAACGATGGTCTCTTCTAAATTTGGAGATATGTTCTCTGTTAGTTAAGCTAAGGGCAGTTCTCACGGCGTTATTTTGTAGTATTTGTAATTTATTTGTGATATATTTCTTAGCTCCTAGATACAATGCATTGCAATAACCTAACTGTGATGGTATTAGAGCATTAGCTAGGGTGATGTAGCTTGCTTCCGATAGGTATGGTCGGCAGGTCCTAATGAATTTGCCTGTGTAGGCTGTGGAGGAGGCCAGGGGATTCACTTGTTTTCTTAAAGATAAGGTGGAATCAAGGTAAAAACCTAGTGTTTTTACCTCGTTTACTGATTTTATTATATTACCATCTATGTTGAAACAGGCATAGTTAGGGCTACGTCTTGTAAATTGGCTGTGGAGCCCAGGATCAGGATTTCTGTTTTATCGTCATTCAGGCAGAGGCCATGGGATTCCATCCATGCCTGAATGAGGAGGTATATTTCATTCACCGAAGCCGTGTCCTTTTCAAAATTGCCCGAAAGGGGTATGAGGATCTGGGTGTCATCTGCATAGTTGGTGTAGGTGACACCCAGTCTGTCCAATTTATCAAATAGGGGCTTGGTGAATATATTATACATAGTGGGCGAGACACAAGATCCTTGTGGGATGCTGCAGGAGGTTTGGATCGGGTCGGCCGAAGCCGAAGGGGAGAAAACTCTCATTGTTCTATTTGCTAAGAAGGACTGGACCCAAGCAATTGCATCACTTGAAAAGTGGGCTGCCGATGCTAGGTGTTTGCACAGAAATGCATGGTCCACCAGATCAAAGGCTGCTGACAGGTCCAGGAGGAGTAGCATGGCAGTTTTGCCTTTGTCCTTAAACTCATCTATTTTCGTCTTTAGGTCAATTAATGCAGTTTCAGTACCATCTGGTCTGAAACCGTATTGGCGTGAGCCTAGTAGGTGGTTAACTTCAAGATAATCCTGGATCTGTAGGTAGGCTACTCTGTCGATTATTTTAATAAGGAAGGGAACCGTGGTGATAGGTCTCTAATTAGTGGGGATGGATGGGTCAAGAGTCTGTTTCTTGAGGAGTGGTAGAACCCAAGACTCTTTTAGACTTGTAGGGACCGTGTTGGTTTTGAATGAAGCATTAATTCATTTTGAAATAAATGGTGCTAAGTCTCTTGCTGCATCTTTGACTATTTGGGCAGGGCAGTTGTCACCCTGACAGTTGGAGGGCTTTAGAGAAAGGATGATTTTCTCAGTTTCCAATATGGAGACTTTGGTGAAGCTGAATGTTGCTTGCAGGTTCAGCCTTTCAGTAGGAATTGGCGCTGGTGGCTTTGTAGGAGGCAGTGAAGCTTTTTTGCTAGCAATTTTTGATTGGAGGGTTGTTATTTTGCTTGATAGTACATTCTGGATGCCGGTGCACCATTGTTTGTCCTTGGGGATGTTATCCAGAGGGGGTGTAGGGGATTCTAGTTCCCGGAGGATCACAAAGAGCTCCTTGGTGTTGGAACTAGCCTTGGAGACTCTCTCGTTAAATATGTCTTTTTTGGTGCAAATTATTTCTTTCTTGTATTTATTAGCTAGTTGGGTTAGTTGTAGTTTTTTTTCCTCTGAGTGGGAGTGACGCCAAGGGGATTGTAGTTTCCTTTTTTGAAGTCTTCGCTCTTTAAGATGGGGTGTAAACCAGTTGTTGAGATGGGCCTTCTGTGTACTTTTGCGGAGTATGGCTGGTGCAATAATATTTAAGGCATTAGTCATGGTGTTGTTGAAGATCTCTACTAGGAGGTTTGGGTTGGAGTTTCTTGGTAGCGAGTTGAGTGAGGGGATCAGGAGTGGTAGTAGTTTGTCAGGTGTAATATCTTTTTTTGCTTCTGGTAAGCATAGGAGGTGCTATAACAGAGGTTTTTTGCATTTTGATAGTGAAAAGTCAATCCCATGATGATCTGTCCATGGTTGAGGGGTGGGTGATATTAGTAATAGTGGTGGAGCAATTCAGGTTCCCTACCCAGTCAAGGATTCTTCCTTTGTTATTAATGGGGGCTTGGACTTTTTGGGAGAGTCCATGCTCTGATAGGATGGTTGCTATAGATTGTGCCTGTTTATCCTCAGGGTTGTTGAAACCTGGGTTAATATCTGTGATGATGCTTTAGTATTATTATCTAGCAGACTAGATAGGTCATCTGCGAAGGTACCGATGGGTCCAGGGGGTCTGTATAGCAGGTAAATGGTTAGTGTCCTGTTACTGGATAGAGGTAGTTTGGCTATGAGTAGTTTGCATGATTTTAATGATAGTGGGGTGGCAAGTCTTAAGGCAAGATTGGTTATGGCTATAATAGCTAAGCCACCTCCTGTGGTGTTAGGTCTATCCATTCTAAGTATCTGATAGTCCTCTGGGACGGCTAGCAAAGGGCAGGGCCAGCTGCGTCATTTAGCCCTGAGTCATTGACTGCCTGGAGGTCCAAGTTATTAGAGGATAGGAGATCAGCTATTTCGATTGCATGTTCCACTAGGGATCTTGTATCGATCAATTTTCCAGTGATGGTATTTTATGGTTTTTGGCTAGCAGTTAGAATATGGATGGTTTGCTTGGTTATGGTGTGGGGTGTCGGGGATAGCAGTGTATTAGATTGGGGAGCTTGGCCGAGGCCTGCTTGTCAGATCCAACTTGGGAATCGTAGTTGGGGCCATGAGTATTAGGCTTATGGTGAGAATTTAAGTTAATAGATTGGTCTAATCTAGGCTCGTAGAGTCGGGCTAGTCTAGCTCAGAGTCTGTTATTTCTATCTGCTGGGGGGGCAAGGTGTAGATTTGATTAGGGCCATTATTATATAGAGTGGGATTAGTTGTAGTAGGTATTGCCAGTTCTTACCTGTATACATACTGTTAATTTTGTTGCTCGCATTAGGCTATCCACGGTTAGTGGTTAGGTACAGATGGTAATGTAAAATTGGTGAGTTTTAAGAGTTACTGTATGGTTTAGTAATCAGGAGCAGAGAATAGGCTAATCTGCAGGGTCTACCAGGCAGTTTAAAAGCACACTGTGATCTAAATTAACATGAAGTACTGGGTCAAGATAAGCAGATTCAGTATGTGCAGTACAGCTTAAGATCGCAGCGTGGGCTAATTCGATCTGTGCCAGGCCTCCTATGTTCACCAAATTAAGATCTTAGCTCTTAACACCAATTCGATATGTGCAAGGCCGCCTAGATATACAGAGGGGCTGCTTAAATATGTGCAGGGCCACTTAGATTTACCGAATAGGCTAATTCGGTAGCTGAGATTCCCAGAATAAGCTAATGGAGCTTAAATTCACAGAATTTTGCCCAATAACTGAGTGGCTCCACGTGCATAATCCTGTGCTTGACATTAATGTCTCTTAACCATAGTAAGTGATGACTGACTCAGTGAAAAGGGTGCCCATCCTTAGAAAAGGAACGGGCGAGCAGGGGAGGGTGGGAGCACAGCACTGACTGAGGTGTGGTATTTACAGAGACTGAGGGTAGTCACTTAGCAAATCAAATGACACAGTACTGAACAAAATACATTGTGGTCACTGTCCCCTTATTTGCACGCTGAGGATCCAAAGCTTTCCATGTGCCCCGTGATAGAACAGAGAGGGGACTGGACCGCCCTTCACTCCCTCCTCCGAGGATCGGGGTCCCACCAATCTTAGAACAATACGCTGGTCACCTTACCTGCTACTGGCGGAGATTCATCCCGGCTGCAGCGTTGGCAGCCGATTCTCGCTTGGATGTGCCAGGCCCAAGGAATTCATCTGTTCTTCCGTCAACTTCATCATTCCCAGGAGTGAGGAGGGATGGGAGGAGCTCTCATGCAGGCGCCAGCCCAAACACAAAAAATGACTCCCCCCAGGGCTCCCACCACACCCAGGGCTCCCACCCCACCCAGGGTTCCCACCCCACCCCCCTTAAAAACAAACTGGATACTGACATGTGCCGCACAAGCTCGGACTCACACACGTCAGGTCAGGATCGGCCCATCCCCACCAATTTGTTGCACTCGTAAGTGAGCAATTTGCAAATGCTGAGTGCACTGCTGTATGTTACAATGTTACAATTCACACTGGGAGTGGAGGCCAGGCTGCCCCGGTGGCCTCCTCCTGACTAGCACCATGTCGCCAGCGGATTGGCTTAGTTCAGGCAGGGCACTGCCAGGCCAGCACGGTTGGCCGGGCCTACTATTGTGATGCATAATTCATCAAAGCAAGGACACACACAGGTGTTACCTTGCTTTGATGAATGTGCATCCTTGCCACTAGCTGGCTGCTGCCTGTGACGGCCCGCCAGCAAGCTGCAAGCAAAGTTACTTACGTTACTTAAAGTAATGTAAGTTACACAAATAGTGTAAACCAAACCAGTCCAGGGCGTGGTGGCTTGCAACCGTCCCCCAGGGCCTCCAAGTGATTCAGCCACGAGCTGAATGACTGATAGGCCCAGTCCGACCATGAGCTCTGCTCCTCCAGGCAAATGCATCCATCCGGGAGAGCGCCAGGGAACAGGGAGGGCCTGTCTGTATACCCAGAAGACCTCACAGTCCTAGCTCACTGCCCATTGCGCTCTCTAGCCAAACTCTAACTCACTATCCACCTTGGTTTCTTTGCTTTGCCACCCCACCCAATTGCACCTTCATGCCCACCTGGCCTGTGTTCTTATCTGCCCCTTCTAACCACTATCCTGATCCTTCCCTCATCCTCTTCTCCCTTTTCTCTAATCCTACAGTGATATGAAGCGGCCTGAAGGTGTCACGCGCTATGCAGGAAACTTACATACACACATACATACATACCATAGCTTCTACTCGGATTTCAACTGATTCTGTGGAAAATGCTGTGGTTGCCAGCGAGCGCATATTTCTCTGGTATATGCCATGGAGACGTGGTGGCGCATCTGCCCACCTTACTCAACTTGGCCTAGGCACTGAGCCCGTTCAGGTCCAGCTCTATGGCATGGCCAAAAACGTTTGAAACAACGTTAAAATCAAGTGCGGGATTGATGGAGTTGCTATGGAAAGAGCGTTCATAGCAGCACCGGTTATCAGTCCTAGGCTTGGGAAATAAACATGCCCAAATCCCATCACCAGGATCGCCACCCGTTGGCACTATCCCAAATTAGTCTGGCTAGAACTCCAGCGGGGGGGACACATAGTGGGGGCTGGTGAACCACCACCGGCCAGGAAGGAGCACCTGGACCACAGCGGGCGAGATTCCAGAGCCGTTGGCACCCTTGGCAGAGGTTGACGAGGGCCAGCATTTGACTGATGCGTTTCTAATGCATCGTGATAAGTTGTTTTCATCTTTGGAGCAGGGAAAATGAGATTGTAAAGGCAGAAGTTGTTATCAGTGTGGCAGTCTGCTGCCTGAATACCCAGGACTGGCTATGATGCCTCCATTGCAAGACTGAAAATGCTGTCTTATTTATATAGCGCTTTCGCCAAAGAGTTTTACATAGAACATATGTACATACAATGTCACCCAATCGAAGTTGGTACTCAATCATTGACCTCAGAAGGATGAAAGTCTGAGTTGCGCTTGCCAGGATTTCAACCTGCGACATACCGCTCACAAAGAGATCTGAGCAGCAAGTGTTCAACCCACTGAGCTATCTCACCTGCATCAAAAGAAATGCGAGGCTAGGGAGACTTCAGGGGCATGCTTCATATGGGCATAAATCCCGGCCGGCCATAGCCTTTAAGCTAATAACCTTAAGAGGGGTGTGTTGAGTAGCAATTTTTATATATTTATTATTTCCTGCTGTTTACACACTGCCCGAGTATGCCTCACATTAGCCTTCTTGGATATTAAATGAAAACATTATAAATAGCATAGCAAAATTTGCATCTTCTAACATAGCTGGCCGTACTGCCTACCTGCACTTAAAACTGTCTGTTGATACTTCTGTTATGTTAGGTTAATCGATATGTAAGTCCACCCATGTATTGTCGCTTGTAACTTCCATTTACTTTTCACAACAATCTGGTTAGAATGTCCCTCAAACTCAGCTCGTTGTAAGAAGCTCACTGCTTCCAGTCAAATCTGATATCTTAGCTATTGTACGTTCTTTTCCGACCAAAAAAGCATTGTTCTTCCCTGTATATAAGTATAAAAACAAATAAATGCATAAAATAAATACAAATAAAATACATACATGTGTGGCTCCCTGGAGCGTGCTCGATGGAGCGGTCTAAGGCATCATACGGTCTAGCACCGTAACAAGACCGTTGATGAAATTGCAGCACAGAAAGGAGAAGTGACTGCATAGACTAAACATACTTTATTAGGCTTTAATGGACCAGAGTGTTGAACGAATAAAAAGACTAAAAGGCTAAAAAGAAGCAAAGAGGCTAAAAAGACAAGTTAAAGAGCAAAAGGCGACAAGATGCTAAATTCACCCCCATTGCCCCACAGCTTTAATAGAGTGGGCATAAAAGTAAGGGTAAGGACAAGCAAGAGACAGCCGCGTCCCAGATGGAGTCACAGTGTTAGGGACACTGGCATCAAACAGAGCCTAGCAACAAATCACAAGAGACACACAAGGGCAAAGCTGCGCACTGACCTCTCCTCGTCCCCATTGGAGTCATGGCCAGGGTCATCTTAAGCACCTCATGGGCCTGGGGCCTGGGACACTGTCTCCTTTGGGCCGTCGCAATCACAACAAATAGCCTGATATGCTGCCTTGCCGCGATAAAACTATTCATGGGCACTCCCTGTCAGTTCCCTTAACCTTCTAATTCTTGCTGTAATCAGAATAATACACAAGTATCATTTCAAGGGCAAAATGAACAGTCCACGACAAGAGTACTTGTGTTCTAGCATAGGTACAGGACACTTTTTTTTATCAACAGCAGCCATGAGGATGGTAGACAGGCTGTAGTATAAAAGCAGGACACAGATCATATGACAAAAAGGTGCACATAACCCAGAATAGGTAGAGGACTCAGATTAGCTGCATTACAGAACGGAAAAGTGCTGAAGCATATATACATGCTACCACGTGCACGCAAGTAGAAAGCTACACATACCATAGAATAGATAGTGGATGCGCATTAGAAGCTACTAGGATGGTGTCTGTATCCAGACAGATTCAGTTTAGAATAGGGACATGGTTTTGCCATTTGAGAGCAATGAAACAAGTGACTGTGGAGTGCAAACTATGTATGATCACTATTATTATATATTTATTGAGTCTCGGGAGGATAGCTCAGGGGACATGTGCCCACCTTGGAAGCAAGACGACACGGAACACCACAGGTACGATCCCTGGGTCTGCGCTAATAAACCTCTGGGTATTAAGCACGTTATAAATAACCTATCGTATCATATTATATTATCATAGCTGAAGGAACACTATAGCTAAAGAAAGGATGAGTGAGGCTTTTTGAAGATCACACTGTGAGAATGTAATCCCTCTGATGGGTTGACTATTTCAAAATGTTTAGGGGCTGGAAATGTTGACAGGTTAGGCAATATGAGACTACATGAGATGTCCATGATCACACATTGGTTAAGAAGTGAAGCAGGGATTTGCGCTCAACATGCAATCTCTGCACTTTACCACATTATTTTACAGTTCTTACCATGAACTAAAATGATCCAATTTTGTAGAACTGACTTGGAAAGTACACCCATCCCATAAAGCACATGGCAGTATTAAAAACAAAATGTTATAGAAGCATAGCATGCAAAATGGGTATGATTCTAGCTTAATTGTGTCCACCGTCAAGCGTAGTATATAAGTACCAGCATACTGATTGATGTGATCTTAAAGGATTTCATCTAGGTCTCTCTCTTATATTTTAAAGGTTTAAACACATACCAGAACACATGCTTGTGGATTGTTATCCATGATTTGCAGAAGAACATTTGAATTGTATAAAAAAAGCAAACAATTCTTTTGTGTCAAATAAGTGGACCTTCAAATGTGCTTGCCACAGACCTGTGACATCAGGTCCACTTTCTTCTGTATAGAACCCTTTCCATGCAAATGCCCTACATGCAACAAAAGATCAGGACATTGACTAAACAATGCCACCAGCATGTGAGGAGGCAAACCTTTCCACAGAAAACAGCGCAGTACTATCAGTCATTTGGATGATTTGTCCAGGATCACTGTATCTTCTGCTGGCACAGCCAGGATTCAACCATGAAAGCTTTGGTTCCACAGTCATGAATTAGGATACCCAATCACCTCTCCAGACTAACACTTTATGCTCATCATTGGGGGCGGCTGCCTAGGTTTTACAACCTCCATCTGAAGAAACCGATTTCTAGATCTTCACCATCCTTATGCTATGTTCCTTTTCATAACAACCGCTATCTGGTGAAAGTATATTGGTGATAATATCACCTATTGTAAAAATAAAGTACATATGCTTGCAGGTTTATCAACTTCAGACATAACAGAAGCTGAGATGATGTTGCTGGATTTTGGTATTGTATTCTTGAAAATGAACACAAATCTCTGTAATGAATGCCTAACACACGGGCGGCCATTGGCTGGACCCCATATTGTTTAGAGGCACAAATCTATTCCATCATCAAAACATTCCAGTCAGTTGGTTTGACGATTTTGTGGTGCATTTTATAATGCCCATTAATCCTATACTATGTAGAAAGAGCATGAGCGTCAATTCAGAACTGCTCCGCCAAAGAAAGGATCTTGACCTTATCTCTAGTGAAGAATTATTAGGCAACCTACCCCTGACACAACCTGGTATGACCTGTGCAGGGTTATATACCAAATTGGTGTCACAGCTGCAAGGCAACTGTGACATTACTGTCCCCGAAAAACTGTAAAAAAAATCTCCAAAAAGAAACAACCAATGGTATAATGACAAATTGAAAACTTTCAAGAGAAGCTACCAAAAAAAGTAAAAACGATAGCTTAAGCCCAGAGAAATAACCGATCGCCAATAAACTGGCTCTCGAGACATATAAGAAATAAATTATCTGTGCCTGTAAAATCCTTGTGCCTACCAAAGCAAATTATCCTTGCTGACAATCGACGGAAAAAGCCCTCTCCTAAACAATTAGAAATGTTACTAGCTCCATATGCACCAGTGATAGTTTACCGGCATCACAATGGTCAATGAATTTTATATTTTCTTTTCAGAAAAGATCAACTTGATTAGGACCAAAATTGATGCTCAACTTATTGTCCAACAACTTAACTTGGTCCCCATTCTGGATCGCAAGGTACTTCTTCTAAATTTGCTTTTTCACCATTAAGTTTAGAAAGCGTTGCTAATTTGTTAAGCAAACTTAAACCCAACAATTTTGGCTATGATCCTATTCCTGCCTACTGGGACAAACAGCATGCACATGCCCTTAGTGGGATTATTCAGGTACTGGTAAATACCTCCCTAACCCAGGGATGTGTCCCACCTGACTTGAAAAAATCCTATTTCACGCCCCTTCTGAAGAAACCAACACTAAATCATAAAATTCTATCCAACTATGGTTCAATTGCTGGTCTCTTGTGGCCTGCTAACATTTTGGAGAAAATTATAACCATGCATCTACAGAGCTTCCTGGAAGAACACAACACTCTGGACTACCAATCAAGATTCAGACCAGAGCACAGAAACAGCACTTACAGCCATCTGGGATGCCCTGCTGGAGGTTGTCGATGATGGTGACATCAGCGTGCTCGTTATGCTAGACTTGTCGGCAGCCTTCGACACAGTCGACTTCGGCATTCTCAGGTGAAGACTCAGGTGAAGACTAGCACTACTGGCACAGGTGTCTGATGACGCCCTAAAATGTTTCACCTCCTTTTTGACAGATCGTTCACAGCAGGTCAAAGAAGGCGCATACCTGTCATATTCATTATCTGTCACCTGTGGCGTGCCCCAGGCCTCTTCTCTGTCTCCACTGTTGTTTAACGTTTACATGCGTCCACTGCTCAGCATCTTTTCCCAGTTTGACCTAAGTTAACATTTGTATGCTGATGACACTCAGATCTATGTCCGGCTAAAGCAACCACTGGAGGCAACGGATCAAGTCTTAACATGTGCAGACAGAATACTAAGTTGGATGCTGGAAAACAAGCTCCAACTCAATCCATCTAAAACGAAGACTATTGTACTTGGCTCTAAAATGAAGTTAGCAAATATCTTACCTTATGCTCCATGCCTAACCTTATTTGGGATTCCAACCGAATGTACCCACACAGTGAAGAATCTTGGCTGCATCTGGCAGTCCAGTATGAGCTGCAATCTACACATTAATCAAATTGTTAAATCTGTATACTATCAACTTAAACTTCTGAAGCCTTTACTACCTCTCATCTCAATCCGTCCAATTGTAGTTGGCACAATTACAAACTCAAAGCTGCATTATGGTAATACCCTTCCGATGGGTATTCCAAGATACCAGCTGCAGAGATTGCAGGTCACTCAGAACTCTGCGATGAGGCTTATCTTTGCGCTGCCTAAACAATCAGCCATCTTGCAGTGTCATGAAAGCCTCCATAGGCTTCCACTGCAGCAGAGGATTTTGTTTATGCCTGGATTCTAAATGTATCCAATGCCTGGCCCCAGCTTATTTGTCATCAAAGATGTTAATTCAGTGCCCTACCCGATCCCTGGGACAAGGTCTCCTGGTGGTCCCTTTCTCTAGGAGCACAACTAGGCGGGACAGACGTTTCTCCACAATGGGCCCACGCTCTTGGAACTGCCTTCCACTGGATTTGCGGCAAAACGAACCCTTGTCTATTTTGAGTAAAAAATTGAGAACACAATTTTTCCCATAATTCTCCCTTCCTTCTAAGGCATCTAAATGATGTCAGCGTGACCTACGAACTATGCTTCTTTCCATCTACGCCCAGATGCAATTTCTGCCGCGTTCCCCATGCGATATGCGCGTTGTAAGTCCCAAAATCAAATCAAATCAAATACACTGAGCTATCTTCTGAACAATCACGGCAAGCAAATGTATCAATATGCATTTAAACTTTGCTATGGCACATGATCAATATAATCCCCAATAAAAGGTGCACATTTTTCAGGGGTTGTGTGCTAGTGAACGCACAAACTATGTATTCCGCAGTGAACACAGAAAGCATCACAGAAAGAATGGCTCAGAGCAAAATGCAGTTCACAACAACAGACTTGCAATAGTTTTACAGCCCCAGCAGCACGGCATAAAATATCCTGACGTGTGCTATTTAGGTTTGGTGAACAATGAGGATGGATTTCTATAGATCAAGCAGCCTTGTGCCCCTCCCATGGTGGGGGCCCGGGGAAAGTGCCCCTGTTGTCCTCCCATAAATGTACCTCTGGCCATGGCACAGTTTTGGTGTGCCCACTGAGGTAAATCTGGAAGTAATCCTGTGAAGGGCCAAGGCAACACTGGTGATCATTGAGGGACCATGGGGCGAGGAGTGTTTCTTGTCACTGATTCTCTCGGTGGCTTGTGGCATGGACCAAATTACACCGCTGACTCTCAGCACCAGTGCCTCTGATTTCGACGCCTCTCCCGACTCTTTCTTGGCCCACTCTTGGCTATCAGGGCCCACTCCAAATCAGGCAAACGGATGTGAACCACAGGCCCCACTCCATATATGGACAAATGGCAGCAAGCCAACAGAGCCTTTGGAAGTTTCTGGAAGATCCCACCTGATCTCTTACCTTCCATCAGCGTCCCGGCTGATATGCTGCATTGGGTCTTGTAGTCCTGGCTTACGTACTTGCTTTGAGAAAGATGACTCCATAAAATGCAGCAATGAAACCACAATGGCAACTTGGAGACACAGTGCAGTGTGCCCTGTTCTGATAAGATACAGAACAAGCATTAAAACTTGCAGTTCTACTGAGGTTCAAGACGTGTAAAATAATATTACTAAATGCTTACACTCATTTATACATACAGTGACTCAGCTCGCTTTAAATAACCTGTCGTCTTTCCTGTCGGGACACCTTTTGTTGTATTTAACTATTGTTGCCCTGGTCCCTGACAGAGTAGGGGCAGGCCCTTATGTGTTCTAACTTTTCATTGTACGGCCAGTTACGGTCTTGCCACCTGGAACGTTTCCAATATCCTTCTAGCTAGGGAACACATTGTTGTAACATTTTTTAAGTTTGCATAACTGTTCGACAACAAGGGAGTGTTAAGTCAACTCTTCCTGGCCTTTTCATATTGTACCTCACAAAGTTCACACATCTACATCATGTCAAAGTGCTTCAGCTCTTTAGCCCTTCTGGGAACTGGCTGCCCAGAGCCAGTGTAGGGTATGCCGGAGGGCCTACAAAAGATTCATAGTCCTTATTATCACTTAGATACTCAAAACACTACTCAGTTTTGGCAACAGCATGCAATTGGTGCCTATCACTAGGCCGGTGCCAACCTTTTCAATAACACTGTCAAGCACATGGATATTTTGGGGTGATTCAGAGGCCACCAATAACGGCATGATTTTCTTTCTTTATAATCTCCCAATTACTATTTTATTTATTTATATTTTTAAAGTGCTGCATACACCATTAATAGCATTTTAGCACTGAGAAAGGATCTAAGCAAGGTCAATGATCTACAGGAGAAAAGGGGAATAGCAACGGCAGATGGAGTAAATGTCACGATCTTTATCGGGATGCCATGTTGAGTGGTTTCATTGGAGGGGGGGCGGGGAGGGGGATTCCAGCACTTAGCTGTTAGTTTACTTGATTCGTGTTAATCTTTTGGCACAGACGCCTCACGGCTTGCTTGGAAGCCGCTTCCTCATTCCCTTGTCTCCTCCCTCCCCCGACTTCTGATTGGGCATTCAGCCCTTTCAAAGGGATCCCAGTAGGGCGGCGCCACTGCCTACCGCAGCCCCCTGCCAGCAAAGGACCCTGAGGCAAAGGACAGGGACACAGGAGCAGCTCCAGATGATGTCTGCGGGTGTCAGCGGAGGAAGCAAGAAGCCTGCATCTATCAACCTGCTGTGACTGCTAAAGTAAGTGCGGTGGGTCGGGGCAGCAATCACTGCACCCCACTAGACTGACCCACCCCTCTAATTACTCTATTTTCTTTTTTTGTCCACTCATAAGCATCTCATTGCACTGTATTGCTTGGCCATCTCTCGCATCTCTCTAGGAAAATCGTTTCTCCTTTTTGCATTACTGTTTGTGTTGAAACAAGGCCTTTTCCCCTCTTTTCAGGAAAGTTGAATCTAAGTGTTTTGCAATGCACTGCTCTCCCTGTCTTCCATCCACACTACTCCTGCACTCCCTTCTGGTATGCTACTTGCTCGTTGCCTCCTGAATGCCTCCTTCTGTGTGAACCCTCCCCCTCTGGGGATTGTTGTATTGCTCGGTTTTGGCCTGTGCTTCTTTCCTCCCTCAATCTCCACACGTGCCTCCTCGCACCCTTTATGGTGATCTTAATCTCTCCCATCTTCTCAAACTGCTACTCTATCTCATATCCTATCCCTCTCACTAAGTCTGGAATGAAAAGGTTCAAGAGGGATATCCTGGTCTCCAACACAGGCCTCCCTATCGCTGATACCCACATCAGTGCCTCCTCCAGACAGACTCTCACCGACATCCTCTTTTTCATTCCCTCTCTAGACCTATGGACCCCTCATATGGTCTCTGTTCTCTCTCCTTTCTCCTCCTCTCCCATTAATGGTGGCACCCGGTGGAAGGTCCTTGTGTCAACCTTCCATTTTTCCAAGACCATCATCAATGTCTATCTATATGGTACCATCATGTTCCAGGGCTCTCAGCCCAATCTCCTCCGTCTTGATAGGCGTCTCCTGCATCTCATCAATTTCCTCCCTTCTCCTTCCATTCCTTCTAACACCTCTCTGGCCCCTCTGCCACCTCCTTCCTTCTCTGCCACCTGTATGGCACCCCCCTCCTTGTCCTCCTCCCCTCTGGCCCCTTTTCCACCTTCGTCTACTGCCTCTGCCTAGTCTTTGACCCTTATAATGCCTCCACTTGGTGCTGCCCACACCTGCACCCTGGAAGTCTTTCAAATGTGGCAACCTTCTCCACATAGCTACTCTCAACTCTCGCTCTGCTGTCAAACATTCCTCTGACATCTGGCACTTCCTCGAAGATCTTGCCCTGAATGTCCTCGCTCTCACCGAGACATGGTTCATGGCCAGCTCTGTCACAGTTTTTGACACCCTCCTACCTGAGGGTTACAAGATCCTCTTCGATCCCACAACCAAGCAGCCCGGAGGTGGAGTGGCCCTGATGTTTCCAAAATGGGTCCCTGATTCTGTCATTCCTACGCAGGCCTACTCCTCCTTTGAATGCCTCGTCTGCAGGCTCTCTATCTCTCCTGGCCTCTCTCTGACTGTGCCCGCCATCTACAGGCCACCTGGCCAGGTCACCCTCTTCCCCTCAGAATGGGCTAAACCCACTTCTTCCCTCCTTGCCTCAACCTCTCAACTTCTCCTCCTGGGAGACCTCAACATCCACCTGGACACTTCTAATCCCTCCTCTTGGTACTTTCCGCAACCTATGTGACTCTCTTTCCCTTTCCATTTTACCCTCTGGTCTGATACACTCTGCTGGACACAACTTGGATGTTCCCATCTCCTCAGATATCCCCCTCTCTAACCCTCTCACGACTCCTCTCTTTTGGACTGACCACTTTTTGCTCTCCTCTCACCTGAAACTTCTTACCCCTCAAGCAAAGCCTACCCCAGCACCGCCACCTTCTTTATCAGTCATTCGACCCATGAAGTTAGTGTCAGTAGACGCGTTTGCTTCTACTTTCTCTTCTCCGCCTTCTCCTGCGGCTGTGTTGCACTCTGACACAGCCCTCTCTAACCTGTATCTTTCAATTTCCAACAATCTGGACATCCTTGCCCCTTGTCAGAAGCCTACCTCTAAATGCAACTCTTGGTACGATTCTGACATTGCTGCCCTGAAATGCAAGTGCAGGGTGTCTGAGAGGAAGTGGAGGGCTTCAGGTGCATCCTCTGACAAACTGGCCTGCCACCTGCTCCAAAGCCAATACAGACTCTCTGTCCTCTCCAAGAAGAGGGTCCATATTCAAGCTTATGTCTCTGCAGCCTCTAACAGCACAGCCAAACTCTTTAAAATCTGCAATGAGCTTGCCAATCCTACTGTAGTCTCCACCTCTCCTGTTCTCTTCCAGGTACTCTGTACGGCTCTGGCCTCTCATTTCACCACTGAAATTCAGGACCTCCTATCCTTGCTTTCCTCTTCCTCTCCCTCTACCTCTCTCAGGCCCCGTTTGGATGACTCTCACTCTCCTTTTCCTTTCTTCTCCTTCACTCTGACTACACTTGACGATTTCTCTAGACAAGTCTGAACTATGAAAGTGTCATCCAAACAGGTGCTACTTTGCTCCTCCAGAACCATCAAGGACCACATTGGCACCCTCGCTCCAGCCTTGGCCAATTTCTGAAATCACTCTTTTGCCACTGGATCCTTCCCCTCTCCCCTCAAGCACTGCTTGTGTACCCCCTCCTGAAAAAGCCTTCTGATGATCCTTCATGTCCGGCAAACTGTCACCCGATCTCTGTCACTCCTTTCCTGGGCAAACTCGTGGAAAAGCTGTCCATCTCCCAGCTTACTCTCCACACTGAATCTGTTGGCTGCCTTGATGACCATCAGTCCGGCTTCAGACCAGCCAGAGGCACGGAAACTGCTCTCCTGAACACACGTAAAGATCTGCTCTCTAATTTTGACTCCACCTCTCCCTCTGCCCTCATCCTCCTGAACCTTTCCACTGCTCTCGAGACTGTCAATAATGCCACCCTAATCAACAGACTCAGTGTGAACCTGGGCATCACAGATCAGGCCCTGGCATAGCTGACCTCCTTCTTCCTGGACTGTCCCTTCCAGGTCCAACTTGGGCCATTTCTCTCCACCACCTCTCTCTACATGTGGTGTCCTCCAGGACTTTATCCTCTCACCCTGGCTCTTCAAAGTCTATCTGGCCCCTTTGGCCCACCTGATCTCTACCTTCCTTCTCTTCCAACTTTCCAACTTTCGCTGCCAGTAAAATAGAGATCCTTCATATTGGGACGTCTGCACCTGCTTTCCCTCTCTCGTTTTGGCCGCCCTCCTTGGGCCCTTTACCTTTCACTTCCTGTGAGGTGTTGGGAGTGTGGGGGAATGCTATTGCCATGGCCATGGCCGTAGCCATCAATGGTGGTCTAATATGCCCTGGCGCTGTGGGGCCCGCAGTCATGGCGCATGGTACGTGTGCTGGGCTTCATAAGGCCTGCCTCGGCCCATGCCAGGTGCTTGTGATTGTCATTTGGAGGCATGGACAGAGGCCCTTACTGCGAGCATGTTAGCGCTGGTTCTTCCGGGCAGCTGGGTGAGTGGGAAACAGTATTGTAGGGGAACGCTGCAAAATCCCAGAAGCAGGCAGCACCATACTCGAGCGGGCCAACGGGATCCCTCCTCCCCTCACATGGGCTGCGGTGGTGAGTGAAGGGCCAAAATGAGGCAGAAGAATCCACATCTTGCCGAGCCACGGTGGGGCAACAGAGACTGATTTCAGCTCTGCAACGTTAGCTCAGGATGCCTCAAGAGGCACCGAGCTGCAGATAGGTAAACTCGCAGAATGTGTACATAAGCATGAACTACAATATATGGTTGAACAGGTTTTGGGGTGTTTTTGAGAGCTATTCAACCATGTTATGAAATCTGTGTCTGTAGTGCACTCACCTGAGAGTTGCACTATCATTGTGGTCGAGCCATGGGTTAGATGACATGGAAAACACATTCAAAGTCTTGGACTTTGGTCTGTCTGAAGGCTCATTCATGTGTGAAGTGAACACATGGTGCAAGATGCTAACAGAGTGACATTGGGCCTCATTACAACAGTGGTGGTACAGTGATAACGGCGCCGGTAGTGCTGCTGGCGCCGTTATCACTGTACCACCACATTACAAGTTCTGCGCGCGTGTGCCGCTCTGCACGCCTGGTTAGACCAGGCGTGCAGAGCGGCACCCGTGAACAGAACTGGATGGTACCAAAGATACCTTATGAACAGTACCGCTGCTACCATCCTCCCCATTCCCATTGAGTCCTATGGGGGCTCAAATGGGAATGGGGATGTAACGGCTCTGGGTCCCACGAAAGGGGAATTACCGGGCCCGTCAAGGTTGGAATGGCCCGGTAATTCCCCTTTCACGGGAACCGGAGCCGGAACCGAGTTTGGGGGTATCCATGCCAGTAGAAACGGCATGGCTACCTCTAACCTCGTAATGAGGCCCATTGTCCACGTATATTCTTGTTTATGTTTATCATTTCATCATCCCTGCATTGTCATGTTTCTATGTTTTCCTTGAGGGATGGGGTCTCAGATGTGACTCTGCAAGAGTTATACCATGATAGGCATGTTGGGTAAGGTCTAGCAACTAGGGTGCACCGATCATCAGAGCCGAGAGCATGATGAGCTGAGTATAGTTGGTTTATGAATCTCTAGGTGTCAGGAGTGTATGAGACAGGTAAGTTTTCAGGCAAGTGGAAAAGTCACAATTAAGAGTGTGTGGAGCAAGGCATTTTTACTAAACTCCCCCGTTCTATCCAACTTGACTACCCTAACCCTCTTTTCGGTTTTCCTTAAAAAAAAAAACACCCTATTCACAACCTCTCCCTAATCCCTCTTCACCCCATTGGCTGTCTCCTGGTTGCCTGTAAATTAGAATCAGGAAACCATGCCAACCATGGTTCGGGAGGGGTGTCGATAACCTCCTAGGTTGTGACATAGGCAAAAAACCTTGCCGTCATCTTCGACTCCATCCTCTCCATCTCTCCTCACATCACAGACCTTGCCAAAAAGGCCCACTTTCGACTATACCTCCTCAGAGGTATTATTCCTTTCCGCACTTTCCCCCAGAAGGTCACAGTCTCCAGAGCCCTGGTTCTCTCCAGGCTGGTCTACTGCAACAGCCTCTTTCCCAATCAGCATACCTCTACTCTTCGCCCCCTGCAACTAATCCAGAACAGGACTGCAAGACTTATTCGTGGCCTCAAGGCCGAGAACAGAACCTCTCCAAGGATCAAGTTCATGGCCCTCTGTATCGTCCACAAGACATCCTGGGGCCGGGCCACACTACATCCAACTCTTTCTTCTGAAATACCATCCGTCTAGAGCCCTTTGCTAAGCTACCTCCAACTCTTTGAGGGTTAGGCACTTCTCCAGGCAGAGAGTTGGGGGTAGGTCTCTCTCCTCTGCAGGTGCCTCCCTCTGGAACGGCCTCCCTGCCCTTCTCAGACTTTAGCCGGACCACCTAAAGGTCCGGATGCAGCTCAAGACCCTCCTTTTCTCCTCTGCTTTCTCTCTCCCGCTCCCTTGCTAACTTACCTGTCTTCTGCACTGACTGGTTGCTTGGTTCCATCAAAGTCTCACTGGGTACCAGGCTCCTCCATGACCAGACATCCTTGCACTGCCTCCTGGCCTACCACGCACTTAGGAGCTGTAACTGTAACCCCTACAGCCCCATGCTCCTAGAGCCACGCTGCCCTGACTGCACTTACTCAGAGCCATGCAGCCCTGTTCGCACTTCTCTCTTTCCCCTCCCTTGCTCTTCCCCCCTCTCCTTCCCCTTGCACTTCTATTGTCGCACTTGCATGATCCGAAAGATGCAAGGACTAGTAGGATTGTTTGTCTTGTCCTCCCTATGTTTTCCCTCCTTGCCTTGTGGTGCCTAGAAACACTTGTGGACAGGCATGTTATAAATGCCATATCATATCATATTATATCACATCATATCATATCACAGTTATCTTAAGAAAGCCACTTCAAGTGGATTTTCGGGGATGAAACATACGAGAAAAAGGGGTGGACCAATTCTGCATCAGAGCAGACCATGGGTGTTTTGGAAGACTATTAATGAATTCATAGGTTTGGCGCCGTTGGAATACATTGAGAGAGAATGAGAACCTCATGGTCCGCTTCACTTTTGTAAATCTCCACAACGTACCCAGGTTTTTAGAGCTTTCCAAACGAGAAGTATGTTGGGGATGATGCACGAAGCAGGAGACAAAGGGTTCCAGAAGGGTGCTGTGAGAAACCTGAGGATATTCTCACTCTTACTCCCCTTGGATCCTTTGCACAGGTGGCTAGGGAAAGGCCATTGCTTTTGGATCCTTACTCTGGGGGGGAGAAGCAAGGGAGGATCACCTGGTTGGAGTGCCCTTGGGGGTTGGGAGTGGGGTGCCCTTAGGTGAGACATGGTATCCCTCTTTCCCTAGTAATGACCAACCTAAACCTCCCCCGACCTTTATAGGTTATTGCAAGTCAACTCCACTTCTTTCCCCTCTTGGCACACCTGACAGTACTGAGACGAGGAAGAGGCAACTGCGAGTAATGAACACCACACACTTTCACCACTTTGGTACTGGGACGAAGAAGATGCCTACAAGTTATGAAGGTCAGACCTATACCTTATTCAGGGACAGAAAGGGCTTATTAAGAAAGCGCACCTGCAACCTGTAAGTGGATTTCAGGTGTATAAAGGAGGGGAAAACAAGACAGAGAGCAACAGGGAAACCTGAATCTGGAGTGAGCCTGGCGAGGAAGTCGAAACGCGGAAGGGGGCCACCTGCAAGAAGCTGAGAGACTGAGGACTTTGATGGCTGAAAGTCCGAGAGTGCTTGGCAAAGGAGAAACAGGCTCTTCATGGAACTGGAGTCTGAGGGAGAAGATCGGCAAGGGAATAAGCCGTCCCTTTTATGAATTCCGCGAATGCTTGTTCTCCCGCAGCGCTAATGAGGTGCGGTGGTGTCATAGGGGTAGGAGAGAAACCCGTGATTGACAGAAGCCTGATTGTTGACAGGATCTGAAGAAGCCTAGAGGGTAGCCCGGTGAGTGTACTGAAAGCCAATCCCCAGTATAACCCTGACTGTGAGCGCTCCCTGAGGCTATCCCATTGTTGAACTGTGAAATCCTGCAATACAAAGTAGAGGAGTGGTTGCGTATTTGAATGAGTTACAAGAGAGACATTGTCAAAGGTCTACGCATCTTCAAAGTAACTTTCGTCGCGTATTTGATGCGTTATAAGAAATACGCCGTCGAAAGTCTCTGAATCCTTAAGGAACTTTCAATTGTAGTCGAGAATGATGCTACAGTGATTGTGTGCCTCAGTCGAAGGAGGACACAGACAGAAGGGAATGCAGAATATTTAAAGCACTGGTTTTGCTTTGAAACAAAGAAAGTTTTGATTATGAACACTTAAACGAAGTTTGTTGATCACAGAGTTGACCCCAAAGAGACTAACAGGCCGATTCATGGAATTAATGTGCACTGTAAAAATCGGCGCACGCGTGCGAAAACGTGTGATTCGCAGTGTTACTTGAAAAATCGCACTGCAAGTGCGAATATCGCAGGGAAACCAGCGTACATGTATTCATGGAAATCCGTGCGTGAGTAAAATGTGGGATGTGCGCTGAAAAAGTGCGCGGCGCACGCTGGCGCACAGGTCATCTAACGGCGTGCGCTAAGGCCACAGCGAAATCGCACATAGCGCGGCGCACATAACAAAAGTAGGCGGAACACGGGGCGTTACACGCAGAATGGGGAACAACTCGTGAAAATGTGGGCGTCACGGGGGAAGTACAGGAGGCAAGTGCGCGGAACGCCCACACGCTCGCCTACAACACGTATTCATGGAATCGAATAGGGCAAACGAGCGCACGGGCAAAGACGCGCACAGGGCCATACACGTCCGCCACACGGAAGCAGGCGGTAGCGTCCCTGCGCAGGAAAAAAATGTGCGCCAAAATGTGCGCTAACAAAAAGCATGTATATACAGCTATGATGAATGTCCCATACTGTGGCCCTCTAGGACAAATGACGTGCAAAGGGGTACGTGACAAACACGGACACCCGCTGTGTCAAAAATAGCGTGTGCATGTATTCCTGGTGTGCGCGGGAAGTTTTACACGCGATTGGCCTGGGTACGTGTATTTCAGGGGTGCGCGGGTGTTTTCACACGCGATCGGGCCTGGGGGAGCGGGTACGTGTATTTCAGGAGTGCGCGAGAATTTTTACACGCGATTGGCCTGGGTACATGTATTTTAGGGGTGCGCGGGTGTTTTCACATGCGATCGGGCATGGGGGAGCGGGTACGTGTATTACAGGGGTGCGCAAGAAGTTTTACACGCGATTGGCCTGGGTACGTGTATTTCAGGGGTGCACGGGTGTTTTCACACGCGATCGGGCCTGGGGGAGCGGGTACGTGTATTGCAGGGGTGCGCGAGAAGATTTACACGCGATTGGCCTGGGTACGTGTATTTCAGGGGTGCGTGGGTGTTTTCACACGCGATTGGCCTGTGTACGTGTATTTCAGGGGTGCGCGGGTGTTTTCACACGCGATTGGCCTGGGTACGTGTATTCCAGGGGTGCACGCAAGGTTTTACACGCGCGATTGTCCCTGAACCCGGGTGCATGTTACACATCAGAGAACTGTCATCTCGTGTAATTGGAGGATAGGGCCTCAGTGCGTGAGGCCCCCCTGCCCCTCCGTGGGTGTCTGTGTGCCCCCCTGCCCCTCCGTGAGTGTCTGTGTGCCCCCCTGCCCCTCCATGAGTGTATGTGTGCCCCCCTGCCCCTCCGTGAGTGTCTGTGTGCCCCCCGCCCCGCCGTGAGTGTCTGTGTGCCCCCCTGCCCCTCCATGAGTGTCTGTGTGCCCCCCTGCCCTTCCGTGAGTGTCTGTGAGCCCCCCTGCCCCTCCATGAGTGTCTGTGTGCCCCCCTGACACTCCATGAGTGTCTGTGTGCCCCCACTGCTTGCCCCCCCTCGTTTGCTCTGTGTTTCACCCCCTTCCTGCCTCCTTCCCTTCCCCCCTCCTTCACTTCCATCCTCTTCCACTACCTTCCTACTCCCCCCCATCTTCATTCTCCCTCCTCTCTGACTTCACCCTCCTAGCACTTACTCCTATCATCTGTTCCTTGACTCTTGATAGCAGCTTGTCTGTCTCCCCTCCTCCCCCCTTGTTCTCCCCCTCTCTCCCTCCCCTGCTCTTCAAATTTGTCACAAACATTTTTGCTTAGTAGCGTGCCTTGTTCTCCTTCCCCCTCCGTCCCCTTGACCCCCCTCCCAGCCCGCCTCTTGTTTACCACCTGCACTGCGTAAATTGTCGTCAGACATAGTAATGTTACTGCTTGCTGTGTTCTCCTTCCTATCCATTACCTCCTGCCTTACTTGTTCTATGCACTTGCACTATCAGAAATGTTGACTGGCCTATTATGATAGTTATTTTCACATTCTGTATTGCTTCAAGGACTTTTGCTGAATGTAACTGTATTTTCCTATGTCCCCCTCCCTCCTTGAAGCACTTTGAAACACATTGTGTATAGGCGCTATATAAATAAACTATCATATCATAACTATCATATCATATCAGTGACGTCGGACGTATGGTCCGGTTTAAAAGGTACGTGTAGGATGTCATTTCCTTGTACGTGTGGAGAGCGAGTGGGTGAATACTGTACTTCTTGTCGGTTCACACGTGATTTACTTCACAGCGTTTCTAGTTCGTACTCCCTGTTACCTCTGTCAGTTTTTTTCTGATTTTCTCTTAGACCTGTTTCCTCAAACAGTGTTCACTTCTTCTTTTGTCCTGTCTCCTCAGACAGCGTACAATTCTTCTTTTGGCGGGGGTGTTGTCAACGCGCACACACGCGTATTTTTCACGCTCTTTTCCCAGGCAGACAGTGAGTTGCGCACGTATTTACCAACTGTGCTTGCCCCGTGTGTCACGTACCCCTTCAGAGGTCATTGTAGGCTGTGTGTGACACGCGTACATTCATTATTGTGTTTCTGGGTGCCACAGCGTAGTGCGGGTTCATTTTTCCACGCACGTGGTCTACGAGGGGTCGCGTGCACGTCATTGTCTGTGTTTGGGGTGCCTGTGCGTTGCGTGACCCGTCATCTTTCCCCAGGGGTTCGATACAGCCTTGCTAGAGCACTAGGGTACGAATTCCATCTAGTACCCTACCCCTTTGACCCCCAATTGCCCAGGACAATAGTTTACTGCAACTCCCATACGCACAACAACATCAGTGCCATGGCTGGGAGGCGAGCAAGCGGTAAGGGTGGCAAAGGTGGCTGAGCCTCAAGAGGTGGGCGTGGTGGGCGCGGTAGGGGACGTGGCCGGGATTTGCAGGCTACCCCTAGCCCCCCACGTGTGGAGGACCAGTCAGGGACACCCATGCCCCCCCCCCATGGTTGAGGGAAACGTGGCTGACACCATCTCTGCTCAGCCCTTGTCGGACCGGCCCATTGTGGCACCTGACCTGGCACAGGGAGACTCCCAGGCTGACGTCCAGGTCGCCAAGTCTAGGCCACGGGTGGCGATGCAAGTCAGTGTCACCAGGTCACGTGGATCAGGGGCAGCCATGTCATCTGCTGCCCCGAGTAGGCGGGGTGGGGAGGCTGCAGGGGCAGCTGCAGCTTCGTCCACCCCAGCTCTGACTCTCCCAGCCAAGACAGTGTTGGTCCCGGTCCATCAGACTGAGGTTCCCCCTGCCAACATCACACTTCAGCTAATGCCTGCCAAAAGTCATATGGTCAGTGTGCCATCACACACTACTACTACACAGTCCACCAGTGCTCCTGCCCCTAGTGGCCAGAGCGGCGTAGGCCACTCAGGATCCCCACCACCTTCAAAAAGAAAGAGGAAGAGTGCTCGTCCAGTACAGGCTGATGCCCCAGACACGGCTACACAGTCCGGCACGCCAAGGAAGCCTAGCTTCAATGATGCCGAACTGGATGCACTTGTGCAGTATGTGTCCGCACATGACGACGAAATGTTGATCACTTCAGGGTGTAAGGTCACACCTGTTCGACGTCAGGCACACTGGCAGTCCATCGCGGACAGCATAAGTGCCCTTGGGTTTGTGAGGCGCACAGCTGGTGAGTGCTACAAGCGCTGGAACGACCTTAAGCGCAGGGCAAAGAAAAAGCTGGCCTCAAGTCATGCCGGAACTCTGGTGACTGGAGGTGAGTCTCTGTTAGGACACTTACCTGGCCTTCTCGCCGCATCCGTTCCCGGACGTGGCGGTTCTACCCCTGTTACCAGCTTGGGAAGCGTGGCTGTGGGCAGCGGGTCGGCGCTCGCTTGCGTGCGCGCGCCCCGCGGGTAACCAGGAACGGGCAGGCAAGCTTGTGTTCCAAGCCTCGTTCCGGTGCCCGCTCGGCCATCGCGCATGCGCTGTCCCGCTAGCGGTCCACGCCTCGCTTTCGTGCTGGACGCTGTAAATAGCGTCCAGCCCTCTACTGCTCGCGTCTTAACGCAGTTTGTCCCCACTTACCGTCGCTTGGTGCCTCGCATCAGGTCCCTGCTCCTTGGTTCCTGTTTCTTTGTCCCGACTACGGGCTGCCTTACTCCTGCTACCCGCCAGTTCCTCTCCCTTCCCTGGGTCCAATTCCTTTGGGATTAGCTCCCTTGGCTCCGTGGCTCTTAGGAGGTTGGGGGGGGGATTCCCATCTTGGCCTTCTCCCTCTCCTTGGGTCTCCCTGTTCCTGGGTCCATTCTCTCTTCCTG
Organism: Ambystoma mexicanum; assembly: GCF_040938575.1. Lineage (NCBI taxonomy): Eukaryota > Metazoa > Chordata > Amphibia > Caudata > Ambystomatidae > Ambystoma > Ambystoma mexicanum. The sequence continues at coordinate 232,656,061 of NC_090922.1, read as the reverse complement.
ACCTCCTTGTTTGCCTTGAACTTCTTGTCACTTTGGCTCTGGGTGCCAGCCCTCCGGATTATCAACTGCCTTGGTGGATCGTGCTGAAGACCTCTCGTCCTCCAGTTGTGGCTTTCTACCGGACCGCACCAGCTCAACCTAGTCACCTCCCTGTCAGTGCTTGCACTGTCCCGACGCCACTGTAATCCACAGGGAGGTGAGCCAGTGGCGTTGGGAGGTGATTCCAATCCATCCCTGTTCCATTAGGGTTGGGTCGGGGTCGCTTCCTAGCGTTGCGTTATCTACATTCGGTTTGGAAACTACCAGTCTGGCGTCACCAGTGAGACCAGCAACTGAAAACCCAGGTACGCAGCGCTCCAGAGACGCACAGCTTAACAGATTAAGACGCCTAACAACCAGCTCTGGTTCTGTAATGGAAGACTCCGAAGAATTGAGGAATGAGATCAGGGCCCTACGCGCCGAGATGACCGTACTGCATCAGGAAAATGTGGCCTTACGTCAGCTGGTAGCTCAAGGGACTCACCCCGGTACCTCCGCAGAGTCTGTGATGGCTCAAACCACCCCGATAAAGTTCGACGGAGACCCCAGACGGGTAGCTGAATTCTGCAATCATTGTAGGATACATTTTTTGTGCCGTCCTACACATTTCAACCAAGATAAGGCTAAGATTGGGTATGTTTTGGGGAACCTCACCGGAAACGCATTGGCCTGGGCCACTCCTTTGGTGGCTGCCGAGAGTCCAGTCCTGGAAGACTTTGTGGCCTTTGAGAAGGCTTTTCTGGAAGTGTTCCGGTCTCCCAACCTTGCCGCTGCTGCGCAAAATCAGCTCATGGACCTGAAGCAAGGATCCAGTGATATAATCGCCTACATCAGTCGTTTTCGTCAGCTGGCCACCGATTCACTATGGCCTGAGATTACTCAAAAGACCCTTTTTCGTAGGGGGTTGAGAGATGAATATAAGGATGAACTCCTCCATATACCAGAACCCAAAACCCTGCAAGCATTACAAGAACAAGTGATGCAGATTTATCACAGGTTGTCGGAGAGAAGGGGTGAGAGGCGCCGTTTAGAAAGGACGGTTTCAAGATTCGTCCCAGTACCAACCAAAGCATCTACCTCGTCTGAACCAAACCCCGAACCAATGCAACTAGGAGCGGTTAGAGGCCCCCTATCTGATGCCGAGAAGAAACGTAGGCGTGACCTACGGTTGTGCCTGTACTGTGGGGCCTCTGGTCATTATCTCAGTGCTTGCCCATCAAGGCCGCTCCGAAGGTCGGAAAACTGAATGGCCTGTCGTCCAGGGGTAAGGCGACGATGGGCCCCTCTCCTTCTACAGTCCTTCCCGAGACGGTACTGGTTCGGCAACCCATGCAATCAATCGTGCTTATGGTCTTAACGCTCCGGGTCTCTTGGTCAGGAAGAGAACCCATAGGGGTGCTTGGATTATTGGATTGCGGAGCCTCTGGAAATTATATGGACGCAGATTTTGCCATCAGGAATGGTATCACTTTGATCGAAAAGAACTGCGCTTCAGTGGTGGAAGTTATTGACGGTACCCCGTTGTCTTCGGGTCCGGTCCATCAACATTCCGAGGCACTAGGTTTATGGATTGAAGAACATCATGAACAGATCTCTTTGGATATCATCAAGACTCCCTCTTATCCGATCATTTTAGGGCTGCCGTGGTTGTTACATCATAACCCCAACATCAACTGGCAGACTCGGACCTTGGTTTTCAGCTCTGAGCGTTGTGTGCAGGACTGTTGCCATGTCGGTTCTTCTCCAACGCAATCATCAGTCGCCACCCAGACTGAAGGGGTTGGTGTGCCACGCTTACTCTCTGTTTCTTCTGTTCCTTCTGTATATGCTGGCTTTCATGAGGTTTTCTCTGATCCTAAGGACATACCCTTACCACCTCATAGACCTTTCGATTGTGCCATCGACCTGTTGCCAGACGCTGTGATTCCACACGGCAAGGTGTTCTCCTTGACCGCTCAAGAAAGGGAGGTCTTGCAGGAGTATCTCGATGAATGTCTTCAGAAAGGGTATATTGCCCCTTCTAATTCCCCGGCAGGATTCCCGCTGTTCTTCGTAAAGAAAAAGGAGGGCACCCTGCGCCCGTGTGTTGATTATCGCCAACTAAACGACATTACACGAAAGGACAGATACCCGCTTCCCTTGATTCGATCCATCCTGGAATCTTTACGTGAGTCAAGGATGTTTTCCAAGTTTGACCTCCGTGGAGCCTACCATTTGGTACGAATAAAGGCCGGGGACGAGTGGAAGACGGCCTTCAAGACCCCAAGCGGGCACTACGAATACAGAGTTATGCCTTTCGGGCTATGTAATGCCCCTGCTGTCTTCCAGCGTTTAATGGATCACATATTCTCCGACTTAATCGGGACCTCAGTCTGGGTATACTTGGATGACATATTGGTGTTTTCAAGAAATCTCGAAGAGCACATTGTCCAAGTAAAGGAGGTACTCCGGCGGCTACATGTGAATAACCTTTACGCTAAGCTTGAGAAATGTCATTTTCATCAGGACCATATCGAATTTCTTGGGTATGTGATCAGTGCGTCGGGTATACACATGGATCCAGCCAAGGTTCGTGCTATCCTAGGATGGAAGGTTCCCAGCGACAGGAATTCTCTTCAACGATTTCTTGGTTTCATTAATTTCTATCGGAGATTCATTCCGTCTTTCTCACTGCTGTCTGCACCTTTAACCTGTTTGACCAGCAGTAGGAGAACCTTTGTTTGGGGGCACGATGCTGCCGCCTCTTTTGAGCAACTAAGGAAGGCCTTTAGCTCCGCGCCTATCTTACACCATCCCCAAGAAGACCAGCCGTTCATCGTGGAAGCCGACTCTTCGGATTTTGCTGTGGGAGCCGTTCTGCTTCAGATGGATCCGAGCGTTGGAATGGAGTTTCCTGTGGCCTACTATTCCAGAAAACTCACGGCTAGTGAACGGAACTACCCCATTATCGAAAAAGAACTACTGGCCATCAAAACCGCCTTTGAGGAATAGCGCCATCACCTTCTTGGAGGACGTTTTCCAGTTGAGGTACGCACTGACCATCGAAACCTGCAATTTCTACGTTCCTTACAGTGTCGGACCTCCCGCCAAGCACGATGGGCCTTTTTCTTCTCACAGTATGATTTCCGTATCACCTATGTACCCAGTAACCGTAACGTGAAGGCGGATGCTCTTTCCAGTTCTTTGGCTGCTGATGTGCAACATGAGGGACGGGACCTGCCTGTAATCGCTCCCAAGCATTTCCTACTGGCCGTGCCGTCGTTCCTGCAGAGGGTGGTATAAGCTACTTCGTCGGACTCTTCTCGGGATACATTGGTAAGACGTCGCCAGCTTAGGGAGAAGGACGGATTGCTCTTTTTCCAGAACAAGTTGTACCTACCCACGGATGAGCTTCGCAAGACAATCCTACAGAGTTTTCACGATTCCAAGATTGGGGGTCACCGTGGTATACGGTCTACGCAGGAGCTCGTTTCCCGGCATTTTTGGTGGCCTAAATGGACCTTGCAAGTCAGACGATATGTGGAATGCTGTCCCATCTGTGCCCAGGTCAAGGTTCCGCGCCTGAAGGCTGTGGGTCTTTTACATCCTGTGGAAACACCACCTTTTCCTTTGCATACAATTGCCACTGATTTCATTGTCGACCTTCCGCCCTCCGAAGGACATACCTGCATCATGGTCGTCGTTGACTGTTTCACCAAGATGGCCCACTTCATACCCTTCCCTGGACTTCCCACGGCTGCCCTAGTGGCGCGTGCCTTTTTACACTGTGTATATCGCCTGCACGGATTGCCTGTTAAGATTATCTCTGACCGTGGTTCCCAGTTCGTCTCTTCCTTTTGGGGTCGATTGTGCCAGCATCTGGGCATCCGGAGGGCTCTCAGTTCTGGATACCATCCCCAGACCAACGGACTGACAGAAAGGACGAACCAAACGTTGGAGCAGTACCTCCGTTGTTTTGCCAATGCCTCCCAGACTAATTGGATGTCGCATCTCGACATGGCCGAAGTTGCGTACAACAATGCGGTTCATTCTGCAACTGGACTTTTTTTTGTACTTTTGGCCTTCATCCCAGACTGCTGCCTTTCACTCCAGTGATACCAAGTAATGTTCCTTCGGCGGATCACCTTGTTACCGAGATCCAGGATCTACAGCGTCGAGCGGCTGGTACCCTGGCCAAGGCACGTGAGGCCATGAAGAGACAGGCAGATAAACGCCGGAGCCCTGAGCCACCGTTCCGGGTGGGTGATCTTGTGTGGTTATCCTCCAGACATTTGCCCGCACGTAACATACCCTTGAAACTAGCCCCCAAGTATTTGGGTCCCTTTCCGATTGTCAGGAGGATTTCTTCGGTGGCTTTTGAACTCAAGTTGCCTGAATCCTGGAGGGTCCATCCTGTTTTTCATGTGTCTCTTTTGAAAGCTTATCTTCCTGATCCCTTCCATCGTGCCTGCCCCCGGCCCGCTGCTATTGATGTGGGTGGTCTCCCTGAATTTGAGGTGCAGGAGATTTGCGATTCCCGTCTCTTCAGGGGTAAATTGCAGTATTTGATTGACTGGAAGGGCTATCCTGCCAGTGATCGCACTTGGGAGCCTGTTGGGAGCGTTCATGCCCCTCGTTTGGTTAGGGAGTTCTATGCCCGTTTTCCTTGGAAGCCAGGTTCTTCCGGCCTTTCCGGAGGGGGGTATGGTGTTAGGACACTTACCTGGCCTTCTCGCCGCATCCGTTCCCGGACGTGGCAGTTCTACCCCTGTTACCAGCTTGGGAAGCGTGGCTGTGGGCAGCGGGTCGGCGCTCGCTTGCGTGCGCGCGCCCCGCGGGTAACCAGGAACGGGCAGGCAAGCTTGTGTTCCAAGCCTCGTTCCGGTGCCCGCTCGGCCATCGCGCATGCGCTGTCCCGCTAGCGGTCCAGGCCTCGCTTTCGTGCTGGACGCTGTAAATAGCGTCCAGCCCTCTACTGCTCGCGTCTTAACGCGGTTTGTCCCCACTTACCGTCGCTTGGTGCCTCGCATCAGGTCCCTGCTCCTTGGTTCCTGTTTCTTTGTCCCGACTACGGGCTGCCTTACTCCTGCTACCCGCCAGTTCCTCTCCCTTCCCTGGGTCCAATTCCTTTGGGATTAGCTCCCTTGGCTCCGTGGCTCTTAGGAGGTTGGGGGGGGGGGGTTCCCATCTTGGCCTTCTCCCTCTCCTTGGGTCTCCCTGTTCCTGGGTCCATTCTCTCTTCCTGACCTCCTTGTCTGCCTTGAACTTCTTGTCACTTTGGCTCTGGGTGCCAGCCCTCCGGATTATCAACTGCCTTGGTGGATCGTGCTGAAGACCTCTCGTCCTCCAGTTGTGGCTTTCTACCGGACCGCACCAGCTCAACCTAGTCACCTCCCTGTCAGTGCTTGCACTGTCCCGACGCCACTGTAATCCACAGGGAGGTGATCCAGTGGCGTTGGGAGGTGATTCCAATCCATCCCTGTTCCATTAGGGTTGGGTCGGGGTCGCTTCCTAGCGTTGCGTTATCTACATTCGGTTTGGAAACTACCAGTCTGGCGTCACCAGTGAGACCAGCAACTGAAAACCCAGGTACGCAGCGCTCCAGAGACGCACAGCTTAACAGTCTCCACAAGAGGACATTGAACTCACTCTACATGAGCATGTTGCTGGGACCTACGTCACAGAGGAGCAGATCCAAGGTGTGGGAGAACTGCCAGATTACGAGGCATTGTCCGGTGAGTGCACATGCATGTGTGTGTGATCCATGTGTATGTTGTTTGTGGGAGGGGTTCTGGTTGAGTGCCAGGTGAGGGTGTGTGTGCCTGAGTGATTCGGGTCACCCATGTGCTTCATCCAATACATTCTGTGGCCCTGGATCTGGGTATTACAGTATCCCTTCTGCCCACAGTAGACATTTTGCACTACATCACGCCAGTTGCCTTTGAAGTGGCATCCTGCAACAACATTGTTCTGTATTTTGCTGTGTTCATTCAGGCTGATTGTTTGAATTCCGCCACTTTTACTACGCATTTCTCTGCCCTATTGTCACATATATGACATGCCTATGGTACATGCCATCTGTGTGATGGCATGTGTCATGTATGTGGATTGGACATGCCACTCACAGGCCAATGTGTGATGGTACTGCTGGCCAGCATGCAGCTAATGTGTTGGTCTTCCATCTTGGTGTCATCAGTGTCTGACATTTTCCTCCCCTTCCAACTCAGTGACAGTGCATGCATGGGAGGGTTATAGTCATGTGGGACATGTGTCAATCAAGTACTGGTTCTGTAGCTTGTCTGGCCTAATTGTGTGCCATGGTGCTAATGCCTGTTTCCATTTTTTGTCTTTCATGTTTTTCCAGAGGATGACGCACTTGATGCTGTTGAGGGTGAGGAGATGGTGCAGACCCAGGAGGGATCTCAAGCACGACCGGGCACCAGTGGGGGACGTGGTTTGGTGGTGGGGGAGAACCCTCTCTTGCTGCAGGCCATAGTGTCCAGGGGTGTCTCTGGCTGCACCTCCCCAGACCTCTTTTCAGGTGTTGATTCGGATGAGACCTATGTGGATTTGCAGGTATGTGTTCATGGAAAGGATACTGTTCTGTCCGACCCACCTGCACCAGGGGTAGAGCCCACTATGGGGATGTCAGTGTTGGTAGGTGCGCCTTTGGTGGTTACGGATGCAGGGCCACACTCCGCAACATCTGATCCTGTTCCTGGGCCAGCAGATCAGAGGGGGAATGCAGTACTGCAGCCTCAGGCAGTGCCGACACAGCAAGGCGCAGTTCGCCTTGCCCCAGACAGGTGTGGTGCCTGCCAACGCAGTGGCCGTCAGCCACCAGGCAATACCGCATGGGAGCAATCCATATACGGTATGGCAAACCAACAGGCAGCATCATCTGAGATGATGGCTCAAGCCATGGAGAGGGTGGCCACTTCCATTGTCCCCCCAGAAAGGCAGATGGAGCAACTACAGCAGGCAACAGACTCCATTTGCCAATCACGCAGGGAGGACATTTTGGCGTCCAACAGGGACAGACGGGCGGTCCTGGACAATCTGAGGGAATCCATTTCTTTGGAGGCCCAGGGCCAGAGGGAAGCCCTGAGGGGAGAAGTCCGGCACCTCAGGCAGACTCTTGTGGACCTTGAGGCTTCCACTGTCACAAGGATGGAACAGCTGCTGAAGCGCGCTCCCGTACGCTCTCAGCAGAGATGCAGGCAACTCGGGCGGAGGTCCGGGCATCACGTCGGGTGGTGCATGGGGATCTCCGCACCATATACCTCCAGAACGAGACCTTCCACACCCGCATGCTTGCTGCCATGGAGGACCAAACTAGGGCTTTGCGTGGGCTGCCTCCCATAGCACCACCACCTCCTGTGGCAGCAGCAGCAGAGGTTGAGGAGAGCGAATCCAGCGATGAATCTCCCACGATGTAGCTGTGCAGGCCATGAGCCCATGGAGGTGTTTTTTTTTTTGCAACATCCACACTGGTGGCTGTTGGTGAGTACCCTGTCCTTGGACCTCCTGGGTGGCCTCCCCCACCCCCCAGCCCACACATGGCCATTTTTGATTTTTGATTTTTTGTTGCATTGTGTTGTCTTGTGTGGCTCCCGTGGGCATCCACTGTATTCCGGCTGGGCACATGCAGGCTTGTCCTGAGTTTGGGTTAGATGCTTGGGTTCGTGAGACACACACCCCGCCTGCTTCCCGTTTCCATGAGCTTGCAAAGGGTGTGCCCAAGTGACAGTGACTTATACAGTGTCGTTGGACTCCCACGACATGTGTGGGCAGTCTGTAGTCAATGCTGTGTATACATTCCTAGTGCATATTGTTGTTGTATTGTGCACTGCATAGTGTATTGATGTGTGCTTGTGCATCCATATCTCCCTCCTAATTTGCAGTTCATTCCTCATGTCTTCAAAAGGCCGTCCACTTTGGAGATGGAGTTCATGTTGTGAGCAGTGGACTTCCAGATGTGCGTGGCAACAACACTGTACAGTTGGAGGTGGTGGATGTGCTGGCATTCTCATGTTGTAAGACTACGTATCCTTTACCTTAGTACTGTCATGTTTATGCTATGTGGATTGTATTGTGGTAAGTATTTGGTCATGTGTGTTGTTATTTCTACATTTATGTGGGCATATTGTGTGTGGCCAGTTTCCATTCGGGACACTGTACTTTGTGACACTTGTGTCATGTTTGGGGGATGACTTTGTTTGCTCTCACATGGCATGTCATGCCATGGTGTGTTGGGTGGCGGTGCTGGGAAGGGGTTGGGTGACATGGCACTGTTGTCATGTTGTATCTTGCAAGGGGGTAATGATTTTAGCAGCATAGAAGTGTGTCTTTTGATGACACAGCATTGGTGGTGTTTGTGTAGGTAGGGAAGCACACAATGGAACACTTCCAGATGTACAATCTCAGGCTGGTATGGTTGTGACAGTTGACTGTCCATTGAGGCATCATCATTGTCAGATTGATTCATCATTGATTGTCAGCTGGTATGTTCCAGGGCTGTGTGCACTCCACAGGGGTGTGATTTTATGTGAAGTAATTAGCCACCAGCTGCGTACGGGCTGCCTCACCCCATGCCCTTTCCCCTCCCATGCGCAGCGGGCATGCATGTGGTTGGGGATGAGGGGGCACCACCATGTCCACAGCCAGGCCCGGCGTGTTGCAACGTTGTGCAGGACACATGCTGCAACTATGATCCTGCACACAACTGGGGGAGCGTATAACAGCTGCCCGCCAGAACGGTTAAGGGAGCGAAAGCGTGACTTGAGCACTCCGAATGTGCGCTCCACGATGCCCCGGGTTTCAATGAGGCGCTGTGTTGTATCTTACCTGGGGTGGCGTGGTGGGGTTCCGAATTGGCGTCATCATGTGGGTGCTGAGAGGGTAGGCACTGTCCCCTGGGGAGGTGGTGATGGGTATCATTAGTGGGGTTGTGACATTACTCAGTATCTGACATGCATGCATGCGCAGTGGCATTTATACTCACCGAGCAGCTATGTATCGCCATGCCGCCCAGCTTCTATGTCCCGGTTTAGTGTATACATTCTGTAAATGAAACTGTCGTGGGTGGAGCCTGGTTAGTTGGCGTATACTGAGGTGATGATTCCCTTGGCATCACATACTACCTGGACGTTGATGGAATGCCAGTGCTTGCGGTTTCTATAGATGTGCTCAGTTGCCCTGGGGGGACGTAGAGCCACATGGGTGCAATCAATGGCACCTAGCACTTTGGGGAATTGTGCCACCCCGTAGAAATCTTGGGCGACAGCCTGCCTTTCTGCAGGTGTTCAGGGCAGGTGAAGTGGGAGAATGGAAGACCAGGCTCCCGACCTTCCCCTCTCGCACCTGGCCTAAAGGATCACGACCCAGGCACCCGCCACGAGAAGAGTTTGCCCATCTACCAGACGACCAAATACCCTGGTACAGGAACATACGTATGTGTCCATCTGCCTGCCCAGCAGCTCGCCCTGGCCATGCCGACACCTGCGGCACGGATCAACTAGACTAAAACCTACACGTCGTTAGAGATGCCATGACGACCTAGCCAACGGTCAGCACACCTGTGCAAATATACACACTGGACAATCCCGCACCAATCTACACGAAGAATATACTCAGTGCTATGTCGTAGGCGACAGACATACTCACGGACGTGCATCTTTATTATTTTCCACATAGGCTCTCAAAATGCAGAAACGCAAGACGCATCATGAAGCCATCTAAAGAGCTTGCTTACGCTTCTCCTAAAACCAGGTGCCATAATGAGAAATATAATGAAGACACGATACTGGTCATAAGACAATATGAAACTATAACCTAAAGCGCCTGTGCACCAAACGGTTCCACCTATACACCAGGCCTAAGTAGGCCGCAAGCAAGAGCTTCCATGGACGTTAAAAGAACAAGAGTCAGGTTGCTGATCCTGCAGAATGAGCCCGGCGAAAGCAAACAGCCAAGGTTGCAATGTTGCAAACCCACATTCCGAAAGCAGACCATCAAGGGCACGATGTTGCAACCTCGCACGCCGCACACCAACGTTAAAGTCACACCTGCAAATTAAACCAGGCACACAGTGGAAAAACAATATTAATTGTGCAGAATTCTGCCTCAAACACGGTCCCACCTCACGTGACCAAGCCGAACCTGACAGGATGCCAAGACCAGAAAAGGCGTCTGGATCCCTCGTTACAAGACACAAGGCAGATACAATTAAAAGGCTCAATGGACATCTGCGACAGTGGGAGTAGTCGGCCTTCCAGCTTATGAATAAGTCCTCACATTGTCTGCACGTACTCATAGTGAAACATTGTTGCAAAAGACAGGTACACCGAGAGCTGGGAACAGCGATGGTCCCAGACTGGGAAGCTCGCGGGCGCACCAATCAGAACATGGGGCTCTTATCACTGACGCCATTAACATTAACCAATCATCAGGGGTCTTCATGTAACAATTCTCATGTATCTAATTGTAGGGACAACCCAGATATATCACCTGACTAACCCTTGTCCACTAACATTGTTCTCTATACGTATGCTATACTAACCCTACCACTCGAGCAACCAATTAAGAGTGGCGATAGGTTTTTTGCTAACTTTCCAAGGTGACGCAAGTAGCGCGTCATACTAAGGTAAAAAGGGCCTGCGAGCCCCACGATTGTGTGTGTGTGAGGACGGACGCGTACGATCCTTGACCCATCCCTGCCGTTTCTGTCTAATAAACAGCAGAGTCACCTTGCTTCTTGCGTGTGTCTCATACTCTATCTCTTTTGGGATATACGGGAGGAGTTGGGGCCTCCCTGCCCGGAGGTCTGCGGACGGCCCGGCCGACCCCGGCAGAATTTCCCCCCCGACAAGTTGGAGGCACTGCTGAGATCTGTTTAAGATCTGCTTTTTTATTTTTACTTTTTCCAGGTACTCCCGTTGCGAGGAGGCCCGGCGGCGCGGCCCCCTCTGCCGTTGCCCCCTTCTGAGGACTACAGGACCATCGCGGAGCTGCGAGAAGACCGGACAGCGCAATCCGGATATTGGCCCTCGGGAGCCAGTTGAGAAGTATCCCGCCCGCGGTTGGCGAGTGTCCAGACGTGGTCCAGACGAGGGGAGGTGGCGAGCCGCTTGGAGGGGTGCACGCAGTCGAGCGGCCCCGCATCAATAGAACTTGGTGAGCATGCCACGCACAACAAGCAATGTGAAATTGTGAGGGAGGGGGGAGGAATTAAATATGGGAGGTGGGAGGTGTTGCACAGGTGCGCGGCGAAGGTTTGACAATTTAGTGTTGGCAATGGAATGAATGGTAGCCGAACGAGTGCAAGAGCAGTCGGCTACGTTACGCGAGGGGGGGGGCGGAGCACGAAAACATCACGTGCGGCCGCTCATAGAAACTGATTGGCCTAGGTCGCGACTACGTGTAAGGGTGGGTGTGTGGTTTCCTACGATTTGGTATTTATTGATCAATGAGTAGATGAGGATCCCTATTGTTCGAGCAAGAAACTCGATAGGTAGATGACGTTTCCCTGTCGGCGGTAGCTAGTTAGTTGCCCAATACGGAAGATAATTGGCTGGTTAAGCCCTCCTGTCGAGGGGCGTATCACACGCGAGGCGACGCAGTGTACGCAGTCCGATTATATTATTGGTTACCTTGTTCCAGGAGTGACAGGAAGACAACTGTAAGGTTAACAGGGGTAGATTGCAAGTGTATTTTGAACTTAAAGAATATATGAAGAACTTACCAGTAGCTCGAAGAGATCGGTGACGTCACCAGTAGGGCTTTCATAGGATATCGCGAGCACAAGGCATCTTCGTTTTGAGAGTGGTGGGGAAGAGAAGTGTGGTAAGGGAGTGGAAACGGAGATAAACGGTAAATGAGTTGATCGGGGAAAGGCGAAACGGGGGACGTGGCTGCGCACGGAGAACGCCGGCCACGGCAAGTGTAGAAGAAGGAGGAGGAGCACGTGAAAATAGGACGACTGTATAAGAACGTCATAAGGGGTACGCAGCCGCAGGGGGCTACGTGCGCCTCGGCCGCAGGGGGGCGTAAGGGTGTCGTATAAAGAAAGAAAGACAGAAGAAAATATACAAATGTAAAATACTATATTTTTTATACTTTTCCTTAGCGGACTATCGCAAGTCCCCAAACTTACGGGGCCAGGTAACGATATAAGGTTGTATATTGTAAACTGCTAGTGAGATAACCACTACCAGATAGGGGAAGGGTAACAAGTGGAGCGCTACTATGTCATACGGGACAGGATCGGGAGGGTGGGGGAACACCCTCACTACCCCACTACAACACATATGCACAACACTGCCACCCCATAGGGAGAAACTGATTAAGTATAGCATAGAATGGACCCAGGGGACGGATAACAAAATGCTAACACCGTGGCCGCCTAATGGTAGCTTCGATCCATATGCCCAACATTCACTATTAAACCATCTGCACAATACATACAAAGGGAAGAAGTTGGCAAACCACGTGGAGGTGTTTAACTTATGGAGGATGTTCCAAGGGTCCCGATCAGGACCAAACGGAATGTTCACTGTGGGGGAAATACCGGAAGAAAAAGAGATTAAGGAGGAAGGAGAGGATGGGAAAAGGGGGAGTGAAGACCCAAAGAACACGGGGAACGGAGGAGAGAGAGGAGAAAAGAATAATACATCAGATGAAATAAAAAAGGAACCGAGCAACGATATACCCCTAGCAAAGGGAGTGAAAACAGAGGGAGGGGGGTTGTACCCTTTAAGAGAATTAGGAGAGATAGAAAGAGGACAGTTAAGGGCGGCTGAGGGATACTCGAACCCGGCATACAGCCCTCCACCATATGTGGCTCATAGGAAGATGCCAGCAGGGGAGGGGAGAACTGGAGAAGAACAAACTGTGGAAATAGGAAATGATGAGTGGGTAGCTGCACAGATATTATTAAAATTACGAGGTTCATTAACAGGAGAAGAGAAGGAGGTAGTAAAGAAAACAGACGAGGATAATACTAGGGAGAGTGAAATGAGGGGGGAAGAGCTGTTACGACAAAAGGAAGAGATTTTGGAGGAACGACTAGCAAAGTTAAGGGATGAGCAGAATGAATTGATCAAGCAGCTCGAGAGGGAGGAGAGAGAGAGAGCGAGGAAAAGGAAAGAAGGTAAGAACGAATTGGAAAAAATAAGGGAACGAAATGAGGAGCAAAGGAGAGAAGCTGAAAGGGTAAAAGCAGCAGCAGAAAGGGTATCAAGAGTAGTGCTGCGAGAAAAGAAAAGGGAAGAAGAAGAAAAAGAAAAAGAAATGGCAATGTGGAAGAGGAGATTACTATCAGAAACGACTAAGAAATACGAAGAAGGGAGGGTGATAGAGAGTATAGTAGAAAGAGAAAGGGTGAAATGGGAAAGGAAGAAAGAGGATGAAAGAATATTGGAACAGATGAGCAGTGAAGTGATGGAGGAATTAAAAAGGAAAAGGGAGGAAAATAGTAGGGAGATGGAGGAGAGAAATGAAGGAGGAAGAGAAGATAGGAGAAGGGAGAGTGAAGAATGGGGGGATGTATATAGAAACACAGAAGTAGCAACAACATCAGCACAAAGGGGAGCGGTTGATAAAGGAGAAAAAGGAGAACTGGACCTAATAGACTTACAAACAGTAACAATCAAGGGGAAAAAGACCGAGTGTGGGGTGCCGTTTATGACTGACTTTTGTAGTGAGGAAGAAGAAGGAGTGGAGAAGGAAGGAAGAAACAGTGAAAGGGAAAGCTTAGATAAACTATACATCACCCGGACCAACACAGACTCACCATGGATCAGTAGGAGAAAGGATGAGCTGGAGAGAAGTGAGGAGGGAGAGCAAGGAATAGCGGAAAGACAGACACATGAGGCCGCACCATCCCCATCCCCATCACGCCCTCCCCCATCGCACCCTACATGCTCAACCACCTCACGCTCGTTACGCAAAATAAAACTCGCGCCCTTCACAGACGAACTGACACCCTATGCATGTCGGCTTAGAGACCTCCCTAGTCGCAGGCAGGAAAGACGAATACACATGCCCACATTAAATACAGGAAATGATGGACGAAGGGGAAAAGATGCAGAAGAAAGAGTTACGAGCAGGGGAAATACGGACGAAATTGACGATGTAGAAGAAAGGGAAGAGGAGGAAGGGTGTGAGGACTCGATATTATGGAACACAAAGGGTAAAACGAGACATAACTTAATGCCACTTCTGGAGAGAGGAGGGGTTAGACCACAGTATGTCCCTTGGAAGCATACAGACAAAGAAAATATAAAATGCAGGCTCCCATCCTTAAGTGGAGGTGCGGGTAAGTGGATATATGAAATGGAAAAACACACCGCAGGACAGAAACTGGCAGTAGGAGATGTAAAGGGCCTTTTAATATCGATATTAGGGGATAGAGCGGATGACATTTGGAAGAGAACGGGATTCCATGGGGTAACAATAACAAACACATCGCATGATGGGGCACCATTCGCAAACTGCAGACATGCACTATGGCAGGCACTGAGGGTACAGTACCCAGACACATCAGACATAGGAGCAATTACCTCCCGCAAGATGCGTGAGAACGAAGATCCTGTTGATTATATCCAGGAAATCCAAGAGAAGTGGCGCATGGAAACTAGAGAACAATGGGATAAAACACCAGCAATATTTGATCATATACTAGTACAAGGGCTCCCAGAAGGAGTTCAGAAACAACTAAAGAAAGTAGTGGGAATGGAAGCAAAACCATGGCCAGAAATACAACTGACTATAGTGCATCATTGCAGGACATGGCAAGGAAAAATGAAACAAAAGGAGGAGGACAGGAAAACGGAAGAGGCTAAACTAGTACAGAAAAAGCTTACTAAATACACAATGGAAGGGGCACTAATAACTACGCCTACAACAATGACCCAAAGCCCCACACAAGTAGTGGCTGCACAAGATTCCTCCCAAATACCACCTTCACAGACTATAACACAACAGGCGCCGCCACTCCAACCATACACGACCAACATGGGAGGAGGACACCCAATGCCAGGAGCTGGGTATTATAATTATAACAGGGGGAGAGGAGGAATTATGAGAGGGAGAGGATACGGATATAACACCCAACAGCAGGTGGGAGGACTTAGAAATTCCTACCCCACAGGGCAACCAGTATACCAGGACAACACAGGGAGCTTCCCATGGCAGAGTAGGGAACCACCGGTGTGTTGGAGTTGTGGACTATTAGGGCACATGTCACGCACGTGTAGAGTTAGACCAGGAACACCATCATGGAGTGAACAGGGACAGCCAAGGCTCCCACAGGAACAGCAGGGCATACAGCAACAGCAGACGTTGCAACAGGGAAATGAACAACAACAACTAATAACACAACAACAGCCACAGACATATTCACTGCCACAACAACAGGTAGCGATGACACAACAACCCCAAGCACAACAAACACAACTGGGTAGGGTGACGGTCTTGTGACACAACCCTTACACAGGAAATGGCCAATCGTTGTACCCTCAATAGGACATCCCACAGAAGGCCTTGGTGTGTCCCATCCTGTCAGTAACACCTAATAGTGCGGAGGAACCACGCATAGAGGTAAGGATAGGTGACAAAAAATTATCATTCCTTGTTGACACCGGGGCGACCCGGTCTTGCATAAGGGAAGGTAAATTTAAGATGTCAGACGAAGCCATGAACACCCAAGGATTCTCTGGGGCTAGAGGGTTGGTTCCCTTTACTGATAACATTCCCTTATCTATTGGAGATTATGACCTGTCAGTTCCACTTCTATATTATAGTGCCTCACCAGTAAATATACTGGGGAGAGACATAATGAACAGGTTGAATATGACGATCTCCTTTACTGAGGACAGCATAATTTGCTCTACTCCAGGGATTAACATGCTCACAGCACGACAGATTATGCAAGCATACTGCGGACAGACAGCGATTAGGGCGGAGCCAGTAGATGGCGAACTATTCCAGTATGGGACAGATATGGCAATTGCATGGATGCCAGGGATAGAAGGGAAAATATGGAGGAGGCCAGCAGCCTATCTGTTCAGACCAGAAACACCTGTTAATGAACCAGAAGGAAAGGTGGTTCTAATTGACATTGAAAGCATTATTGCAACAGCTGATTACATTGCTGTACATGCCGAAGACAGAGAAGGAAGAGCATGGAGGGCAGTGATAGCATTAGCAGAAGGATGTAGGCTCACCCAGGTGTCAGATGAGGAGCTGTTCTCAGAAGAAAAG
Source organism: Ambystoma mexicanum (assembly GCF_040938575.1). Classification (NCBI taxonomy): domain Eukaryota; kingdom Metazoa; phylum Chordata; class Amphibia; order Caudata; family Ambystomatidae; genus Ambystoma; species Ambystoma mexicanum. Next base: position 232,639,780 of record NC_090922.1, on the reverse strand, counting down.
GAGGAAGGTGACATGGTGTTTATGATGAGTGTAGAAATATGGCTAAGAGTGGCTTACAAACAAGTAGCACAGAAAATTGCAATGGCACTTGAGGCACCCGCATGCACCCCAGTCCCCTTCTTTAAGGAGGATATGTCAAAGGTACCCAAATCATTGTGGACTACTAGCCCCTATGACGTGGGGTGCATAAAAAGTATAGGGGGAGTAAGGATAAAATTGAAAAAAGGTGCAATACTCCCCAGAGTGAAACAGTACCCACTATCAAAAGAGGCAGATGAGGGCATATATGAAACCATAACGGCCCTTATAAATAATGGCATATTGGTCCCCTCAGAATCACCATGTAACACGGCTGTATACCCAGTGCGCAAGGCTAAAGGGGGGTCTTGGCGCTTCATACAGGATCTCAGGCCCTTGAACAACATAGTAGAAGCAGAATATCCCATAGCAGCAAACCCGGCCACAATATTGTGTGGCATTCCAGCAGAAGCATCACGATTTACAGTGATCAACCTTAAAAATGCTTTTTTCTCAATACCATTGCACCCAGACTCACAAGATCTGACAAGCTTCACTTACAGAAACACAAAGTGGAAGCACACCAGATTGCCACAAGGGTATTGCGAATCACCCTCAATTTTCAACAGAGTAATACAGATGGATTTGGGTAACATTGAAGTGGAAAGCACAGTGTTGCAGTATGTAGATGACATAATAATTTGCAGTACAAACGAAAGAACATGCAGAGAGGACTCCTTAAAGATGTTGACAATATTGGCTGAAAAAGGTTACAAGGTAGACATGGAAAAGATACAGTACTGTCAAGAACAGGTACTTTACATTGGTCAGCTTATATCCCAACATGGAAGAAAGATTGCACCACAAAGAGCACAGGCCATTTCAAACACTCCAATGCCACAAACAGTGAGGGAACTGCAGCAGTTCCTGGGGCTGTGCAACTACTGTAGAGCATGGGTATTTGATTACAGTTCGTACATAGGACCCCTGCTTGAGGCGTTAAGGGAAGCTAATAAAGGGGAGAAAAAGCTGGGGTGGACGATGGAAATGAAAGAGGCTTTTGATGAATTAAAAGATGCGATATCAACTGCTCCGGTACTGGCATCCCCAGACTATCAGCGACAATTTTTTATATTTTCACATTGCGACTCAGCAGTAATGAAAGCAGTGTTGGCTCAAAAAACAAGCATGGGCTACAAACCAGTAGCATTTTACAGCGGCCACTTAGATCCTGTGATGTTAGGTCACTTCCCTTGCGAACAAGGTCTCGCCGCAGCTGCTTTTGCGGTAGAAAAAGCATCAGCAATAACCATGGGGTGCCCAACTACACTGTTTGTGGAACATGCACTATTTGCGATATTGAATAAACCTAAGTCCACCCTAACCACGCAAAGAGCATCAGGTTATGAGATCAATTTATCCAGAGCTGAACTATCAATTGTTAGATGTAGCACGGTCAACCCTGCAAGGTTCCTAGCAGAAGTAATTGAGGAGGGAGATTATGCCCATGACTGTACGCAAATAACTGAAATGTACTCATGTACTAGAAAGGTTGAAGAAAACGCACTAGAGGGAGGTGAGCTCCTGTTTATTGATGGGTCATCAACTATCGACCAAAGGGATGGTATAAGGAGGACTGGGGCAGCAGTGGTAAAAATGATGGAGGTACCGGTGTGTGTGGCTATGAAATGTGTACAATTACCACAGCATTACTCCGCTCAAGCAGCGGAATTAGTTGCACTGATCTTGGCGTTGAAGGAAAGCTTTGACAAACGAGTGACCATATACTCCGACAGCGCATATGTTACATCCACTGTCCACTCAGGGCTGTCGAAATGGAGAAGAAGAGGGTTTAGGAGTGCTGATGGCACTCCAGTGCAGCATGCCCTCTTATTGGCTGAACTAATTGAAGTAATAAATGACCCCCAAGAATTAGCTTTAGTAAAATGCACCGCACACACCAATGGTGAAGACCACGTCTCGAAAGGGAATGCAGCAGCAGACGCACATGCGAAGTATGCTGCGTACTTTGGTGAGATATGGAACCCCCCAGAGTCACAGAGAGGGAGAGGGAGGAGAATGGCTAAGGAGATGTTGATAAGAGAAGGGTACACCCATCTCCCAGCCACACAGATTATGGAGCTACAAGCGGCTGCACCAATGGCCGAAAAAGAAATATGGGTAAAAAGAGGATGCACAATGTCACCAACCGACGCACTATGGCGCCAGGGTGGCACTGGAAAGGTTGTAATACCATTGGCACTTTTGAACACCGCCCTGAGCCAACTACATCATCCAGCCCACACAGGCAAGGAAGTAATTGCAGCACGAATTAGAGAAGATTGGTTCTGCCCCGAGTTAAATTCTCATGTGTCAAATTTTATCAGCAATTGTCTCACATGTCAACAGTTTACGGCCGGCCATACTCTAAAGGTGATAAGAGGTACTATACCGCGGCCAGAGGGACCTTTCCGGCATCTCCATATTGACTATGTTGATATGATCAACATATGTCAAGGAAATAGGTATATGATTGTAGTAGTATGCCCATTCTCGAGGTGGATTGAAGCAGGGCCCTGTTCACACCCAGATGCATTTAGAGCAGCTAAATTCCTAGTGAGGGAGGTCTTGCCCAGGTGGGGAGTGTGCGAGGTGTTAAGGTCAGACAATGGCCCACATTTCGCAAACGAAATGTTCCAGCACATCACATCCTTGCTGAACATCAAGCATAAATTTGCATGTGCATACCACCCACAGGCCAACGGTATATGTGAACGCCTGAATGACCTATTAAAGGAGGCAATTGCAAAGATACAGCAAACAACAAAGAAGAGTTGGTTATATTGCCTTCCATTAGCCCTATTTGAGCTAAGGAATAGACCAGGGTCCGACCACCACCTCACCCCTCACGAGGTGGTTACCGGACGTCAAATGCGCCTTCCCCTAACGCCAACGTCAAGAGCATTTACCGACCATGAGAGTACAGCGAGTGTTCTTGGTGATGAAATGTACCAATATGTGTCTTCTTTGATTACTAGTGTAGTGTTTGTGTCTCAACAGCTCGAGCGCACGTGGGGCGGGTCTAACAGCAATCAACAAGAAGACGTGGATAAAGAATTGGAAAAGGAAAGACTGTGTAAATTTGCTAAAGGTGACCACGTACTACTTCGCAATTTCAACAGGAAGTGGAACAGTCCACGATTCACTGGCCCCCATCTGGTAGAGGAGGTATCAACGAGAGCAGTAAAGCTACAGGACAAGCGTGCCTGGAACCACCTACACGATGTAAAGATCTAAAAACTCCAGACCCGCCCCAGCGCCACCGACAGGTCCATTGGGAGAACAACAACAACATCACCAACGGAGGAAGAGAGTTCTACCACAGCTAACGGCCTAAGTGTTCCCATACCCTGTCACTCCTCAGATTCCCCAGAGACAATAACTGAAGAAGAAAGGGGTGATCCCCATACTGCCCACCCCATGGTCACACGCTCAAAGAGTAAAGATACTTCCGCCAGTTGAGCCCCAAACCCCCTGCCCATTGACCCCTACCCCCACTGCAGTAATAACTGAACTGAAGGACATTGTCTTGCATACGTACACATGTAAACACGTGAATGCTCTCTTTTCTTTTCTCTCGCACATGCAGGAACTGCGTATTATTGTACTGCTAAGAAAATAGATAACTAACAAATTCACTGCCCAGGAGTAGATGGTACCCTCAGACGATAACCACCCAGAAGAATTGTCACACCAATTTGTATATGAAATAAAAAGGCCAACGTACCTGAAAAGGAGAAGGGTACGTGTCTACTACACAGCATTTCTCTTGGCCATAGAATATTCAATGCCCCACCTCCACCCATACTTGCCTGTCCTAAGAGATAGATCGCTTAGAATAGGGTGGGAACAGCTCTTCGCCTGGGTACTGAATGACTATTTGATAGGGAGAGCTTAAAAAACAACAACTAACATTTAATAACCAGCATATTGAGAATTTTCAGGCGGGCAACTTTAACGTCGCAAGAATACGCTGCCGGACTGCAGCAAGGTAAGAGCAAAATGCCGGTGAAATTAGCATTTGTAATAAAAATAATAGGGATTTTGATGATCACCGGGTTCTTGGCTGCCTCTGTATGGCAGTACAGCTATGCTATCAATCTTATTGCTGTACCCAAACCTAATACACCCCCATCCCCAGCTGCAACAGGTGTTACGTCAGGTGATACTAGTAAAATTGCACACAAGCAAAATAGAGTTCAAAGCAGCACATACTCAGATAATAAAGGTATTGACAATTATAAACAAGATTCAGCACACGGCTCAAACAACATATGGTACCAACACATGACCCGCATCGGTAAGCAGACAACAGAAGACAGCTGCTACGTTTGCTCATTAATACCATACGCCATGAGCGCTTCTCGAACATTCGTTGCCACAGAAATAGATGAAAAGACAGCACGATGCATAATATACTTGGCACTGTTCCAAACGAAAGGAAGATTTCAAGGGACAGTGGTGCATATGGTGTGGAAAACACGAGACTCATACCCATATGAAAACAACTTCCTCAAGACTTTTTTGAGTTACCACAAGAGCAGTTTACATGCTGAAGCATTCAGGTACATAACAAGTGGTCCTGAAAAAGGGGAAACAAAGAAAGTAACACTGCAGTATTTACCATGTGATTGGTATGCCACTGAAGTTCCTGGTAAACCAGGATGTTGGGAGAGGCCACTGGTGACGATAACGGGGAAGGTGTACCTGGACAACAAATGGGAGATAGGAGTGATTGGCAGCAACATGGTAACAAAAGAAACTATTTCAACTATCGATGCACACAACCACAGATGTTGGACGACTTGGATCAAGTACGTACCCATGCTCACGTGGATAGAGACGGATGAAGACCCAATAACAATACTGCCGCTGACTGCGCCTAAGGTATGCTACCAACATAAAGGAGAGGTGGACGTAGGATAGAACACCAACTGTGCAAGCGTGATGGAGTTACCTGAGGGGGGAGCAGGAACAGCAGTGATAATGGACCATTACTGGGCCTGTGGAGAAAAGGCATACAACACACTGCCCCCTCTGTGGAATGGTGTATGCACAATGGTGCACGTCAATGTACCATCACTAGTGGTACCCCAGAAGCATGTGAATGTGGCGAACTTTCCCAAAATGGATGAAGGGGACAAGAGGAAGAAGAGATCTGCACCACCTCAGGAGGGGCCAGGGAACAGGAACAACGGCAATGATACTGTCCTAAATAGAAGGAAAAGACAAGGAGAACCTCTGACAGGAAATTACCTATGGGGAAGGTCAGAAACGGCACTCACTTCAATTCTGCCAGAACACAGACTATTCAGCAGAGCAGCAATGTTCTTCTCCTCAATAATACATCCGGGACTGCAGGCTTACGCAAACGCAAAATGGCTCCAGATAACTAGATGGGAACTAATGATGACCATCAATTCTACAGTAAATGGATTTAACGCAATAAAAGAGGAGCTGCGAGCTATAAGGATGGTAGCACTTCAGAACAGATATGTATTGGACCTCCTCACAGCCATGGAAGGAGGAGTATGTGCAAAGATAGGACAATCATGCTGCACGTTCATTCCTGCCAACGATGCTGACAACGGTACACTGACAGAAGCAGTTTCACAATTGGCCCAGATGCACTCCAAAATGATGGATGAAAGTAAAGGTGTGAAAAAGGATGAGAGCTGGTTTTCACTATTATGGTCATGGATGCCATCTTGGCTGTCAGATGGACTGAAAATTATAGTTGGTTGTACTATTTTGGCTGGAGCTACACTGATCATAATAAGATTTTGGAAGGCCCGGAAGGCACGCACCACTGACGAGTTGCTTGAAATGGTCGGTATGCACCCCTTGATGCCAGCAGATGACGGCCAACACACGGGCACAATCATACAAGAGAGAGAGAAGTTGCGCAACCAGATCATCACCAACCACCTGGACCCACCATCTGTGAAGATCGAGAACCCAAGAAACCCCAGGAGCTACATAGGGAAATGGGTATACTGTACTCCTGGAGGAACCTGTGAATATATGTATTGGTCATTTGAAGATCATGTGAACGACTATGGACATTTAGGAGGAATAACTAAGATATGGAGAGTAAGAGGAGATAACGAAAAGGATATGTTTGTGGTCGACAAGTCGACCAGAGGGGGGACTGAAGTGGGAGAATGGAAGACCAGGCTCCCGACCTTCCCCTCTCGCGCCTGGCCTAAAGGATCACGACCCAGGCACCCGCCACGAGAAGAGTTTGCCCATCTACCACACGACCAAATACCATGGTACAGGAACATACGGATGTGTCCATCTGCCTGCCCAGCAGCTCGCCCTGGCCATGCCAACACCTGCGGCACGGATCAACTAGACTAAAACCTACACGTCGTTAGAGATGCCATGACGACCTAGCCAACGGTCAGCACACCTGTGCAAATATACACACTGGACACTCCCGCACCAATCTACACGAAGAATATACTCAGTGCTATGACGTAGGCGACAGACATACTCACGGACGTGCATCTTTATTATTTTCCACATAGGCTATCAAAATGCAGAAACGCAAGACGCATCATGAACCCATCTAAAGAGCTTGCTTACGCTTCTCCTAAAACCAGGTGCCATAATGAGAAATATAATGAAGACACGATACTGGTCATAAGACAATATGATACTATAACCTAAAGCGCCTGTGCACCAAACGGTTCCACCTATACACCAGGCCTAAGTAGGCTGCAAGCAAGAGCTTCCATGGACGTTAAAAGAACAAGAGTCAGGTTGCTGATCCTGCAGAATCAGCCCGGCGAAAGCAAACAGCCAAGGTCGCAATGTTGCAAACCCACATTCCGAAAGCAGACCATCAAGGGCACGATGTTGCAACCTCGCACGCCGCACACCAACGTTAAAGTCACACCTGCAAATTAAACCAGGCACACAGTGGAAAAACAATATTAATTGTGCAGAATTCTGCCTCAAACACGGTCCCACCTCACGTGACCAAGCCGAACCTGACAGGATGCCAAGACCAGAAAAGGCGTCTGGATCCCTCGTTACAAGACACAAGGCAGATACAATTAAAAGGCTCAATAGACATCTGCGACAGTGGGAGTAGTCGGCCTTCCAGCTTATGAATAAGTCCTCACATTGTCTGCACGCACTCATAGTGAAACATTGTTGCAAAAGACAGGTACACCGAGAGCTGGGAACAGCGATGGTCCCAGACTGGGAAGCTCGTGGGCGCACCAATCAGAACATGGGGCTCTTATCACTGACGCCATTAACATTAACCAATCATCAGGGGTCTTCATGTAACAATTCTCATGTATCTAATTGTAGGGACAACCCAGATATATCACCTGACTAACCCTTGTCCACTAACATTGTTCTCTATACGTATGCTATACTAACCCTACCACTCGAGCAACCAATTAAGAGTGGCGATAGGTTTTTTGCTAACTTTCCAAGGTGACGCAAGTAGCGCGTCATACTAAGGTAAAAAGGGCCTGCGAGCCCCACGATTGTGTGTGTGTCAGGACGGACGCGTACGATCCTTGACCCATCCCTGCCGTTTTTGTCTAATAAACAGCAGAGTCACCTTGCTTCTTGCGTGTGTCTCATACTCTATCTCTTTTGGGATATACGGGAGGAGTTGGGGCCTCCCTGCCCGGAGGTCTGCGGACGGCCCGGCCGACCCCGGCAGAATTTCCCCCCCGACACAGGTATATGTGCCTGCGGACTGATGGGCGTGCAGTGATGATGGCCAAGACCTGGTGTAGGCAGCGTGAATGCGTGGCCTATGACACCCCCCCACTATGGCACTTGTCCGCTGAAATGATCCAGTGGCCAAGAAGTGCAGTACATTAAGGACCTTCTCCAGGGGGCTGAGTGCTTGGAAGCACAGGGTGGTTGATGTGAGGTCATCCTCCCACTCACTGATCAGGTCGAGTATTATGTGAGGTGGAAACCTGTACCTCCCATACACATAGTCATCAGGCATCCCAAAAAGGCTTGTTCTGGGTGTAAACATTCTGTCCCTGACTATCCTCCTCCTCCTCCTGCGGTATCTCACGGCCACTGCTGCTTGGAACGGTATATTCATCCTGGCGTCTGAGCTTGTTTGTTGTTTGCGCGCACTTTTATGCTGTGCGGGTCGACGTACGCCTGCTTCCTGCTGGTGTACGTGTTTCCGGATTGGCCACGTTCTATTCCATGAATACGTGTTGTAGGCGAGCGTGTAATACTTCCCGCGCACCCCTGAAATACACGTACCCGCTCCCCCAGGCCCGATCGCGTGTGTAAACACACGCGCACCCCTGAAATACACGTACCCAGCCCAATCGCGTGTAAAACTTCCCGCGCACCCCTGAAATACACGTACCCGCTCCCCCAGGCCCGATCACGTGTGTAAACACATGCGCACCCCTGGAATAAACGTACCCAGCCCAATCGCGTGTTAGCGCGAAACCCGTAATACACGTTCCCCGCTTGGCGTTTGCTGTTTGGCAGTCCGGTAAACCGGTCCAGGGTTGGCGCAGCCCTTTGTGCTGGTTTTGGGATTTTGATGGCCTTTCCTTGCGCGAGGGCGTTCTTGGGGGCATAACTGGCGCTGCTGCAGGCTCGCTGCTCCACGCTGCGCCGCGGATGGTTTTGAATGCGAGAATCCATGAATACGCTGTGCGCGGAAATCGGTTTTATCGCGCGCAGCTGGCGCAGACATTCGCACGGGCACGATGTGCGCCAGCCGCGTGCAACACTTTTGCGCGAATTTCCATGAATTACCCTGTATATCTAAAACTGTAGAAACTTTCTCAAAGTGTGGGAACCCCAGTGCCTTTCTTTTTGTTTAAGCTGCTTATGATCTTGGGGAAGGGAAGCACAATATCTTTTTTGTTGAAAAGACTTGTGGAACAAGCAATTAAAAGCCAATCAGTTTGAATGTGAATCCAGCACTGCCAGAGAAGCAAGGCCTTATGGAACCTGTAGTTGAAAGCAGCAGGTTTTCAATGTCAAATTACATAAAAGTGTCACAGAGACGATTTTGAGTACTGCTTTGAATGAAAGAAAGTCAAACACATGTGAACTGTTCAAGATGAGAAATACCTTTGTTTTGTGAATAATTTCACAAGTGAACTACCTTTGCTATATGAACTATCTTCGAAACAAGGGGGAGGGAAACCCCAATGTGAAGAACAGTTTCTGTTTTGAACTACTGTATGTGATGAACTGCTTGGAGAAGGAAGTTGGAATGGAATTTGAACACTATTTTGTTAAGATCAACAATCTTGCAATCTTGCACATTTATGCTTATTTTATTGTGAGGGTGCGCATAGGTTTGGACACAGACATATATTTGGTTTTTGGACTTTTAGACACATACTACCCTTAGTTTAGTTTAGGTAGGGAAATCCCACCTCAGGATAGTGCAAATTAGGCATTACACCATCCTGACATTTGAGTTAATAAAAATTGTAAAACTTGAATCCTTTGTTTTCTGTGTCTCCTTCTTTGATGCTAGCCTTACAGTGCAGACTGCACAGTAGAAACAAAACCTCTCAGATGCGAAAAGCAAAATGAAGAAACAGCCAGGAGATGGGCATACTGGGAGAGGAGTCATCAAAGAAGTTGATAGTGCAAGAGTTTAGATGCATAGAATTCTAAATATTGAGCATGTAGGGTTCTAAGAACAAGTCAAAAAGCTTTGAATTGAAGTGTGAGACACAGCGAGTTTGGGGGAGGAATACAAATGTGCTCTGTGAGCTTGCGTCTTGGGATCCGGTGGTCCCATGTAACATGCAAATATTTGCGGGGTCACCCGAAAATCTAGGGACTTGGGTGGATGATATAAGAAGATTGATGACTCACTTTCCAGGTCGATCTCACAGGGCTAACGTTCTTCAAAACATTGAACAAAGGCAGGATGAGCAGAAATGTGTTGGCTTCAGGAATTTAAAGGAAGCCATCATCTGCTTCTCTAAATGTTCCTAGGTTGTACCAAGCACCAGCGGGATCTTGATGGGACCACACTTATATCTCAATTTGGCTAAACAGTGTTGCAAGGGGAGCGAAGAATAGACAGGTAATCTTGCGGATAGAAACAGCAGAGAAAGTAAGCAAGTATTACCACTTACACAGCACTGAAAGACCTCATCCGGGGCACTGTGTCCAGTTCTAGATGCCAGTCCAGTTCTAGATGCCGCATCTTGACTACTTTGTCTAGAAGTGAAGTTCTCTTCTGGAACATTGAATGTCATGGGGCCTCATTACGACTTTGGAGGTAGCCATGGCGCTATTGGTGCCATGGCTGCCTAAAAAACCGTGTCCGGGTTACCTGAATGGGGAAATACCAGGCCATTCCGAGTATGGAGGGCCCGGTATTTCCCCATTCAGGGAACCCGGACCCGGACCTTCCCGATTCCCAGTCGAGCCCCCATATGGCTCAATTGGAATGGGGAGGGAGCTAACAACGGCCCCATTACAAGAGGGCCCGTTGTTAGCTCCCTGGTTCCCTCGCGGGAACTGCTATGGACGTCTGGATAAACCAGACGTCCACATCGGGTCCCGCGAGGGAACCTCGTAATAGTGCGGAATGCGTTTTACGGCACCGGCACCATTACTGGCGCCGTTAAACGCATTCCGCACAACTTATAATGGGGCCCATGGAGTTTTATGTTCCATTGTTAGGGTCTGATTTGGAGAATTGTGCCTTCTTCTGAAGGCCACACATGTAGTGCTCACTTCAGTTCGTTAATTACATTTTAAAATATGTCTTCACATAAAGGATGTGATTTAGATAGCCAGAAATCGAAGCACTATAGTCAGGTCTCGTGTTTACTTAGCAGCTGCCAGCCTGATGCACAATGAAGCCGCTTAATGTAGAACATGCATATCCACAGGCACCATTTTATTTCCTGCACTGGCTTGTGCTGAGGTGAACAACTTACCCTCCTTTCATTCCCAATCTCAAGTGACTCACCGAAATACCACCCAGGAGAAGGAAGTGGGCTACCACCAACACAGAGCTAACAACACTTTTCATGTCCTCCACCAACCTCTAAATATGGGAGCCAGCCCAACCTCAATTTCCAATGCAAACACGCTGTTTCTCAACTTGGAAAAAAACAACTATTAGCATCCCGGTATAATGTGCCAGGATGTTAATAGCAATAAACTCCTTCGGGCAGGGGCATTACCCGGTCTGGTAATGCCCGGGCTTAAGTTAAGACCCTCGCTTTGCTTGGGGCCTGTAATTGCTTAATTACAACCCTTGGACTGTTCAAAGAGCATTCTCATAGGCAGTCTGCAGGCTATACAAACAAGTACAGTGCGCAGATTGGTTCATATAGAACGCATCTTGTTCAGAATGATACATTTAGTGCAGCACGTACCCATAAACAATTCCCTGCAACAAACCTCAGCATATTTATCCACTAACAACACCTATATATTTCTATATGATACCTACTATGAAGACACCTACATGCAAAGTATCAAGACTATTTGCAGAGCAAGACCAGTGTCCTGTTGGGCAAGAGCCTGGACCGTAGAACATCTGGGGAAATATAGGGAGGCCATTGTTGATATAGTGGGAGAAGAAGGTGGAAAATCCCTGCTGTGGTTTCTGCACATTACAAAGGAACATTGCAGCATAGGGCTGAGCGCCATGAACGCCAGCAGCAAAAATCAAGATGGAAGCTGAAACCTGTGACAAAATAGTTCACTCAAGTCTGCTGGCTAGATACTGGACCTAAAACAAGCGCTTGCCTATGAGTTGTATTTAGATGATGTGTGCCCTAAATTCATGAGAGTGTTGTATATTAGGGTTCGCCTGGCCATATTACCGGTGACTGGATTATGTAACAAGTGGAACTGCAACACCAGCCCCATGTGGCCTTTTTGCTTGACGCAGACGGAGACGCTCATCTTTTTTGTTCTAATCTGTCCATACTATCGATACATTAGGAACACATAACTTCAGGACCTTTTTAGGAAGAGACAGAGAAGATCTACAGAGGAATCAATGATGCTATGTAGCCTTTCCAAAGACCCTCTGCCAGTCCATTGCTTTGCTAATTATTTAGCGGGCGCAATTAAAAGAAGGAAGGCTAAGATACCGCCTGAACCCCTCAAGCAGCATCATATATATGTTACAAATGTATATGACCATTGCCTTAGCATTTGAACTTTATTGAATCATGTGTGATTCTTGGGATAGCATGCCCATAATAATTTGAGCAATTACTGAATTGGCTGGTATTCATATGACCTTGTTGTTTATTGTTTTAGCCATCTATGGGTCCCTTCTTCCCTCACACCAACCCAGCCTAACTCTTCCTTTGAGAGCCTGGTCTGCAAGCTGGTCATCTCCCCCTCCTCCTCTCTGACCATTGCCACCATCTACCGGCCACCTGGCTCTGCCACCCTGTTCCTCTCTGAATGGGCTGATTTCTCCACTTCTCTCCTCACAAACACCTCTAAACTCTTTTTTGTGGGTGATTTCAACATCCACCTTGACTCCTCAATCACAGTATCCAACCTCTTCCATGACCTCTGCTCCTCGCTCTCCCTCTCCATTCTCCCTTCTGGTCCCACCCACATGGCTGGATATACTCCTGATCAACCAACTTTCCTGGTCAGACCACTCCCTCCTCTCCTCCCGCCTAGGTCCTCTCAGCCCTCTGACTGCTCCTTCCACAAGCCCTGCCACCCTTGTCACGAACATCCGTCCAATGAAACGATTGTCAGTTGCTGCCTTCCCATCTACCTTCATCCCCCGCTCTCCCAACTACTGAACTACAGACATTACCTCTGACTGTGCTCTCAGCAACCTTCCACTTGCCATTACCAATACCCTTGACGTTCTTGCCCCAGTTATGAGGATCTGCCTGAAACATGCCTCCAAGCACAACAACTGGTATGACTTTGAACTTGCAGCCTTGAAACGCAAGTGCAGAGCTGTGGATCGGAAGTGGCACACTTCAGGCTCACTCTCTGAGAAACTGGCCTGCCGGTTGCTCCAAAGAGAATATTGAGTCTTCATCCACACCAAGAAAAGAGCCCACATTCAGACCGAAGTCTCTGGTGCATCCAACAACATGGCAGAACTCTTTAAAATCTGCAAGGAACTAGCCAACCCTTCCGCAGTCTCCCCCTCACCTCTTCCCTCCCAGGCCCTCTGCAACACACTGGTCACACACTTCAATGCAAAATCTCAGGACTTCCTGAGTGCCCTTGCATCTCCCTCCCTCCAACGCCACCCTGCCTCCTATGGCCTCCCATCCTCCCTCTGGCTTTCTCTCCTCCTTCTCTCCTGTCACACCTGATGAGGTCAACAGAGTAGTCTGCTCCATGAAGATCTCCTCCAAATAGGTTTCCCCCTGCTCTTCCAGAACCATTAACAACAACATTGGCTCTCTTGCATCTGCACTTGCTGATTTCTGCAATCACTCTTTTGCTGCTGGATTTTCTCCTCAAGCACTCCCTTGTGCACCCCCTCCTGAACAACCTTCTCCAGACCCCTCTTGCCCAGCCAACTACTGCCCCATATCTATCACCCCCTTCCTCAGGAAACTCTTGGAGAAGCTGTTCTTCCCCCAACTGACCCAGCACACTGAACTTGTTGGTTGTCTTTACGACCATCAATCTGAATTCTGACCATACAGAGGCAGGGCAACTGCTATTCTGAATACCTGTGAGGAAGTGCTCGCATCTTTAGATTCCAGGTCTCCAGCTGTTCTCATTCTACTTGATCTCTCCCCTGTATTTGATACGGTCAACCACTCCATTCTCATAAAATGGCTCAATGACACTATAGGTGTCTCGGAGTGGGCACTGGACTGGCTGACCACCTTCCTCAATACCTGTCCATCCCTGGTTATTTTGGACTCTTTATCCTCCCCATAGCTATCTCCACCTGCGGTGTCCCCCAGGGCCCCAACCTCTCTCCTTGGCTCTTTAACACCTATCTTTCCATGCTTGCACATCTCATCTCCATCTTCTCCCCTAACTTCCAGTGTTACGCAGATGGCACACAGCTTTTTTTCAAACTTCCCTCTGACCCTGTCCTTATCTCCTCCATCATTCCTGACTGCCTATCTGCCATCCAGTCCCAGTGCACGTCCAACAATCTCTGCTTCAACGCCAACAAGACAGAGATCCTACCCATTGGGACTCTCGCTCCCTCTTTCTTCCCCTCACTCTAGCCATCTTTTATGGGCTTTCACCCTTCTCCTTCATCTGGAGCCAGAAAACTGGGAGTCATCTTTGACTCCTCTCTTTTCTTTCTCTCTCACATTCTGGACCTTGCCAAGAATTCCCATGTTCAATTCCACCTGCTCAAAGGAATTCTTCCTTTTCTCACTTTCCCCGAGAAGCTCAATGTCTCCAGGCTCTCACACATTCCCCCAGAAGCTCAATATCTCCAGAACTATGGTCCTCTGTAGGCTAGACTGCTGCAATAGCCTCTTCCTTAATCTATCCTCTTCCTCTCTCCGACCCCTACAGCAAATCCTGAATACGGCTGCAAAACTTATCCTTGTCCTCTAACCAAGGGACCATAGTTCTCCTGACCTAAAAACTCTCAACTTGCTCCCGATTGCTGCTTGGATGAAATCCCTCTGCATCACCCATAAGGCTGACTGGGGCTGGAGACTACGCTATCTACTGTTGGCTAGGTATGCCAGAGAGGACCTGGGTTCACACTTCGCATTCACCATTCAAAGCACCCATTTGTTCCAGCAAACTCTTCCCCGGCATACGAACGGAGGACTCAGCGAAGGGCAAGTTAGACCTGCCCTTTATTTTCCATAACAGACAGGAATCATACAGGAAAAAAGAATTCTCCAGCAATCACCGCTCCTGAGACCGTGTTAGGGGTGTTTCTTGTGGTCTGACATCACAAATCAGGGCTCTTCCCCAAAAACCTAAGAGCCCACCTGATTGGGTGTCCGGTGGTATTACCTATAGCTGGCACATATAGAGGTTATTTGACTGTGCCTTGCATGTCAGGTGGGTTTGCCTGAACCTTCCCAGACACTATCTATTACACTGTTGCAGGCTCACAAGATTACCATTGGCCTTTGTCCACTGCCATCCACCCCTGGATTTGTGTTCCCTAATTGGCTGGAGCTGATCTCCCCAAGCCTGGGACCCAACTCTGTTCTCAGCGCTCCATGCACCTTCTAGAGGTGTTCAGAAAGGTGCCATGTGTTCCCATCGGTGCCATTAGTATTAGCACTTTTGCCTTAGAGAGTGCCTGCAGGGTTGTAACTTTGTAAACCAATATATATATATCACTTCATGTCTGATTCGCTGGGAAGGTCTCCTCTTCCCACATGGGTGAAGACCGCAAAATTGCTCTTTCTGCTCTGCAATTAGTGCAGATATATTCTGCTTTTTTGCGGGTGCCTTCTTGTCGTTGAAGTTTAGGAATGTGCTGCTTGTCTCTGACCTTGGCTGCGAGCCCTGGCCTGGTGCTTCGTGCAGCCTAATTCTGCTTTTCTTTGTCTTTCGTACTGAGGCCTATGGCTTCATGTAAATCTACTATGGTTATGCAATGATTTCTATATGTTCATACTGTCCTATTCTTCTTATAGGTTAGTAGTATCTTGGCTCTTCCAGGCCCCTTATAAGAACCTGTAGTTCCATATAGTTAGTTGCAATAAGCGTTTGCAAGCTTAGTCTGCATCTCTTGCTTTCTTGCGTTTCTGCATATGGCTAATGAGAGAAAAATAATAAAGTCTTTCGACAGTATGTATATGTATCGGTCCCCTTACTACAGAACTGTGCAAGCATGTTCATTGTGTGTGCACGTGTGTGTTCTTGTAGCTTTGTGCATGGATGCGAAATTGCTTCATGGCTAACATTACTATTTCATGGTGTCTTTAATGACATCAGCACAGTTAGATATTTGTTATTAGTCAATTAGTTCTAATGAGGCACCTCCGTCCATGATCAATGAGGCACCAGTCTCCATAAAGACATCAGCTGGATAAGGTTTGAATGGTTGTCTGAGATCATATCTGTCACATATGTGGATGTCGCTGGCCCTCCTGGGAGCTGGCCAAACAGGGACTGGCATCTCGCATTTCAGGCTCTTCGCGCTGTCATGCTTATAGGGGTTAAGAGGGGCATTCCAGGGACCCTCTCTTCACCACAACTTGCTCTCACTAAATACTCTCCCTCCAGATCTTTACGTTCCTCCGACACCAACTCTCGGTGTGTCGAGCGCTTCGCTAAACAGCAAGCTGGTGACCGATCTCTTTCCTCGGCAGTGTCCCTCCTGTGGAACAGCCTCTCCCTCCCTCTTCGGCCTTGAGCCGGATCTCCTCAAATTCCGAAAGCTCCTCAAGACTTTCCTTTTCATCACCTCCCATACTTCCCACCTCTGGGAAACCCCACAACTGCTGAGATTGGTGGCCTGGGCTCCTATGTGTCCTCTTGGGCACTGGCCTCCCACACCCAATCGCCTTCACCCTGCTCCTAACCCCAGCACTTGCCTCGGCACCCACTGGCCTGCGCCATCTCAGGCTCGCACTTATTTATTGGGAGCTGATCACTCACCTAGACGCTTTCAGCTGGTCACTCCCTAGCACTTCCCTCCTGGTACACCTTGCACCTATCCCCCCAACACTTCGTCCCTTCTCTCTCTCTCTGCACTTGCAAATTCTGAATGCTCACAAGGCCTAGTAGGTCCGCCTCTATCTTTCATTGTTATATTTTACTTTCATTGCCATGTTCCCTCCCTGTTCCCCTGGGGGCGCTCTGAAACACAATTTACTTGTATAAGTGCCAAATGCACAAGAAATAAATAAATAACTCAAATCTATGGCACGTTCTACCCGTATGCCCATTGGTATTGTCGGTTACCCAGGGTATGCTTCTAGTAACCCTGGAATAAGCTCATGTATCAAATAGTGTTGTCGTGTTTTTGGATTGTGATTGTGTTGGATAAACTGTGCGACGTTGTAATGAAGGATGCCCTGTACTGTATGGTGCTTTTATGGTACGTGATACCGAAATAAAGCTGTACTGAACTGAACTAGACTGTGAAGCGTGAGGCAGGTATAATTGCTTTAAGTACCCAATCTCGGGCTGCTGAAGCTTCTATGGGCCTTCGCTGTGCTTCAGCCTGTAACTCAGTTCTCAGGGCCTATAACACCTGGTACAACCTTCAGTGCGTCTATAAAGATCATTACAATGTACTGAAAATTCCTACTCGTAGGGCCCATAAAATAGCGCGTTAGCTTTCTAGGTGAAGCAAATGTAAACATTCCATTGTTTGCACGTGTATTTTCATGGGATCTATGCGATCCCGACGCCTCTCGCGGCTCATTCTTCAGTATTTGCTTTGAGAAAGACGACTCCATAAAATGCAGAAATTAAACCACAATGTCAACTTTTCATTGTATGGCCAGGTACGGTCTTGCCACCTGCAACGTTTCCAACATCCTTCTAGCTAGGGAACACATTGTTGTACAAGTCTTCAGTGTGCATAACTGTTGGACACCAAGGGCGTGTTAAGCCAACTCTTCCTGCTCTTTTCGTATTGTACCTCACGATGCCCACACATCTATATCATGTAAAAGTGCTGTTCAAAGCTTTACCCCTTCTGGGTCTCGCTGCCCAGAGCCAGTGTAGGGTATACTGGTGGGGCTTTAAAAAATTCGTATTGCTTATCCTCACTTAGATACTCAAAATACTACTCAGTTTTGGCAACAACATGCAATTGGTGCCCATCACTAAGCCTGTGCCAAACTTTTCAGTGAAATCGTCAAGCGCATGAATATGGAGATTATCGGGGTCATCACGAGTTTGGCGGTAACCCTTAAATGTGGTGGTAACGCTATTACCACTGCATTTATGGGTCTGCCAAATCATGTGTCTGGCAGGATTTACGCCCAGCTCTGAGCTGGGGGTAAATCCGCTGTGAATTTGCCAATTTTCAGTGCAATTACCACACGGTAATACCGCTGACGGTCGCACCGAAAATTCCCCATTGGGCCCAATGGGGTATGGGGAATTCCCGAATGGGCCCAATAGGGAATGGGGAATTCCCGTTCTGCCAAACCCGTGATCTGGCACTAAAAGCGCCAAGGGGTTTGGTGGTAACACTATTAGCCCTGGCAGTATCCCAGAGGTAATACCGCTTGGACACCGCCCAACTCATGATGAGGCCCTATGTGCCCTGTTTGCATTTATATAGTACTGCTGCTTGGGACGTAGGAGTTCCTTCTCCGCCCTGCGAGATCTTAGGTCCCTCAACTTATTGTAATTTCCTGTGTTGTTGTCATTTGCCAATGTGCGAGTGGCTGTCGCTCTCTGGGATTCCAGGTCCCGGTCTATGGCCTCCCACATTTACCTTTTCTGGGCCTGTAAGGCAATTATCTCGCCCGCAGCACCACCTTAAACGCCTCGCAGGTCCCTTCTTGTGTCGTCCCTCCCTGTTATTTTTCGGCAAAAAACTCCTCAATCCTATCACTCAATTTGCCCACTATTGGATCATCTGCCAGGATCTCTTCTGGAAGTGTCCAGGCCCACAACCCACTACGTGGCTCCCATCTGTGCAATATGAGCATTAAGGGTGCATGATCTGACAGTGTAATTGCTCCTAAGTGTATTTCTTCTGCTTCCCCCAGGAGCGCCACCGAGACCCAAAAGTAATCAATCCTGGACAGCGTCTGATATACGTGGGAGAAGCACGTCAAGCCCCTCTCCTCTCCCTTCATCTCCCACCACACATCCCTAAGAGCTTGCTCGTCAAAGGCCTCCTTTAAACACTTGAGTGGAAGAGTACTCCTCTTGCTGCTCCCTGTAGTTCTGTCCCTGGAGGGGTCCCAAGACAGGTTGAAGTCCCCTGCGATAATGATCTCCCCCTTCGTGAATTGTCCGAATTTCTGCATGACTTCCTGGAGGAAGCTGGCTTGGTTAGTGTCGGGTGTACATATTGTCCCCAGAGTCAGTACCTTTCTCTCCATTTGAACCTGTAAGCATAGATAGCTCTCCATCTTGTCTTCTAAAGTAGCTAGTATCTGCACTTGCAGGTGATTCTTAAACCCTATGAGCACCCCTGCCGTTCTCCCCTGTGCATTCGCTTGGTGCATGTGAGCAAAGTGATGAAGCCTAAAAAGTGACGTATCTGCTTTCTTTATGTGGGTCTCTTGGAGCATAATGACAATCGCCTGACAGCATCTGCCCAAAAGTGACGTATCTGCTTTATTGATGTGGGTCTCCTGGAGCAAAATGACATCCGCCTGACAGTGTCTGCCCAGTCCCTCCACTTTCTTACGCTTGGCGGGTGATTTTAATCCCCGTTCTTTGCATGATATCATTCTAAGTGACATTCCCCCCCTTGTGGACGTTCCCCTTTCTGTGTGTCATCTCCAATTTCTGGCCTCTAAGTGAAGTTATTCTGTAGGTCTGCTTCCCCCCTTCTATCTCCCCTTCTCCACCAGGCTTCCCCCCAACCTACTTCACCCCCTCCCTCTCCCCTGCACTCTGAGCCTGACTCCTCTCTTTCCCCCCTTCCTCCCAACTCCCTCTCATACCTCTCCCCCTTCACGGTCAGTACCTGAGTTCCCAAGACCTACCCCAGATACTATCCTGGGGTATTGGACCTGGTTCAACTCTGGGGAACTTCCCCTGCAGGGGTGAGCTAGGCCCCTTACGTGATTCCATGGTTGACTCCCCGTCTCCCCTCCATCTGAGCCTCTTTCCTCCTCATTGCCCGGCCTCCCCCATCAATTCCCTCAACTGTGAGCCTCCTGTACTCTTGTAGGAGGGCAGATCTAGTGTTTTGACTAAACCATCATAGTGAGCAGGGCCCCTACGAATGCCTTCATTTCGTCTGTGTGCCTTTTAAAGATATTTCTCTTCCCCCTGTCCCACTTTTGTGTCCAGACCACTCCCAGGGTTTGTTGGTTTCACCTGGACGAGTGATCTTTGGCTGTTGCGGTTGGTGTATCTCCTCCTCCTCCGAGTTCATGAATGCCAGGCCTTCCTCATAGGTTATAACTCTCTGGTTCCTCCCTTCCCACATAAAGAGTAGACCGAATGGGGATGTTCACTTGTATGCTATGCTCTTTGTTATGAGGATTTTGTTAGTGGATGCATAGCCTTCCTTTTCTGCAGTGTGGCAAATGATAAATCTTGAAAGAGGTGAATCTGGGAACCATTTATCTTTATCCCCTGTTGGGCCCTGGCCGCTCAAAAGTATGTCATCCTTCAACGTATAGGAAGACGGGGCCACCAGAATGTCTCGTGGTCTCAATCCGGGCTCTCTCCTACTGGGACCCACCCTATGCACTCGGTTGATCTGAACTTCCTCTGGTAGGGTTTCTGTCAGTAGGGTCCCGAAGAACTGTTGCATGGTGCTCCTCTGGTCCGTGTCTAGAATCTCCTCACTCAGCCCCTTCCCTCGAATGTTCGACCTGTGGGAGCAATTCTCAGCTTTTAGTTCTAGGTTCTGGCTGGCTCTTGCCACCTGATTTAGAAGGAGGCTATTTTGTTTGAGCCCTCTCTCGGTGGTGTCCACTCTGGTCCTGGGGTCCGTGAGTTCCCTCCTGACTTCCTGCATTGAGCTGTGGAATTCTTCTTTCATTTCATCCATGTGGCCCTGGAAGGAGCTCACCAGTCTATCCTCCATGCCTCTGAGGCACTCCAGAAGATCGTCCTTGTTCAGGGCCATGGCGCCTGTGGTCTCTCCCTTGGATGCACCTCTCTGCTGTTTCCCAGGTCTTAACAGGTGTAGATCCTGCCCCTCTTCCTGTTGCTGCTTCCAGTAGCGGTCCAGTCGACCCCCTTGCATGCCCGCTGACCCCTTTGGTTTGGCAGAGTTGGCTTTAGCCTTGGCTCCTTGCATCTGAAGGGTTTTCCCAGCCTTCCTCCCACTTCCTGCAGTATCCCCTGGTGGAGGCGATTTCTGTTCCCTTGTTCAGTCCTATTCCTCTCGAGCCTGGACCTTCTTTTGCTCTTGTGTCTCCTTTCTTATTTGCCCCCGGGTGGGGGAGGCCCCGTAGCTGATTGTGGCAGTGCCCTATCATTTTTCTGTCCGCTGGCTCTGGTGCCGTTGGCCCCCTTACCGCTTCAGCAGGAGCTTGTCCCTATTGCCTTTCAATGGTTTCCTGGATGTAAGTGGCCCTCAGGGTGCTATTTATGGGTGAAGTCCAATGCTCTTCACCCCTTTTCACTCTCTTCGCCCAGCTATGGGGTCTTCTGCGCTCCTGTTCAGTGGAAGTGCAGGGGGCGTGTCCATTCTTCCAACGTTATAGGGTTCCCCAGCAATGTTTGCTTTTATCTTCTTTGCCCCCTCAGGGCCAGTGGGTCGAGCCTGAGGGAGCTGTCTTTGCGGGAGGTGACAGCCGGCCTGCCAGTATTACATTCTGGGTGGGGGGCTGCTCCCCTCGTATGCTGCTGGGCTGGTAACTGTGCACGGGGGGCCAAGCACACTCCTTCCCAGGCCACCCCCACTGCACCCCCGACTTACTTGTTCCTCCCAGAGGGACTTTCTGTCAGGCTCTTTGTTTCTCTTGATGAATACGTCAGCTCTGACGGTGGAGGTCCTGTCTTCCCTTTCCCCCCGGGACGCGCCCGTTGACTGGCCTCCTGCTGCACTGCTACTCGTATTCAGGTTTACTTTCCCTTTTCCTCATTTTTGCTGGTCTCGGCCTCAGAGGTTCCGTTCTCCCACCACATCCCGCTGGGGTCTCCCGTTCTGGGCTGGCTCCGGATCTTGTTTCCTGACGTCGGGATCCTCCTCCTCAATTTCAACCGGTCTCCTGCGCCTCTGCTGGGAAGTGCAGCCGCGAGCCGCGAGCTGTGCTTCGCTATTGTGGAGGGTTTCCCTCTCCCTTCCAGCACTCAGACTCCCGCGGTCCGTCTCTCCGCCTTATCCTTGTCCCCCGGGGTGGGGAGGGGGACCGCACCGGTGCTACAGGCACCCTGAGTTTGCTTCTCTACCTGAGCGTTCGCTTCCTGGGGATAAACTGCACCCCTCGGGAGTTCCAATATGAGGCTTCCGATCTTCCCTTGGCCTCTTGGGTGGGGGTGCTCCAGGGGGGCAGCTCACCAGAACAGTCTGTAGGGGTAGGCGGGGGTGTGTTAGGTTACTGGCTTATGACAGCTTCAGCAGGCCCAGACGGAGCACTGTGAGGCAGTGAAGGACCCCTGAAGGATGAAGGGCTGAGTTTGCTTTGCCAGGATTGAAATCTGTAACTGCACCTTGCACAAAGATTTCTGAAGATCGTGTTTACCTTGCTTAACTGGACAAGGAATAGCATTAGAGCTCCAAAGTATATCAACCATCAATTAATTGTAAACTAAACATCAAAGTATACCCTTTATTAGTACCCGACGCGGAGGAGTGTGACAGCTTCCCAGCCAATCAGGAGGCTCAGAACAGGGGCTTCACAACATGATAAAACCCCTGCTCTGAGCCTCCTCGGATGCGGGAGGCTGCCATTTTCCCCGCCGGGGATTCGGGTAAGTGTGCTGTGCTCCCCTACCCCTCCATCTAGCAGCCAACCCCAATTTCCACGCTGTTTCTCAACTTGGAAAAAAAAGATTAGCATCCCGGTATAATGTGCCAGGATGTTAATAGCAATAAACTCCTTCGGGCAGGGGCTTTACCCGGTCTAGTAATGCCCGGGGCTTACGTTAAGACCCTCGCTTTGCTTGCGGCCTGTAATTGCTTAATTATAACCCTTGGACTGTTCAAAGAGCATTCTCATAGGCAGTCTGCAGGCTATACAAACAAGTACAGTGCGCAGATTGGTTCATATAGAACGCATCTTGTTCAGAATGATACATTTAGTGCAGCACGTACCCATAAACAATTCCCTGCAACAAACCTCAGCATATTTATCCACTAACAACACCTATATATTTCTATATGATACCTACTATGAAGACACCTACATGCAAAGTATCAAGACTATTTGCAGAGCAAGACCAGTGTCCTGTTGGGCAAGAGCCTGGACCGTAGAACATCTGGGGAAATATAGGGAGGCCATTGTTGATATAGTGGGAGAAGAAGGTGGAAAATCCCTGCTGTGGTTTCTGCACATTACAAAGGAACATTGCAGCATAGGGCTGAGCGCCATGAACGCCAGCAGCAAAAATCAAGATGGAAGCTGAAACCTGTGACAAAATAGTTCACTCTAGTCTGCTGACTAGATATGGGCCTAAAACAAGCGCTTGCCTATGAGTTGTATTTAGATGATGTGTGCCCTAAATTCATGAGAGCGTTGTATATTAGGCTTCGCCTGGGTATATTACCGGTGACTGGATTATGTAACAAGTGGAACTGCAACACCAGCCCCATGTGGCCTTTTTGCTGGCCGCAGACGGAGACGCTCATCCTTTTTTTTCCAATGTGTCCATACTATCAATATATTAGGAATAACTACCTTCAGCCCCTTTTAAGGAAGAGACAGAGAAGATCTCCAGAAGAAGCTATGATGCTATGTAGCCTTTCCAAAGACACTCTGCCAGACCATTGCTCTGCTAATTATTTAGTGGGTGCATGGAAAAGAAGGCAGGCCAAGATACCGCCTAAACCCCTCAAGTAGCATCATATATGTGTTACAAATGTATCAGACCATTGCCTTAGCATTTGAACTCTATTGAATCATGTATGATTCTTGGGATAGCATGCCCATAATCCTTTGAGCAATTACTGAATAGGTTGGTATTCATATGACCTTGTTGTTTATTGCTTTAGCTATCTATGGCATGTTCTACCCGTATGCCCATTGCTTATTGTCAGTTACCCAGGGTATGCTTCTAGTGACCATGGAATAAGATCATGTATCGAATAGTGTTGTTGTGCTTTTAGATTGTGATTGTTTTGGATAAACTGTGCGACGTTGTAATGAATGCTGACCTGTACTGTAGTGTGCTTTTATGGTACATGATACCGAAATAAAACTGGACTATGAAGAGTGACGCAGATTATAATTGCTTTAAATACCCAATCTCGGGCTGTTGAGGCTGCTATGGGCCCCTCGCTGTGCTTTGGCCTTTAACTCAGCTCTCAGGGCCTATAACACCTGGTACCACCTTCAGTGGGTCTATAAAGATTCATTACAATGTACTGTAAATTCCTATTCGTAGGGCCCCTAAAATAGCGCGTTGGCTTTCTAGGTGAAGCAAATGTAAACACGTATTTTCATGAAATGACGGTAGCCTTGGGATATTTGCATCTGCCTCGGAGATGTGACCAAAACCCCTCAATTCTTGGTGGGGAAAAACCTTACCAGTTTCCAGAGAGGTTTTCCTTCGCAACAGAATCCTGTCAGGGGATCAAGTGCCCACTTCTGTACTTGATCACTGCGTTTGACTGAGCCACGCGTGCCATTCTGGCCCAACGCGGACAAGAGGGGATGGAAAAGTGGGGCCTGCCCTGTTCTGCTGCCAGTTGCCCTTCCATCACAGTTGTTGCTGGCTCCTGTTTTTTAAAAAAAATAACTGACAACAGGAGAGACAGGGCAGACCAATTCCATGTGTTTTTACCCCTAATCCCCCCCTAAAAGGTTTTATTTTTGAACGTTCATCCTTTTTAAATTCTGAGCAGTAGAACAATTCAGTGGGGAACCTCCTTGCACCTTGCCATTAAAACCCAATCCTGCCTTTAGCCCTAAAAAAACGTATCCCCTTTTCCCAATGTACTATCAGCGCGTTTTTTACAAACGACATATCTTAGGTGAATATTCTGCATTGACGCATGTGTGTGGGGAATGTTCTGCAATGACATCACTGGGTACAGACAGGTCATTTTATTGCAGCCCATAATGGCAATCACGCTACAGACTGACATGTTTATCTGGGCCAAATGCCAGGAACATGTCCAGAAGTAGCAGCACTAGCTTCTGGCATCTATTGGTGGTGGACAGACACACCTTTTCTTTCCTTTCATTAATCCCAACCCCCACCTCCTGCCAGAATAGGAGTGTAATCCCACAAGATGTCTTCAATTTCCGTTCTTAGGACACCACTGACTTAAGAGGTGCTGCGGTCACCAGTCCTGGGAGACCCACTGGTGACTCCAAATGCCATTAGGCTCATGGTCGAGTTTTTCAAATTTCAGGCATCGTTGGGACAGTGGTAAAATAACTGACTGGTTGCCTAGGACACCAGTGGCAGAGTGTCACCCGGGGTACCGAAATGACCCCTAAAGCATCAAAAAGCAAACCTTTTTTAATGGAATGTTGTCCCTAAAATACATTTTTTCTTGAGGTGCCATGAATCCATGCACCAAACCTGGAGATAACGGATTGTCAGTAAATACCCTGATTCCATACTGACCTTTCCAATTGAGAAACCTTTCCTGTTAGATAATCATTTCTTTTTCACATGTAAAGCCTGAAGAACATGGATGAGCAGTGGGCAAATGACTTCAAAGGCGGCTTTCGATTTGTCAGTAATCTGTTTCTGCCCAGGACACAATGGGGTGTCCTTTTCTAAACACCTGGATCATAAAAGCAAAGTGTTAAACAAAGGCATAAGCTGTTTACGGTTTTTGTTTCTGATCTGGGCGATTTCAGCACACTGAATGTGCCCTTATCCGATCTTGGAAGCTAAGCAGTGTCAGGCCCAGTTAGTACCTGGATGGGAGACCGCCTGGGAATACAAGGTGCTGCAGGGTAAAAAAAAAATGTTCATGGTGTTTGGAGGCAGAGTGGGGAACGGAATATACATTTGCTTGGTTGCTCCGCCTTCCAATAGCACGGTGGCTTTCACTAGCACTTTACCACCTGGTAAAAACAGGAGGATTCTATAGATACTACTTGGCAGGTGGCATTTACACTTTTCCAAAATGGATTGGAATTGTGAAGGCGAATTCTCCTTTGCTTTACTCTGTGCATTTCTATTCCATTTTGAAAATTATAAAAATTACACTAAGGGAATCTTTTGCACGGAAGCACAAACGAACAGAGTCCCCTCTAGTTTTAGACGTCATTCAAAACTACCCCCTTGATAGCTAAACCTTACACCCCCACTTGGGCACATTTTGTGATTCTGGGGAAACCCCTTTATCCCTCTGTACCTCGGTTCTCTACCCGACGAAACATACCAAACTACCATTTAATGATATATTCGGCCAACTGCATCCCTTTTCTTCTGTGTAGAAAAGCCCTCCCGGGAATCCATTTGTGATATGCTATGTGACTGGGTGTTGTTAAAGCACGACCTTTGCCATTTGCATGGGCTCCCCAGTCTTCAACCTGTTGCTCAATTCTCAAAGTGTCAAGCAACAAACAACAAGAAGGCATTGATACTAGAGACTTCAAGGAACATGATTGTTTCAGTTCCCGCCTGCTAATGGAGTGCGCGGGTTGCATTGGCTGCCTTTATCAGAACATCTCTAATCCCAAACTGGTGTGTTCTCAAGTGTCTGTGTATTTCTGCCAACTTCTGTTCTTACTCAGTGCCCAACACTGTTTGGATGGCGAAGTGAAGGTGAGCAGCGGGTACTATTGCTACTCACATAATACATCACCTGACCTGCCTTTTGGCTGCATAGCTAAAAGCTATGCAATGTTATGTGGGATTTATACAGCATATCTGCCACGAACCTGTGCCATACGTTTGCGTTAAAATATATGTAATGCATTAATTTTTTAAAACATTTTCTGAAAGCATTCATGCTGGTTGTAAATAGATGAATGTATTAATTGTATTGTTATGTGCAGAGAATGGCAATCGCACAATATATATTTTTGCGATGAATTTTGAGAAAAATAAAATAATGAAATTAGTGATTCGGTTATCTAAAGTGTGCTGACTATTTATCCCAAAAATAAATCTGCAACTTTGTGTGATAAGTGCCTGTGCCACTGATGACCATCCTGTTGGGAGTCCTTGCAGAAGCACTCACCTCTACAGTAAAGTAGCTATGGTGTGCGGCAGTCTGTGTTTCGCCTATTGATTTGTCGTTTCACAGGTTTGTTTATGCCCAGAAGGCTGTTTTTCGCCTGCTTGTGCCTTGTCGGCTTGTCTCGGGTGGTGTGGAGCAGCCCATTTGCTTCCTCCCATTCTTTTGTATCCTCGTCGGTTGCGCTCATACAGTGGTGTCGCTGTATCGTGGTTGATTCAATGTGGATGCTGGTAAGGACTTTGAGATTAAGGGATGTTTGAGTTAAGACGGTCATGGCCTAATACCGCAGTGGGCGTGTGCGTGAGCCTTTCTGTTGAGTGTGTCCTGCTCGAAGCTTGTGCAAACACGAATGTCTTGAGGTCTTCTCAGAAGAGTTGGTGGTTTTATTCTGATGTCAGTTCGTCTGATTAATTGTTCTATGCTCAGTGATCCTTCTCTGTGTTTGTTATGTAGAATTTCCTTTCTGAGTATAATTCTTCCCACTTTGTGAGTCCCTTCGCCTTTTTGCTGGACTATTGGATTTTTGGTCTATTTGTATTGAGTGAGTCAAAACCTTTTTCCATACTCACTCAGTCTTGTACTCTAACCATGGGAACCCTTTTTACCTCTTTTGGGTATTTTTTAATGGAGTTACTTTTTCCTCCATGTTTTCTGGCATCTATATTTTACCTTTGCAGCACACAGCACTTTCTCTGCAGTGATGCTGGAAGCTTCTTGAGCTTTCATTTGTTGCTTTACCCGTGTTAACACATGTTACCAGGGCATGGAGACACTCTTTTGCCCCTCTATTTTTTATTTTGTAAGATCAGCACCTCCCACCCTATGTGGATTGCAGAGGGGACACATATTGTCTCCCTTTTCTCACTGTTCCAGTAACTTTTTGTTAATGTAATAATTTAATCTGACAGGCTGGTGGCAGTGTACCTTTTTTGCACAACTTTTGGAGCTGCGACAGGAAGACTAGGGTCATCATTTGCCTTAAATGGTGACTGTACATTTTTAAGCGCAGTTCAAGATGACTTGGTGTTACTTGAACGTTCTTCTACCTGCCTGTGTGTAGGGGGTCTTGATGAGTCTTTTGTCTTTGGCGGGCTTTCCTTGGAAAACCTGCCAAGGCTCGCGGCTCTGAGTGTGAATGAAAGGACTGGAAATCTTTGCTCCAGTTATTAACGGTTATTGTCCAAGAAGCACTGAAGAGTGGTGGAAAGCTCTCTTTGAAGGATCAAGTAGAGTAGTCCTATTTGCTCTGATAAACTTCCTTCATGTTCTAAAAACTCGGCTGGAAGAACAGGAACCATTTTAAGTGATTAAAGATAAATTACATAATCTCGAAGTATAAAGAGCCTTGTTTAATTGAACTCGAGACGTCATAACGGCCTGATTAAAGATATGAGGAGGGATGGAGGGGGAGGGGAGGAAATGACAAGGCTAACTTTGTTAATTGTTATCTTGTTGTTGTTTTTTTTTCTTTTCTTTTTTTTTAAAGGTTGAACAAACCAATAAAAATATTTTTTTTAAAAAAGGACTGGAAATCAGGGAGGTACGCAAAACTAGCCCTGTTTTTATCCTGTAGTGTCCCTGTCTGAAACCAGTTTAAACTGGAAGGCTGGCTGTCAGCTTGGACAGCCACCCCCCAGATTTGCATGAGAGGCTTGTCTGGTGACTGGTGGGTTTAGCCAGTTTTCTTGCATAGCAGGCAAGGGTCCTGGGGCAGGAACAGAGACCCGACCAATAGACTGAAGATCCAAAGAGGAATTCAAGGAAGGCTGTCCCAGCAACTTCCAAGTGACCGCCAGAGCCACTGAGTCACAGCTGAAGACCCGTAATTCCAAGCAACAGGGAAGATCTCTTGAAGACGACTTCCTTCATGGACTGGTGGGCATAACTAGTCTGAAGACCACCTACAATTCGTGACATTCCACGAAGAGCTGCAACCATCCCGAACTGCAAACACCCAATACCCTGGGACCTGTGCCATCTTGCAGTGCAACCACATGTGGAAGGTGGATCTGGCTGAAACCTTGTGGGCATCCTTCTGGGCCAACAGTGACAATCTTTAACTCCTTGAAGTCCATTCAGCTGAGTCAAGGACCGGGAACCAAAGAAAGGTCTTCTGGATGACAAACATCGCTGAACCAAAGCCTGTGAAGGGCTCCAACACACCAGTGCTACGAAGATCCACTGCTCGAGTGCATTCATCTGTTCACTCCAGAGTTCCTTTTCCAGTCATCCAGGCCAAGAAAACCAAACTGGGGACAACTGTTGACTCACCTTGGGGACCAACCTGCTGCACCATGTTCTTCATTGATAAGTTACTGTTCCAAGCCTAGGCACTTACTTTCTGTGACAGAGAGCAATTTATGTAAAACTCCCTAACAGTGTTTTTCACGTAAACATTTTTTTCGCTGATTAATTCTGGCCTGGGGATTGGGTACCTTCTGGCCGTACGTATCTCCCTCTTGTTCCCATAGGTCAAGCTGATGTACAAGCATCTGAGTGATTTGTGAATGGCATGAACAGGCAGCAGAGGTTGAGTGTGTATGGACCCTTCCCCTATCCGGCCTATTGGAGCCTGTTGGTCATTGGAGCTCTGGCAGAAGGTTGGTAACTGCAAGCCCTTTCCATTTGCTTTCAGTCAGTGAGTTCTTATTGATGATATCAAACAGAGGGATTTGACATCTGCAAACCATCTCCATTGCCTGACTGTATCACTGAGCTAGAGTGGTTCAGTAGAAGATCTGCAATGGGGGTTGGGAGGGTGGTCGGGGGGTGCCTATAAGGCTCTCCACAATTACAGGTCTGTTATGATCATTCGATCAGTTTTATCAAGCATGGGTGTTGATTGCCTATAGGCCCTTCCCATCCCCTACCTGTCAGCGTTTTTTATGGTAATGCTTTGGAAGTGTGGTTTGTTCATGTGTGACAGTGTTGGTTGGGTATAGATACCTTTATAGTCCACAAGAAATTCATAAACAGAAACGCTTCTAGATTGGAACGGGAAATAGAAACCATAGGTGACAGGAATAAATTAATGAGGTAAGAGAGATCCATTCTATACATTTTGAGTAAACGGTTCAAGGCAGGCTAGAGTGGCGCTAAGTCGCATCTGTCTTTGAAAAAACAAAGATTTTCCAACAAGGATTGTTTTCACAAGAACAGGATAGGCTGGGGCACAAAGCTAATACGGTTGGTACCAGAATGTCTTTGAAAGAAAATACTGACAGATATTCCTAACGAAACCAATGACCTACAGAGCAGGCATAGGCAAAAATAGCATGTTTTAGAATATACTGTAGACCTCCAAATAGGTTCAGCCTAGGGGTCACAAACAATGATGCCAGGAAAACTGGTAATCAGACCACATGAATCAGAGAGGTAGACTTTTGGAAAGATTTACATTCCAGGAGAAATATGATCAAGGTGTTGGATCTTAAACCCGACCATATCTGGATCCTGTTTAATGTCACCCCTAATTGACAAGCTTTGGGAAATAATGTCTTACTTTGGATGAAGACATATTTCTGTTGAAGGAAAGCTTTTTTACGCAGGTCTTGGATATCTAAAGAGACCTACTGTGGGCATGTGGCTCCTTCAGATGACTAAACCTGCAAGCCTTGCAAGAGTGACCCGCGCCTAAGAGGTAAAGAGGGTGTATGCAAGGAATTTCCAGAGGCACTACCTCGAAGTGTACGATTACAACCACTGGTTACGAGCTTGTACATTATATGACAAAGACTTATTGCTTATTTGCAGTAAGACAAGCTTTCCAGTCTTATAGATTTCAATAACTATACCATAGTATTTAAATATTATTAGCATTTCCTTTTATTTATTTCCCTGTCCTTTTCTTCTCTTTCCCATCTCGTTTATTTTATTTATTTAGTGTGCACTGTCTGATCCCGCAGTGTATCCTGACTCTGTTGCTCAAATAGATTTGTGAATTGCTGATTCATTATTTTCTTCAATAAGAGGTATTCACATCAAAATGAAATAAAAGTCAGGTATGAATTAATTGTTAAGAAATCATTATGCTGGAGAAAGAAAGCTAGGGTGACAGGGAAAGGGTGTTTATTCTTCGTGTACTTTGTCCTCTCATGTTCCCATCAATAAGAAGGCACTTTTTGATTCAGAGCTGTAGTCTGATTCTGTTTATCATGTGGATTTGTGAAAAGTTGACTCAGCGATGATCTTCTTAAAAAAAACCTAAAGTAAACTCTATAAAAATAAAAAATAAAAAATGTGTGATTCATTTATAAAGAATGAGAAAGTTGGAGAAAGACACATAACAATTCGAAAGAAAGCAAGAAAGTCGGAAAATAACTATTTCATGCTCTATAGCAGCTGCGATAGTTCCCCGGGCACTGACTTAACCAGTGCAAGTGTCTTTGAATGGCCAATGAGTGGCACCTTCCTTGCATTCCTGGTTGCTTCTGTTGTACAGATTTCACACCTTTCATGCAGATTCCTCATTGTGAAAGGAAAGGTCTTGGGGGTCTTGACTCCCCACCTTGTATCGGAAACATGTTGATTGAGATTTGAAAGATCTCGGACCATTTATCAATTAGGAAGCCGAGCTTGCTTGATTCATTTCCGGAAATAGTAATGGAGGTAAATACCACTACTGCCAGTGCTTTTTATTTAGCAAATCGCCTACATTCAGAGGTTACCACTGGCAGAAGTGGTAATTCTGGAATATTACCAGTGATTTTGCAGCAATACTATTACCGCAAGAGATAACGTTTGAATGCATTTTTTAAAAAGCTGTGTTGTTAACCAGTCCACCTTCCAACTATACAGTGCATAGTGAGCGGTACAGTACAGCTCAATTCTGACCCTTTTCTTCATTAGAAGTGTAGGGTGTTAAAAGGGGGCATTTTCCCTCGATTACAATGGCCTAGTGTACATGCGTTTGTCACTTTCTACACAGCAAAAAAAGTTGGTAATACTTTTTGTGCCTATTTAAAATGTCTGCCTCCGCCTCTCTGACAGAGTGTTTAAAATAGGTTGAAATTTGGGCTCCACGTCCACTGAAGGTTATACTTCCAATACTTCGAAAAAGAAAGTCCTCCAGGCAGTGCTTAACTATAGGAGCAACCACTAAGATCCGTCCTGAAAACAGGTGCAATGTAAACACCTAAGGGATCTGTGTAAAGTGTACCTTGTTTCAGCAAGAGAGCATGTTAAGCACTGAATCATAAAGTGAATGATGGTGAAAGTATGATTCAGTATCATGTTAAACAGTGAATCAAAATGTTATTGATGGTGAAGGCATTCACGGGTGTTGTGCAAACTAACGTTTTGAGTATGTTTTTCAAACACGGATGGATTTGTATGTTTATTGTTTCTCCCTCGCCAGGAGACACAATTGATTTAATTCAATTTATGATGTGAATATTCAAAAACATTAAAGCAAATATGTTTTCGGAAATAAAAACCAAGTATTCTCTTGCTGCAAAAAGGTTATACTTCCAACCCCTAAATCCAGCAGGCAGCCATGCTACCAGAATTACCCTTACCTCCAAACTCATTTTGATCTCCTTTTTTTATTCCAATCAAAATATTGCCCTCATCCTATAGCCGGACCACTCATAGCAATGCAAGACCCACTGGGGAATGAACACTTTATATAAATAAAGTAAACAACGTATAGGAGAGTTAAAATCAGAGGCAAGCAGACATATTTGTAAAAAAGACAAATCAGGATCAAATCATAGGAGAGAAAGAAGAGAAATAAAGAATGGACAAATCATGTTTGTCTAATGAAAGTGGCAGGCAGAAACCATCAAAAATGATTTTGCAAGTATGCAAAAACAGAAGATAACAGGTTACAAAAGCAGGGCATTAAAGGAAAAGGCAAAAACAAAGAGGTGATGGCTGGAAGGTTTAGAATTAATCTTAACCTCTGGTATTGCTCTGGGCAACCTTCAGACCATCCCTCTTTGCCTCCCAAGCCATTGCAGAGGGGGAAAGACCATATGCAAATCAGGCTTGGTCCGACCACTAAAGGGGCAGTCCAGCCCGAACTGCTAGGTCACATCCCTTCTGCACGAGACCACAAGCACCGCCAAAGATGTTTCAGCCTTGTTGGGTCTCATCAGTGAGGAGTAGCTTGGGTCTCTAAACCCAGCAGGCACCGGCCCCACGTCTGGGCATACCCGTCCCACGCGGGGTGAAAAAGCAAAAACAAAAAGGAGATGGCTGGAAGGTTTAGAATGAATCTTAACCTCTGGTATTGCTCTGGGCAACCCTCCAGACTATCGTTCTTCGCCTGCCAAGCCATTACAGAAGGGAAAGACCATATGCAAATCAGGCTTGGTCCCACCCCAAAAGGGGCAGTCCAGCCCAAACTGCTAACTCACATCCCTTCTGCACAAGACCACAAGCAGCCCCAAACATGGTTCCGCCTTGTTGGGACTCATCAGTGAGGAGTAGCTTGGGTCTCTAGGCCCAGCAGGCACGGGACCCCTGTCTGGGCATACCCGTCCTTTTACTAGAAAAGGATCAGGATGAGTTATGATGAAAGGACATGGTCATTTTAGCAGATCATATTAGCTGGAAAACGGCAATTGACAGGAGTGATTTTGCATGTGTATTTAAAAGTGTTTATTAATATTACCACAGGTCTTTTGGAATATTGTGAGTAATGGAGATTATTTATTTTTAGATACACATATTTAAGGACGATTCTAGAAGGTTACTTAAGAACTATGAATCCAGAGTTGATGTAATATTAAGCAAGAGCAGTATTGGAACATAAGGTACAGAGCATGGTCAATAGCATGGGTGCTTTTTTGGTGATGGGTTAAGTTAGTTAAGTAAATCAGGCCCATTAAGATATTGATTATAAGTTGTATTTTGTATTACTGTAGGATTGGTAGGATTGTGCAGAGTGGGATTGGAAACCCAAGACAGGCTGCCTTTGGGAAGAACTGTGCATTGATCTGTGGGCTACATTGACCCACTCATCAGAATTCCCATCCATAATTAAGCTGCACTTCTGCAGTCAACAGCAAAATGGCTGCGCTGGCTCCTCGGAGCACTATTGCCCCGCATTAAAACTGCGTTTTGCAGATGCAAAATGATGGCTGCACCATCTTGCCAAACACCTATTGGCCGAGTTGGAAAAGAAGCAAATTGAAAAAAACAGTGCTGCTATGCTGCTTGCAAAAAGTTCCCATTGAAAAGGGAATATTTTACATTGAAAAGGACGCTGCCCTGACGCTATTTTCATCTGTTCATCATCACACTACCTTTATCAGTGACACCCTGCCATGCCCACCCCTATCCAGATTGTGCTCCAGCAAAATAGAACATTACCTCTGTATGACAGACTGTGTCAGCCAAATCTGAGAAATCAAAAGAAGCTTTATTTTCAGTCGCACAGGAAAAACCCTTGACTTTTGAGTTACAAAATGTCAAATATCAATGCTGCAATAGAGACTGTGGCTCTCTGGGCTTATGTCAATTTCAATGGACCTGTGTCTTAAACAGATTTTTGTAGAAGTGAAACTGACTGGGGCTGAAAAAAAAACAATGTGGGAAGTTCAGAGAGAAAGACTTTTGAAATGGTAAGCCCAGCATACTTCACCATGTGTTAAAAAGTGCTTTTGCAAATAAGGAAAAATGCCTGTTTTAAAAGTTTAATGTTGTAAGAAGGCCCTGTTTTGGCCTAAGCAAGGTAAATGTTTTTTTTTTTGCTGGGAAACATATATAGAATGTTTTATTCAACAGGCCTGCTTTTGATTTAAAACAAAATAAAATTGAATAAGAAATAAAGACATGGGCTGCCTTCTGAAAACTAGCCAAACAGGTTTTTGCCATAGCTCAAGGGACCTTTGGCTGACCAAAGGAGTGGCCTAACCCCCCCCCCCCCGAAAGAAGGAGCCACAATAGATGCTAGGACACATAAGTGCTAATTGCTACCTTTGAAAACTTTGATTGGACCAAAAGCACTGAACAGCCTAGGCATCAGGCTTTTGTCTGGGCTGAGGCATCTTACAATAGGGATTCTGGACACGGACATATGAAAAAGGAAATCACACGACCCTGCGACTTCTACTGGGAGCTTCAAAGCCAACTCAAGAGCAGCCTGGAAGTACATGACCATATTTGGAGGACAAAGGCAGACCATTTGCCTCAAAAGACTATTTTATTAATAAACTTTT
The DNA here is from genome assembly GCF_040938575.1 of Ambystoma mexicanum. Classification (NCBI taxonomy): domain Eukaryota; kingdom Metazoa; phylum Chordata; class Amphibia; order Caudata; family Ambystomatidae; genus Ambystoma; species Ambystoma mexicanum. Next base: position 232,604,677 of record NC_090922.1, on the reverse strand, counting down.
AAGGCTTTTATCTTTGCAACAGGACTTGGCAGGAATGTAAAAAGTTAACAGTTTAAATGTAATTTTGTGGTTTTTAATTTAAGACGTGGTATCCTTCACTGCCATATTGGGAACAGAAATGGCAGGGAATTGGACAGTCTGAGGAAAGCCTACATGATGCCACTTTGAAATTCAATACTTACATGCCTTATGATAATCTATACACATGTATAAAGTTATAGAATTTTAGGTTGAGTATTTAACACTGAAGATCGCAAAAATGATTAGACGGGTGAAACAAAGTCAGACAACCATGAAAATTGGACTGTCATGCTCTGCGTAAAATATGTAATCTGCCTATGTAATTGGTTAAGATGCCACAACTGTAAAAATTTGCCATTTATGTCAAAACTGGGTTGTGGCAAAATGAACTGTGTGAGGTTCTGGACATGGTAAACCCACATCACAAAGCTGATCTCATGTCTCTAAAAGTCCAACCAGCTGACAGGAAGGTGGTACCAATCACCCCTGACCAATTCAGTTGTTTAGAGGCGTGCCCAGCTAAGCCTGCCCCTACATATAATCCTATGCTGTCACCATGGCTTATAAATAAGGGTGGCTGACAGAACTCTAGATATTCTCTCCTGAATTTCCAGCGCCTGCGTTCCTGATATTCTACATTCATCTTGCCAGATTCCAGATTCCACTCCAAGGCCAAAGCATAGCTGACTCTATCCCAGCAAGGCCTTGAGCTAAAAACCCCACTAGAAAAGGGGGAAAGCTGTGCTACCCTTTTTGGGGAGCATCATGAGATCAGACCAGCTTTTTGCCTGCTAGCTGCATGCCCGCTGTACCTCTGCCATCCAGCTGTACCACTAGCTGCATCCAGCTGTACCTTTGGCATCCAGTAACCAGACAGTCCTAGCTATGGTTCTGACAGGAGAGTCCGCTGCTATCCGGCGCCTGTCGTGCAGTGACCAGAACCCGGTTGACTGTTCCAAAATCCCAAGCTCAAGCGTGAACTGTGAGTATCTCCCCATCCCATAGAAACACATAGCCTACCCATCTTGGTCCTTTGTCTTGTTTCACTCTGCCAGTAACCCTATCCATAACCTGTTAACTTGTTTAAAACTGTTAGAATTCTCTGTTCACCCTGTCCTTGTTTTTCTAGTGTTAGTGCAATTCTTTCATTCATCCCATCTTGTAACTCCTTAGCGATATTTGGAATAATTTAAAATAATTCCTACATAAAGTTGAACGCGGGGGGTGACAAGGTTGACGTTGCGAATCAGCCTTGGCTCATACTGTGTCTTTCTTTAACTATCTAGTCTTGATAACGTAGATTAAGTAAAACTTGTCTTTCTTTCCAAACCAATTTCCTCTCTTTCACGGCTTCATTTTATCAAAACCGAACCTTCTATTATCGTTTAAATCTCATCCAGTTATTTAGCTATAGCCATCCTATTACCTCTATATTGTCCTTCTGATGTAAATCTATCCCCCAGCCCAAAGACCGCATTCCAAATCCGAGTATTTCACAAACTTTTCATAAAAACTGCCAGACCTTTAAAACTGCAATTGATAAAAAAATGCAACTTTCCAATGTGTGATTTTGGCTGCATCGTGTTCTTAATTTCAACTTGCTTTTGAACTGTATGCCTTTGTTGATACTTTGCCTTGTGATTGCTAGGGTTTATACATTACTGCTATTGTGAGAAAGCATATTTGCCTCATAGATTTAACCACACAATAATTTATTTGTAAATTTCCGAGTGTCATTTTAGACCATTGCAAAGTTTTTGTGACGGAAGGTCGGATTTTGATTAATTGTGGGTTGAGGGAACGTTGCATAGGGAAATCCTAACTCTGGTGCTATCTATCCTAATTGAAAAATTGCTCCTATTCAATTGTGCTTTAGATATGTTCTTGAAGAAGGTTACCCTAGTGTACTTCAGTAGCTTTCATTGTAATTATCACCCCATTGGTGATTGCTGCCCAATATTAACATTTTTGTGATTTCTTTGAATTTTAAAATGAATAAATATTGCATTCCCGCCAACTGGCCTGGTTCATGGTCCATTGTGACCCGGGGTATTTGTAAAAGGGTGTGTGAGATGGGTTGTGTGCCGTCTCAAATTGAATTTGTAGAAAATGAATTAGGCTAAGACCAAGGTGTGTCGCCCGATTGAAATCCTTAACAAATCATTGAGGAGACATGTATGTTGGCTTATACATAAAGGTACAGTATAGAAGGAATAGGGAAGCAGAGTATGCCGTGTATATATGGATGCTTACAATATGGACCTGATTATGAGAATGTTACATCGATGTGTCTTTATATATGCAAAGGTTGATAACCATACGATGAATTTACTTAGCAGTAAGGTAGGTGGTAAAGGCTCACCACTTGAGGCAAGTGAGGACTCGATTCCGAATAAGCATTAAAGACAACAGTAATTATGATATATGATGTCATGGTGTAATTTTGATTTTAGCACTATAGCTTTGCATGGTTACGAGGTATTTGAGATGAGGTCTCACCATAATGGTCATAAATTAACTACGTTTTCACATTGTTTTAAAGTGCGCTGTGCTTAGTGGTGGCAACGAGTTCACTATCTAGTGAAGGTGCATGATAACACGCAAGATGGAAATAGTGAGCAGCATTATTTCCAAGAGTGCAGCACTTTGAACTCTGTAAAGAGGTTAATTAGTAATCAATTGCTTTTGCATTTTGTCTTTTTTCCTTTGTTTTGCTCTGAAACCCCAAATCATGTATTGACCGCCATTTGGTTTGTATTGTTTTTTGATTTTATGTTTTATTTTATGTGTAGAATAAACAAATGTCATTTATATATAAACATGGGATTTTTGGCGCATATTATTATGTTAATTTATTGTGGTACTTGGCAGTGAACCATATATGGAATACCTATAAATATATATATATATATATATATATATATATATATATATATATATATATATATATATATATATATATATATATATATATAAGGCCTTCCGAAAAAAGCACACAATATGAAGGATCACATAAAATTCAGAAAACTACTTAAAACTTGGCTATTTGTCTCAGATGGAAACGACTTGGAAAGACAAAGACACTGAACACATTGCAGCAACTATACTTAGAAGAAAGAAGCCAAGAAGGGAGCCCAGGAAAGACCTAACCCAATAATACCCCCTGCTTAGACATCACCCCAGGGACAGGCAATATAGCTACAGATGGGGAGCATCACCCTAAAATGGCATCCTGGAAGCTTTAGAGGGCCTGGTCCTAGGATGGTGGGGATCTGGCTCAAGGAGATTGGGGAAGCAAGGGTAGACACACCCTAAGGCAAACTAAGGACAACCCTTTAACATCCCCCAACCCCCCAACATGTGGGGGGAGGCCTTCACCACCTCATGCCCACAGATCGCTAGACAGTAACAGAGGAAAGCCACTACCACGAAAAGAATCCGGCAAATAAACCACTACCAAACATCCAACACAAAGCAAGCCAGAGACGCTGAGCACAGTAGTCCGAAGCAATGAGGTAAGGAAAAGCCCGACTAACTGAACCCTAAACCCTCAACCTCCAGATACACCTCTCTGTGCAGCACACCGCATGCACTATACAACACTGCAACAACAAAACAAACCGCACATCGTCCCGCACAACAGCACATGACAGTCTACCGAGCCGTAAATCACACCCAAGCTCAGTGAACGGTGCAAACCGAACTGAAGCTGTCAACAGAACATCACTACTCGCACTCTAGCTCTTCCCACTATGCCTTACTAACCCACCCCACGCTCTTTGCTTTCAGATCCGCCAGAGCACCAGGGGACCACTCCGGTGGTGATAGTGCACAGTTTAAATATTCTCGCCTTTTCAGTGAATTTCGGGGGTTTTTATGAGTGGAAATGTTTCATGATGTTACATCACTGTATATAAGTTATTAATAATTCCTCTTTTAATATATATGAAAGAACTGTAAACCTCCTTTAACAAACATATTTTTTGCTACACATACTGATTTGTGTCATTCTCATCAGCGCATGCTGGGGATGCAAGTCATGGTTGAATTGCCTAGGGCATGAGGCTCGACCATGACCCCACCCCCACCAAACCACCCCGTTATCCACTGCACCTACTCTGCATCCTAGTTCAGTGTCCACCCTACCCTCATAATTTGACCAATGGCCAGTGCTCATGGCTTGCAGCCATGGCCAGTATCCGCAATCCATGGGGCATAGGCTTCGGCCATGCCGCATCCCCAATAGGAAAATCAGAGTAGACATTTGTCCTTGCTGAGGGCAAAGCCCGCTGCCCAAGCAGCAGTTACATCACTATTTTTTGTACTTACTTTTTGACACTTTTAAAAAAGTAAAACATAGGACAGATTTACAAATGCCTGCTTTCAGGTTCTTGCTGATGCTCGTCACGCATGTTTTCTGCAATCCCGTCCAGCACTTTGGGCTGCAGTTGCAAGCAGAATTTTCTTTACTATTTAAACCTAGGGCTTCAGCCATGCCACATGCCACAATAAGTAAATCAGAGTAGGCATTCGCCCTTCCCGAGCGCCAGACTCACTGTCCATGCACCAAAGTTACATCACAATTTCTTTGTACTTACATTTTGACACTTTGGAAAAATAAAACACAAGAAGGATTTGCAAAAGCATGCTTTCAGGTCCTTGCTAATGCTCCTCGTGCAGGTGTGTTGTAATCCAGTCCAGCACTTCAGGCTGTAGCTGCAAGAATAATATTTTTTCCCATTCAAACCTAGGGCTTCAGCTATGCCGCACACCCCAATAAGCAAATCAGAGTACACATTTGTCCTTGCTCATGGTCTGGCCCATTGGCAAGGCCCTACATTTATATCACAATTGTTTGTACTTACATTTTGATACTTTAGAAAAAATAAAACACATGACAGATTTGCAAAACCATGCTTTGAGATCCTTGCTGATGCTACTCGCAAATGTCTGCAGTCCTTTCCAGCACTCTGGGCTGTAGCCACGAGCAGAATGTTTTCCCCCATTCAAACCTATCCCAATTTTGAAAAACCTTACCACATAGCCAGTCCCTGGTGGCCATGCAAACTTTAACCCCATTACCGGCCCCTCGTGGTCATGGCCAGTAGCCAGATTGTCTGGGACATGGCCTTTGGCCATGAACCAGATAATCTGGCCACTGCCCATGGACACAGGCTATACCTCAGTCACCAAAGGTATATCAATATGTTTTGTACCTACATTATGACACTTTCCAAAAATAAAACACAGACATATTTGCAAAACCATGCTTTCAGGTCCTTGCCACTGCTCCTTGCATGCGTTTGCTGCAAATCCATCCATGTTTTGTTTTTGAAGTGTCAAAACATAAACACAAAAAAAATCATATAACTCAGCCCTCACTTGATAAATTCCAAGGATGGACCTATAATCTTTCTGAAAACAATCGTGCAGATTTGTCAAACAGAAACAAATTTATAAGCCATCTAAACATGTTTAGATCCCCCCTATAATTTAGCCCCCTCTTCACATAATCCGACCAGGTTTTGCAAATAAACATTGAAATCTGGGTCTAAAATATTTTTGCAAACTTGTGTGCAGATCCGTCAAACGGCACCAAATTTGTAAGCCTTTCAAATATTTTTGGACCCTACTCTAATTTTCCCCCCTATTGGCGAAACATCACCAAACTGTGCTTAACCATTTGTGTCCAAGAATCAAATGATATAGCAAAAGGTCATACAGTTTCATTGAGTAGTGCCAAAGTTATAAGCCATTCAAAAACTGCTTTTCACCGACCCTGTTATAGAAACATGCATGGATGTCCGCGAACTTCTGAGATGTTTGCGAACATCACAGGAATGCCCCCGAGAATCTGAGAAGTTTGTGTACTCCGTAAATGAAAAAATACCTGATTTTCTGCTTTTTATGGCAATATCCAATCCCATCCTAATCACCCGTCAGCTCCCCAGATATTGTTTCATTATTTTGACCTGACAAGTGCAATGTTGTGTTTTTTAATGTTTTTACTGTGATGCCCATGGACTACAGGCGTGCAAGTTCTCGAATCCAACATGGCGTCCCTTTCAAAGGTTTTGACGCACCTCACATTTTTAATTGACCAATCAGTGGGCGTGTATGATGTCCGCAAACATCACGCTGCTCTCTGATTGGTCCAGAGGTGTATGCGGACTCCGAATCAGGAAACGTGTCTGCGGACCGTACCCAGATATAATTCATTTCTTTTTACCTACTTTTTGATCATTTAAAAAAACACTTCTGGATGGATTTAGACCAAATTAGCAAAAACACACTTTCGGGATCATGCCGCCACTCCTCGAGCAAGTATGGTGCAAATCCGTCCAGCAGTTTGGGCTGTAGGCGCATGCAAAACATTTTTCCATTGTGTCTATGAAGATTTCAAAAATAATGGGACCCCCCTATAACTTTACACCCCCCACCCCCAGATGAGACCGTACCAAACTTTGCATACTTTTTTTGCAAAGTTTGGTGAGGATTCGTCGAACAGCTCCAAAGGTTTAAGCCACACAAAAAGTGCTCTTTCTATGAGTTCAGCAACTTAACCATAACTACAGGGCCGATGCCGGAGGCCCTGAAATATTTTTTTTTATATACATATACACATATATTAGGGGTGTGCCAAAATTCGTCTGAAAATGAGCTATTCGGCATTCGGCCGAATACTTATTTATCACTCAAAGCAAAATAGTTTCCTCTATGACTTCATGCCTGGAATCATTCAGGCATTTCACTGTCTTTATCTTTGAGTGGCGCATATTAACAAACTACAATTTACGACTCTTCACAATAGACTTTTCAGTCATACTTGGAACTGTATATAATGGAAAATTTGTGGGAAATGCTGCATCTTAAAGTCCGCTGATGAGTGCAAAGCTACCGCCATGGTACTGTGCAGCTGGTACTTTTACCCAATGTTATTGGCACAATGTGCTTTAATAAGCTTCAAAGGCACTAAGTGGTCTCTGACACATCAGGCCGGTGACAATGTTCATTGCTTTGAACATAAGGATGAAAATAAGGAGGGGTAGTTGCTTCTCATAGCCCCTTTCACCCGCATTAAGCACCACTCACATTATATGACAGTACAGAGTACAGAAATCCATTAATTTGAGGCACATGTCTGACAGCTGACTCTGGAAGGTACAGAGCTCTGCATCCTGTGCCACACAAAGGAAGATGGTGACTTAAACCTGTCACGAAGAACAGGGCAGTGACTTTACAAGGGGCGAGCCAGAGTAGCAGTGGGACTCCTTCTGGCGGGGAAAATGACCAGAACAGCACAGGCTGGACTGTGACAAGGACTAGGCTAAGCCAATAAAAGAGTTGCACATCCCCACATGACTCATCATGGAATGGCGCATGTTATGTCAAGCCAAACGTGTTACCATGATCCGAGGGGCAACACAACTGTATTGACAAGTGCTCTGTTTTCTAGGAAAACACTTCTTCGGTTAATTTTACTTGTTAAAATTTCAAACTTGACTGCAGTGCTTTCCATCAATTTCTTGACTTGTTAAGAACATCTTTACCAAAATTCAGAACCCTCTAGAATTACCACGTGGTTCTGTGCTATAGCGCATAATATCACCCGATTCACAAAGTTTCTGTCGAGTGAGCACACATTGTGGCTACTGTATTATGCTCTTGAATGCACATAAGTTAGCACCAATGCACATGATGATTAACAAAGAATCGCATACGAACAGTGGACAGTTTGTAGGTGCCAGAAAATGCAGCTGCAAGAGTTTCTAACTGGGGATGAAGGAGCCAACCCCAAGGAGTAGTTGGAGGACGGGAACTTGCACATGGGAAGGTGAAAAAAGTAAAAACATGAAATTGTAGGACAACTACTTTGTCCCAGGAGGATAGCTCAGTGGCAACGTTGGAAGCAAGACGAAGCAACACAGGTTCGATCCCCGGTTCGCACTTAGAAACCTCTGTGTATTTAAGCGCATTATAAATATGCAACTAAGACAACACCAACAAAACAAAAAACATTCTGTAATAGCGCCTCGATGCCCCTGGGCTGTGTGAGCACTTTAAAAATGCAAATAAATAAAATAAAATAAACTAAGGAGGTGAAACATGATGGGAAAAGAAAGTGCAAAGGGGGAAATGCTGCTTGTAGAATTGCCTGAAACCACATTGGAACAAGGCACCTGGCAGCCTGATTTGCCAATGTTTATGTGAGTCGACATTCTCCACCTCAGGCACTGATTTGCCCTGTAACTTTGCTACTACTCTTGCAAGGCATGCACCCAATGCGTGTACAGATGATGGCTTATTGTACTCCTTTTTACTGAATATGCGGTCTATGCCTGCGTATGCTATGTTAGTCCATGATCTCTGGTTGGAAGGTGTATGGGATGTAGGGTTCATGACAGAAACATGGCTGGCAGAGGCATCTGCTCCTGTCCTTGCTCAGGCCCTCCCAGCCAACTATAATATTATGCGGCCATTTTTAGTACTACGCTTCAGTTCTGGCGATTCCGCTGGAACCTTCACTGTTGATGGAAGCCCTATTGGTTCATCATACGGTATCAGCTTCTACAGTCTGGCATTTCCTATTGATATATCGTCTCCCTGGTCCATTTGTAACTTTTCGAGAACCCATTCTTAGACCAAGTCGTGCCTTTTCAGACCAAATATGTAAATTTGGTTGTGCTGAGAGATTTTAATTGGACACTGAATCGCCCTCCCCCACCAGCTCTATCCCAGTTCTGCGAAGCACTGCTGGATTTACGACTACACCAACACATTTCTGAGCCCACTCATGCCCAGTGGAGAATAATGGATCTGATTTATTCTGCGGTTGAAAGGATCACTGCTCTTTTGGTTAAGCAAGTAATATGGTTGGACCATTGCCTTATCTCATTCAAGGTAAGGCGCCATGCAGCACCAACTAAAGCACATCTAGCTCCCTCCCAGTGGCGTGATTGGTGCTCGGTGGATCCCCATGATCAGATTTTAGCTCAATGTAGAAGCCTCTGCAACAATGATCTGTCATCCCTCTCTCCGATTTTTAAAGAAGTGGCCAATGAAGTAGCCCCTCTGAAACTGACGCAAGCTCGGAGGGCTCCTTCTGAACCATGGTTTAGTGACTAACTGAAAGCCTCCCGCCTGCTTGCGAGACAGGCTGAGCGGAAATGGCACCATTCCTATGGCCTGCGTGAGAAAGGTAGGAGAAAGGTAGGCACCAAATGTTACCATCAAGAGATTTTGGTGGCCGAACAGATGTTTTTCACTCCGAATGTAGAGAGTGCCCTGAGCCAATCCAGTGAACTTTTTCCGGTGGTGAGATCATTCTCACCCCCCTCTACATCTCTTCAGGGGTGAGACCATCGCAGGCATTGTGTGACTCTCTTTCAGATTCTTTTATATCTAAGATTGAAAAAATTCAGGAAACTATCACTTTAAGGAGGACCTGCTCCATGACTGCTCCATCTTTTATGCCCACCAAGACTACCATGCAGGTATGGGTGGAATTCCCTATTTTCTCAGCAGAGGAGGTTGATCGATCCGTCCGCCGACTCAAATCGGCTGCCCCCTCAGATCCAATCCCTCTGGCCACCCTTAAGGCAATTATGCCAGGTTTGCTGCCCGTAGACACTGATGCCATGAACCATGCCTGTCAGGCAGATCTGTTTCCCACGGAACTGAAAAAAGCAACAGACATCCCTCTACTTAAGAAGCCCTCTCTGGACGCTACAGTACTATTTAATTTTCTGCCTATTTACCTGCTCCCTTTTCCCATGAAACTACTGGAATCACTATTTTCACCTCTTTCCGCCTTTTTGGAATCATCCTAATTTTTTGACCCTTTTCAATCTGGCTTCTGCCCGGGGAGGGGTCCGGAGAGTGTCTTGGTGTGTGTGGTTGATAATTTGACCATGCTGGTAGACCAGGGTGGAGTGGGGGCCCTCATTCTGTTAGATTTGTCAGCGGCCTTCGACACTGTAGACCACTCCATCCGGATCCGCTGGTTAGCCATGGCAGGCATCTCTGGGACCGTCCTGGCATGGCTCACTTCCTTTCTGTTGGAGAGGAGACAGGCATTGCTATTCTCACCTTTTCTTTCCTTGGTACGTCGTCTCACTTGTGGTGTTCCTCAGGGCTCAGCTCTATCCCCTATTCTTTTTAATATGTACTACGCTAGTTCGCCTCATCCGCTCCTTTGGATTCCACTGTTATTCCTATGCCGATGATACCCAGATCCTGGTCTATCTTAAACGGGCATGGAAATCGTCTGGCCTCTGCGAATGTCTTTCTGCAGTGGGAGATTGGATGTGTGCGAACTGGCTCAAACTAAATGGAGACAAAGCAGAAGTCTCGCTAGTGGGTTCTCCATCTGAGTCTATGCTATGGACCTCCTCACTGTGGCCTACCACCTGGGTGATCTTCCTTTTTTGACTGTCAAGAACCCGGGGGTGGTTCTCTCAGCCTCGCTCTGAATATCCCCTCAGGTCAGCGCGGTGTGTAAGACAGCTCATTTCATGCTGTCAGTTTTCAGGAAGTTGCTTCCTTTCCTTCGCACCTTTCCTTGGGCTCAATCCATCGGCTTCAGCTTCTGCAAAATTTGGCAGCTTGCGTAGCTACAAACGATCCCTATGGAGCTCATTTCAGCCATGTGTTACGGACTCTACACTGGGTTCCAATTGTCCATAGAACAAAATGTAAGTCTCTCTGCCTGGTTCATCAGGCCTTGTCTGGACAAGGAGTTGAATATTTGAGGAACATATTTCATTGCTACATCCCAGCCTGATCACTCCATTTTAGTGAGGCCAATCTCCTTGTCATTCCAAAAATTCGGTTGTCCTGTGTGGGAGGCCGAGCCTTCTCTTTAGCGGCCCCTAAACTGTGGAAAAGCCTGCCTGCAGGGCTGAGGGGGATGGAAAATCATCTCCTCTTTAGGCAGGCCCTGAAAACCTTTTTGTTCTAGCTGCTGGTGCTGGCCTTGTATTTCTCGCGCCAAGATGCCCTTGGGTGAACGTGTATGTTACAAATGTCCATAACAAAACATTACATAACGTGTGTTTGTAAATGTTTGCAACATTTGTATTGTCAGAGCTCTAATGGTTGCCTGTTGTAATATGCACGGGCTCGTGCATAGGCACACTGGTGGAATGTTGATGCGTGTTGGCAATCAACATTCCACAGTGGCGGTTGGTGCTGAGTGAGTTTAGGAGGAGGCTGTGGGGTCTCACAATAAAGTTACTTATTCATATATACAAAGGAGTAACGTAATAATTATAACATTGGCGACGAGGATGGGTGAGACCCCACCCCACGTGTGCGTGGAGCAGCTGTTTGGGCTTCTACCTCACCTCCGGTGTTGTCGGTGATCGGAGGTGAAGCGGAGGAGCTGCCCGGGTGTCGCTCAGTCGGAGCATTGCTGCGGGCCAGTCCGTGCCGGCCCGTGTAGCAAGGAGGAGTGTCGGGGCGCCCAGGTGGGGAAGCGGAGGAGCTGTCCGGGTGCCCAGCCGAGTGCGCGGAGCAGCTGTTTGGGCTTCTACCTTACCTTCGATGCTGTCGGTGATTCGGAGGTGAAGCGGAGGAGCCACCTGGGTGCCGCTCAGTCGGAGCATTGCTGCGGGCCAGTCCGCGCCGGCCTGTGCAGCAAGGAGGAGTGTCGGGGCGCCCAGGTGGGGAAGCGGAGGAGCTGTCCGGGTGCCCAGTCGGGCACGGTCACTGGCCAGTCCGCCTCTGCTTGGTTGAGCAGGGAGGAGCGGTTCGGGTGCCCAGTCAGGGCACCGCGCAGGCCAGTGTTGCCGGTCTGCGGTGGGCAGCTGAGACCCAGGGAGTTCGCGGGTCGGCTGTTTGGTGCACGGCCATCGGTGCAGCGACGGGGGGCTGGAGAGCTCCATTCGCCAAGGAGGCTCCTGCAGCTTGGAGTCTGTTGGGGCGGACAGGAAGTGTTGCTGCTGAGCTGTACGGTGGCTGGCACACGTGAGAGTGTGCGCATATAGCAGAGGCCGGCGCATAGCCCCGCCTCCAGCAGCGTCTGTTTCCAACGCTGTTTTTCGGGGACTGTGAGTCTCCGGGAAGGAGGGGGGCTGTGGTGGCGCTTCACAATAAAGTGCCGGCCGCTGGCCCCGCCCCCAACAGCGTCCTGATCCAAGGCTGTTTACGGGTCTGGGTCGCCATAAGGAAGGAGGAGGGGTTGCGGTGGCGCTGACAGATACCAATTTGGGTGTGCAGGAGTACAACTGTAGGCTGGCAAGTGGAAAGGGCTGCAATTACTTCTAAAGGAGGTTGGAGGCGCCGACAACAGGAGGTTAGTGGATGTGCTTGGCCTGGATTTGCTGCCAAGGAATTGTTGGATTAACTGTTGAGACTCACCCAGTGCCAGAACTTGGCTGTACTGCAATTACGTGTGGGTGCACGTGCCCAAGGCAACAGTGGAAGATATTTGTCTGCTTTGTATCGTTGGTGTATGGTGATCCACCAGTGACAATACTTTGGGGCTGTATGTAATTTTGGGGGGCAGGTGCACAAAGTGTCAATGAGATAATTATCTTCCGCTAGTGAATTAAGATTTTTGCAGTGCACAAAGTTAGCAAGTTACTTTTGGGGATAGAAGAAACAGGGGAGTATACTCAACTATGTTTCATACAGCTGCTAGGCCTCCACCTGCTTTTCTTCCGAATCCGGGAGAGCCGGTTGCTCCTTGGGAGCAGTGGGTAGATGCTTTTAAGGTATATTTGAGGGCCGCAGGTGGGGCAAAGTTTAATGACGATGAAAAAGAGGCTGCTTTACTGAATTGCATTGGTACTGAGGGGTTGAGGGTTTTTCGTCATTTGCCGGGAGAGAATGTGATGGTTCAAGGGGGAGGTGAAGGGGAAATGGTGGTAAGTGCCTATGAAACTGCTTTAAAAAAATTGCAAATATGTTTTGGTAAAAGAGTTAATGTGGTTTTAGAGCGATATAAATTTTTCTCTAGGGCACAAGGTTCTATGGAAAGCATAGATGCATATGTTACAGCTTTACGGGCACTTATGGCTACGTGCGGGTTCCCGGGGAATGGAGAGGAACACATAAGGGATCAGATCATGATGAAGACATCCAACCAAAAAATTAGAGAGAGATTGTGGATTGAGAACAATCCTTCTCTTGATAAGGTTTTGGAGATTGCCAGAGCAATTGAAGCCTCAAAGGCGAGTGTACAAGTGGTTACTGAAAGGGACGGGAATAGGGAGATGGTACATGCTGTGGTGCCAAGGAGTAGAAAAGCTGGGGATAAAGTTGTGACACAAGGCAATAGAGCATCTAAGGTCAAGGAGGGATGCAAAAATTGTGGCTGGTTGAGTCACAATGTTGGTTCGAAGTTATGTCCTGCTAACAATGTTGAGTGCAGGAAATGTAAACGTATGGGTCATTTTGCACGTATGTGTAAGGGGCAGGTGGTTGCTAGTGTAATCACAGAGGATGCTACCATGGGGCTAGAAGGGGCATCGGGTGGTGGCTCTAATCAGAGTGTCTCCAATCAGAGTGTCATTTTACATGTTGAGGGTTGGGGGCGGAAGGGTCCATGGGTGTCGGTATTAGTGGACCAGCATCCTGTGGATATGTTGGTGGATTTGGGGTCACCTTATACCCTGGTGTCTCCGGAAATCTATCATGAAGTGCTGGGTAAAGAAATGTCTACTTTGTTGCCCCCGGACATAAGACCATATGCTTATGGGCAGCAATCCATTGACCTGCTGGGTTATAATTGGTCGAATTTCTCTTTCAAGGGGAGGTAAACTATGGGTAAATTGTATGTGGCTTCAAAGGGCACAAGTATACTGGGTTGGGATGAGCAGGCTGCACTGAAAATACAAATTCATCCAGGTGAAAAGGAACCAGTTTTAAGTGTCATGGAGGGAGGAGAAGAGAATAACATAACGGTTACTTCCACAGTCCTCATGAGTGAGTTTCCTGAGGTATTTTCAGACACCCTTGGCAAACTTAAAGGTTTTACACATCGCATTGTGTTGAAGAAGGGGGCGATTCCGAGAGTGCATAAAGTAAGGGGAGTGCCTGTTGCAGCCAGGGAGGCATTTAAAGCGGAACTGACTAAGTTGCAGTCAGCAGGAATAATTGAGCCTATTGAGTGTTCGGAGTGGTTGTTTCCGGTAGTTTTAGTTAAGAAGAGTGATGGCAACATAAGAATGTGTGTAGACCTCCGAGAACTAAATTCCAACATATGGGTGGATCGGCATCCCTTGCCAAATATAAATGAGTTGTTGTTGACGTTGGGGGAAGCTAAATACTTTTCAACGTTTGATTTGTCAACCGCTTATCATCAAATTGACCTGCATGTAGATTCCAGACCCCTTACGTCATTTGTGACTCCGTTTGGGGCTTTCAGGTTTTGTCGTATGCCTTTTGGATTGGCTTCGGCTACCGCTGTGTTTCAGCGGTTGATGCAGCAGTTGTTTGGCGGGGTGAAGGGTGTCAACTATTTTCAAGATGACATTTTGGTTTGGGGCAGCAGCAAGGAACAACATGATGTCAGGGTAAGGAAGGTCATGCACATTCTTAAAGAGAGAGGTTTGACGGTAAAGTTGACCAAGTGTCAGGTGGGTGTGCAGGAGGTCACATATTTGGGACACACATTGAGTTCACGAGGTGTGAGTCCAAAAAAGGAGTTAGTACAAATGTTGAGAGATACGCCAGCTCCGGGCAATAAGGATCAGCTAAGGGCTTTTCTGGGTCTTGCGGAGTACTATGTTAAATTTGTTCCTAATTATGCTGAAAAAACGGTGGCCATGAGAGCTCTCATGAAGAAGTGTGCAAGGTTTGTATGGTCCGCGGAGTGTGCGGCAGAATTTGAGTTGGTCAAAAAGGAAGTAGAGAATGCTCCCTCATTGAAGTCATTTGATCTGAAAAATAAAACTGTTTTGACTGTGGATGCAAGTGAGGTAGGTCTTGGGGCAGTGCTAGAGCAATGGATAAAAGGGGAATGGGTACCAGTGGCTTTTGCTTCAAGGACCTTGAGAGAGGTGGAAACGAGGTACTCTGTAATTGAGAGAGAGACCTTGGCAGTTTTATGGGCTTCAAAACACTTCAGGACATTTTTGTGGGGTATACCGTATATTGTCAGAACGGACCACAAACCATTGGTGCAGGTATTTTCTACCAAAGGGGTCATGGCAGTGTCTCCAAGGATTGCAAAGTGGTCAGTACAGTTGCAGGATTATAATTTTTCCTTGCAGTATTTTCCAGGAAGGTTGAATGTTGTTGCGGACTGTTTGTCCCGTTTGCCAGTGGGACAAGGTGATGGTGAGGCAGGAATAGTACAAGAGGATGATTCGCAGGATTGTCAGGTTGCTTTGGTGACTTCAGCTGTGGAGAAGTCGGTGTGGGATCGGGAGTCGGAAACGGATCTTGAGTTGAGGTGGGTGAGGGAAGGTTTGCTCAAGGGGTGGCACACCGTTAAGGACAGGTTGGAGGGGAAAGCTTATATTCAGGTTATTGACGAATTGGCCGAGGGTCCCTGGGGTGTGTCTAGGGGTTACAAATTGATACCTCCTGTAAGTTTGAGGGGAAGAATAGTGGAATTGGCACATGTTGGTCATTTGGGACGATCTTTAACTAAAAGGAGATTGAGAGAAGAGTACTGGTGGCCATCTATGGACAAGGATGTTGAGCAAGTAGTGAAAGATTGTATGGCATGTTCTGTTAGTGATAAGAGCAAGGTATTGCATCCACAACCTATACACCCTGTAGAGGTTCCAGAGCAGGTATGGTCGAAATTGGCTTTGGATATCATGGGTCCATTTGACTGTTTAGAGCCTGAGTCCAAATATATGTTGGTATTGGTGGATTATACGTCCAGGTGGATTGAGGTGGCGGCATGTTCTAGTGTTACAACGAATTCTGTTATTGATTTTTTAAAGAAAGTATTTGATCGTGAAGGATTACCTGCAACTTTAGTGACTGACAATGGGGTGCAGTTCACTTCTAGAGCAATGAGGGAATTTTTGGAGCAGCATGCCATTTCGCATTGTAGGACAGCTTTATATAATCCTTCTGCAAATGGATTGGTTGAGAGAGCAAATGGTACCATTAAGGCAGCCATACAATTGGCTTTGGCCAATGGGTTGAATTGGCAGGATGTGTTAACACAATACCTGGCTGCATATCGGAGAACACCGGCCATACTTACGGGAAGATCTCCATTTGAACTCATGAGGGGTAGGAAGGCAGGTACAACATTGAGAACCTTGGCCATGGGGGGTGGTGGGCCATGCGATATGGACTTGCGAGCTGTTCATCGCAGTGTTTTGGAGCGACAGCAGAGTACAATGTCTTCACAAAAAACTAAGAAGGAGTTGAATGTTAAGCCCGGGGATGAAGTGTACATTAAGAATCCTAGGATGGTTCACAAAGGTTACAGTTCTTTCATGCCCTTAAGGAGAGTTGTCAAGGTGGGAAAGGGACATGTGCACTTGGAGGATGGCTCTGTGTGGAGTAAGAGAAGAGTGGTGGTGAGTGGCTGTAAAAGTAAGGCTAGGCCAGATGTGGGATCTAATTTGGAATTGCAAGAAACAGTACTAGATTATGATCCTGTTGATTCACAAAGAATAAGGATTGAACAAGAAGAGATTGTTCCAATGCCAAATCCTGTTGGTCCAGAGGTAGGTGGGGAATGTCAGAATGCTATTGATCAGCAACATGGTGAGAGACAAAACAGGGGTCGTGTGGGTAGAAGGTGTGGTCCTCCCATAAGATTTAGAGACTACATTTGTTAAAAGTACAACTATATTAAATTGCACTCATTTTTAGTTTATATCGGGATGCATGTTGTAGTGATGACAAGTCATGTAACATTTTGTTCATTGTTCCATTGTTCATTGTTTCATTGTTCAAATTTTTATTAACATTGTTATACAAGGGAAGAGGATATGTTGTAATATGCACGGGCTCGTGCATAGGCACACTGGTGGAATGTTGATGCGTGTTGGCAATCAACATTCCACAGTGGCGGTTGGTGCTGAGTGAGTTTAGGAGGAGGCTGTGGGGTCTCACAATAAAGTTACTTATTCATATATACAAAGGAGTAACGTAATAATTATAACATTGCCCTTGCCATGCATTCTTGCTACTACCACTGTTGGAAATCTGATACGTTTCATGTCACTGAGCACTGACTCATCCAGGCTTTCAGGCAAGCCAAACGTGTTACATGATCCGAGGGGTAGCTCCGGATTCATATGCATACATTTTTAAGCAATTGCAATGTGGGGTTAGTACTTCCATGCCAGGGGAGTGATTGGAAGGATAGGGCGGACAGGAGACAGCTCATTCTCACAGCAGTCCTTAAGTGTGTGGTTTCAGGCGTGAAGAGAGTTAATTGCGTGTAACATTGAAGCTTTGCCAGAATAGTCTCAATAGAATGCGCAAAGAAGTTAGATGCCCCCACACAAGTAAGTTTGCCCTACACCCACAGTGTCTGAAGTTAGCGCCTCTCCCACCATTTGAAGGGTTAGTGCCCCCCCCAAGAAATGTTATCCCAGGGCGAACCCTGGCTGCATCCACCTGATGAGAGACAATCTGTTTATTTTTTTTTTTCATTGTATCTTTTAATAAGCTTTGAATAAGCTTAGTAAGATAAATATGTTCAATTAATAAACATAAATACTCATGCAATGGAATTGGTTATTATGTTCTAGAACATGTTTGGTTAAAAAAATTACACTGTTCGGTTCACCCCTAATGTATGTACCAAGAAAGTTATGCTGGGTTTAAAAAGGTTTGAAAAAAAACCTTTCACCTGAAATGTGCCATTTCCAGTATAAAAAGGTTTGAGTTAATTTGCTTGCCTTGCTGCAGTGGCTCAGAGCTGGAGGTGCACTTCCAGCGATGGCTACTAGGTGGCACTGTGGAATGTGTGACTTGGCTCAAATGAAGTTTCCGACATATATATAAAATCAAGGTCATTTATAAAAGCAAGAAACACGATACGAATTATCACAGGGAATATGAAGTAGTCACCAGGCAAGGGTCTTTCAGGGGAGATCAATCATTTAAGTCTTCCTTCAAAAGGGCTAAACAAATATTTAAAAACAATATCAACGACAGGCTTATTATGAATTGGCCTCTCTGGCATCTCACAGTCCCTTAGCCCACACCTCTTGTATGCCCGGTGTAGTTGTTCATTGGTCCCATACAGATAACTTCCCTGCGTCACTTTGGGCACCAGGGCACAGCCAAAAAGCAGAGAAGAGGCTCCATAGAAGACTGTCTCCATGGCTTTCTCCCAACTGTGATCACCCGGTGTGATGAAGTCCCATGCCTGAGGCTATTGGATGAGACTGTGGTGACACTGAAGGTCTGGTCAAAGCCACGTGCCAGCTCAGGGTGACCAGATTTCTCTTTAGAGACTAGTGCAGAGGCATAGACAGGGTAGGGCCTGAGCGGGCAAGGCCCATCCAAAATCTGTAAATGCCCACTCAGCAGCATTTTGGGGGCATTTACAGATGTTTATGTCACTGTGGTGGGCCCAAGAACATTAGCTGCAGACCCTACTTGTTAGAAAATCCTGGCTGCGCCTCTGGACTAGTGAACGGTCCAACCCCCAGTTTCGGGTTTCCCCACAGGGACGGAGGGCTCTGATGGGTCTGTTACACAGGCTCCAACCAGATCAGACCGGCGTGCCCGTATCACAAGGCTCCCAGCACCCTGCTCTTCTGATTAGGTCTCTTCGCAGATGCCAGTATCAGGATTTTGTATGAGGATGCCACCGAGGTTTCTCTGAGCTCAAAGGAGAGCACCAATTTTGGCTGGGCTCTCGAGCGCCCGCTGCTTTCATGGATAAAATGCAATATATGTCTGAGGAGGTCTGAAGACGTACAATTATTAATAGAAATGTACCTGATCTGTGTGAGAGATCTACCAAATGCAACTCAGAACTCTTTTAGCCATCATAAGATTTGTATTGCCAGATGTTAAGATTAATGAGACGTGTGTCTGTCTCATAGTATCCAGAATAACACCTGACGCTCAATTGTGATGATGTCATTTAGTTAGGTGGGAAATTAGCATGTTCAAGCATTGTCTATAACCAGGGTCTCCAATAAGTCGATCGCAAGCAACTGGCAGCTTGTCGCAAAAATTAACACACTTTAAAGCCAGGAAGTGCTCTGAGCAGGCAGAGCTGCAGACTCTATCACGGCAGGGGCGTAGGAGACCCATAAAATCTGGGGGGGGAGGGAGACAGGGGACACCTTGGGGACTTTGCTTTTTAAATTTATTTCATGTGTTTTAGTCAAAGAACTCGACTTTTCACAAAATTAAAATAGCAGTATGTATTACATCACATATAACATGACTGTATAAAACAAGAGAAAAGAAGAAAAGAAAACCGAAGAAAATTAAGAAAAAGAAAAGCAGTTCAGAGTATAAAATCCTCCCAGCGATGGACATTTAGAGAGATTTTTTATAATACTCTCATCTGCTCTTTAAGTGCAGATGCTTGATGGAGTTTCGCCAACCCATCCTATCCTATTCCACTTGAGCCCCTTTACAGCAGTGTATGGGCTGCAATCATACCTCGGCACCAGGGTATTCATTGGATTTACATGGATAGCGGAACAAGTGCTGTTTTGAATCTCGAGGCTCTGCTTTATTTTTTTCTGGGTCTCCAAGATGGCTTATGGTGGTCGCTATTAAAACTTGTGTACAATGCATTAGTCAGTTGGTGGTGGGTACCAAACATGCAGTTTTAAAACAAGCATTGGCAATGCAAACCATTTGGGCTTTAATGTAGGCATGGAAAAGGCACTTGGCAAGCACTGCCATAGTGGTATTAGGTACCCACTGATGGCAGCAGCTGCAAAATGGTGCAAGTACCTGGACATTTAATAGCAGTGCCTGGCAAATGCCCAATACGTATAGACAAGCAAACACTTGCCATTGCTGGTTTTTAGCAGGACTTCAGTGAAGGAAATGCATAGTGCTAATAAAGTGGATGAAGGCATCCCTGGCTAAGACATTTGTATTACACTAGTAGTACGTTCCCAGCTCCAATTAAGTTATTAACTACACAGGGCTTTATAGTAAACATCCCCAAATCAGTGGCTTTATCTAAAACAGAACTGGCACTTTGCGTGCCCTTTATAGAACATTCTGGTGTTTTTTTTAAAGGAATAGGTTATGGCGTAAAAGGAGTCTTCGGCCGTGTGGCATCCATCCACCAAAAACCCATGAAAGTTGCTAAAATAGCTCAAATAACATGATGCTGTGTCGCAGGGCAAGATGCCACACACCCTGACACCAGCTCCCACTACAGGACAGGTCGACGTGAATATATACCTCATTTAAGGTTAGTCCTGACTTCAGACCTAGGCTGCAGGTAGGATTGAGTGAAAAAGGAGTTGATGCAGGAACAGCCTGCTGTGACTGTCTCTTCCTGGAGAGAAATAAGACAGGAGGGCAGAGGACACTGGGGCAGTGGGAGAGCGTCAAGCCCGTGCTCCCACTTTCCCTCTAATAAATCCTCCCCATGCCAGCCTGCACATGGGAGAGGGGGGGTCACTCTGTGTGTTATCAGGCCCAATCAATGCGCAGACAGGTATGGTATAGTGTATATATCTGCAATTATTTCAACAAACGACTTCGTGCAGGCCTCGTGAGCATGGATCAAGCGTTAGAAGAAGACGCATTCGTGACTGCACCCTTTATCTGGGAATATGGGGCGGGACACCATTCTGCCTTGTACAAATCTCTACTCTGTACCCTTCTCTACTCCACATTCTAGTCTGCTGTACACCCTTTTCTCCCAGGTCCCTTCCCGCCACCCCACACCAAGTCACTCCTCTGACACACTGCCCTCTGTACTTTCTCCTCACTTGTCTGTACTTCTCATTTGCAAAACCCGAAGCACCGCCTATGCCATTTCTGCCCTACACCACTCTCCCTGTGTTCTGTGGCCTCATTACGAGTATGGAGGTAGCCATGGTGATATTAGCGCCATGGCTGCCTCCATACCTGTTAGGCAGAATCCTGTACAGTTCCCTTGGGGAACGCTGCAAAAAGATTAAGACTACAGGAGTAAGCAGTAAACCCAATTGGTAGCAGTCTGTACCACCCAGATTTACCTGGTAGCTGTGGCTGAGCAGTCAGACTTCACTCAAGATGAGTAGGGCAGTATATAGAGGATACACAATAGGGCCAAAAACACAGTGGAGCAAACAAACACTGACCAGAGCTTGGTATCAAAAGTATATAATTATTTATTTAAAACATACTTTAGGAAATACACTAGCACTATAGAGCAAAGCAAGTTCAAACACAATCAACAAAAGTATACACACCTCCCTTAATAATTATTAGACAAGTCTAGGTCAAAACACCACTATTTGTAAAACAGATGCGAGCGCTTAACTTAGATGGCACTCCAATAATTAAGTTAGAGGGAGAGAAAAAGACAGGTCATGAAAATAAAACAGTTCCCAACACTTTTCCAAGACCAGAGCAAGCTAGTGAAGGCAGAGTCTACTGTAGAGCCAAAGTTCATAGGCCAGGGCCACTTTAAATGGAGCAGGTGAAATGTGCCCAAGATCACACAGTTAAAAATGCACTCAAGTCTTTGCAAACATGTTCAAAAGAGGTTGGTTCAATGTGAAAGATAAAGTTAGAAGGTCTGGGGGCCAACCCAGTTGGAAAGCCAAGGATTTAAGGGTCACCTTTAGCAATCCGTAGAAAGGGAGGCCAGGTGGAACACAGTACTTTTAAAAGTGAGGAAGCTCCAGCGGTGGCAGTTGTTCCTGGCAGCGGGTGCAGTTTGTGGTTTCGACCAGGGAAGGAGAAGATCTCATTGAGGAGGAAACTTGGAGTTGTTGCACTGCCCATGGAGGAAACCAGCCGCGGAGTTCGTTCGGTTAAAAGGTGCGTTCCTTTTATTCACGGTCCTGCTGGACTGAAGCTTGGCTATCCGGCCGCCGGGTGCTTGACACTGGCGATTCGACCAAGGGACATCCTGGAAAGCGAATGTTGAACTGGTTGATCCCACCAGCTCAGGGGGAGAAGACTCTTACAGCAGAAGATCTTCTCTTGTCGTCGTGGAAGTGGTGAGGTCGTTGCAGCAGGGCTCCACGGTGGTGTCGTCGTTGCAGATGGCTCAGCTTCTCCCCTCTTCGGATTTCTCAGGTCCAGTGGCGACTTCTGAAGTTCCAGTCCCCAAAAGCCCTGCTTTTATGCAGAAAAACCCCCATTCAACAGCCTACCTGTCACTCACTGATTGTCCCAGTGGTGAGCCGGGCGGCTCACCACTGGGCCAATCAGAACAGAGTGCGACTTGGGTTGCTAAGGCAACGCAGTCCAGGGTGCCAATTCCCCCACCCACACATCCTGTGATTCCCAGACAGAGCGGCACCAGTTGGAGAGCTTCTGTGGAGAAGCCCGTCAACAAGTGGAACAAAGGGCCCGACCTTGGTTGGAGTTACAGAGACGGACACGTACGCCATTTTGCGAAAGAGTTCTAGCAAAAAGACCCAACCATTGATTTTATATTAATTAAATAAACCGGCGGTATCTTTACAATACACCAAAAAAGTGGTGCGTTTAAAATGAATGGGAAAATCCCATAGGACATATTCCGGTGGAATATTTCGCGTGATAACCACTGCCACCAGCCAGAAACTCAACAAGGGGGGGCTGGACAGTGCCCCCTTGGAAACAGACCCAGGGGCAATCTAATTAACCCCTTCCAGTATTTCCACAATATGATGGTTTGTACTGGTTCTGTTCACAATTTTGGACTAATAAAGTCAATGGTGACTTTACATGCCCTGGGAGACAGCAGTCAGTCCCAGGGTATGAAGTCTATGTTTGGGGGTCACTATGACACCCCTGTGTTACTGCACTGAGCGTGCTGTGTAACACATATACCAAAACAGATGATACCCTATGGAGTAAAAGACCCCATAGCCCATAAGCACATACCAAGTCAAAAGACATACCTCAAATCATGCCTAAGAGTGGGAACAAAAAGAGTGTCACTCTTAGCAGGAGAAAGAAACAAACCCCAAAAATCCAGCAAAGCTGCTGGGGGACTCACTAGGTTTGGGAAATTAGCCTTATAAGAGAATTCTCCCTAACAATACCGGGCTCCAAATACCGGGGTCTGTGAATGAGGAATTACCGGGTCATTCCGACCTTGGAGGACCCAGTAATTCCTCATGCACAGAACCATTTCCCATTCCCATTTGAGCCCCAGAGGGCTCAATGGGAATGGGGATGGAGCTAATAACGGGCCCGTTGATAACAGGCCCATTATTAGCTCCTTGGTCCCCTCGCGGGACCCAGAAAGGACGTCTGGTAAAACCAGACGTCCTTTCTGGGTCCCGCGAGGGGACCTCGTAATCAGGCAGACCGTAATGAGCGCTGCCGGTCCCGTACCAGCACCGTTCATTACAGGACCGCCAGGGTCGTAATGAGGCCCCTGGTCTTTCCTGCACCCCTCTCTCCCTTGCACACACTGGTCACCCCATGCTGCAAACCATCCCTATCTTTCATCTGCACTACGTTCTTGTTCCCATCTCTCCCCTCCCTTGCTCCTCTCTTTTAATGTCCTCTTCACCCTTTCTACCCTTTTTCACTTTGCGGTCCCACACTCTACTGCAGCCCAGTCCCTCCCTTCCCATTCCCCCATGGCCAGCACCCCACAACTCTCATCTGTACATTTACTCAGCACTTTCTCCTCAGACTTCAGAGCACCCTCACTATCCTGGCTTACATTTTACAGGTTTTCTCATGCATGCCTTGCATAACCAACCACTCCATATAGCTTCTCAGAATAAGCTGGAACAGGCATGCCAGATCTATGACCTTTACAGGGCCCATTGATACCTGCAAGCATTAACTCTTAAGAAATAGTCAGGAGCATGGATAGTTGGAAGGGGGGACAGACAGAGAAGTCACTAAATCCATGTACTGCTGAGGCTCTACCCCCAAAATCTGATTTCTCTGCGACCACTCAAGTACGGTGACAGAAACAGCCAGGCTGAATAAAACAGGGTGAAGGTTAGCCAAGACCTACAGAAGATTTTCGCTTGATTTCATTTGAGAGATGCGCAGGATGGGCACCAACAAATGGTTTATTTTGGGAAGGGACAGCGTTCAGGTCTGTGCTGGTAATAGTTTGTATTATGGAATATAATAACACTTTGGTCATACTGCTTCATGCTAGATGCTTTCAGCTTCTAGGCAATGCAATAGCAGGTATTATTACCCTAATTTGAACGGTACTGAATTTATGAAAGGTTAAGTGGACCCAGCCGCTGCTGGGTTTGAACTAGCGAAATGCAGGTAGCCCTCATGTCAGAGACCAAGCTTTAGGTGTGGTACCATCCAAACGTCAAGCAGGTGTGAGTTGGTGGGAAGTGGTGGATGGGTGTGCCTTGAGTGAGGCCTACTGATATTAGAGCATACATCAAGTGTTTTCCCTTGCCTACTTTAGACATTACTATGGAAAAGAGCACACATCACATGTAGCGGCCCTTCTTGAGATTGGTTCATCCTCATTTTACTTTATATGGTTTCATGAGGATTTCGTATGCTATGTCAGGCTGATATCTCAGGCAGTGTCTGCACTTTGCAAGCCAGGCCTGGGGTACAGGGACATCTTGGAGAAAATCCAGTCTTTGCCAGATTTAGTGATCCTGGGCGAATCGTGTGACCTCCCCACTGTGCATTTCGTTTCTCTATATGTTTACTTGGGATCACCTAGAAGTGACTGAGTTGTCAGTGTACACTATAACGGAATGCCTCAATTGTAAATGTTCTAACAGAGTTTCTTGTTGCTCCATGTATGCTAAGCATGTTGAGTGAGTGTGAAGAAGGACAAAGTGTCACAGCAATAGATGTCACCTCCAGCTGGGGGACCGGGTCTCATTTTGGGAAGCAGGTATAGATACATTCATAGAATTTGTAATGTTTTTTTGCAGATAAACGTGTCAGGTGCAGTCAGCTTTATCCAACTCTAAGGAAATAAACTAGAAACAATCTCAAAGTAACCTGACGGTTTAGGGGCACTAGTGTAGTGTAAGCAGCAAAAATAATCGTCACGCCCTTCTCCTTAAAAAAGCCAATACATAATATATTAAACAGTGTTGTGCCTGGCATTTGTATAGAAACTGCATTTACATGTCAATACCGGCTCCCGTTGTGCACCCTTGATCCTCCGCTGTATCAGTGAATGGCCTCCGTATTTTGTTTGTGCAGCTTTGCAAGCCCGTGTTGGCCATTGCTTGGAGCTTAAATGTGAGCCCTGGCTGCCCATCAGTAAGGAAGAGCCATTCCAATGTGATTTCCCTTTTTGGCAGGGGCACACTTTCATGAATTGAAAAACCTGAGGGCGGCAGGGTCTCAGGTTTTTCAATTCATGAAAGTGTGGCAACGTCAGATGTACAGTTTCTAAACACGCGCGACGCGTTGCAAACTGATCAGGCCATACTGCCATCTTAATGTTTCATCATGAAACATTAAGAGGCCAGGATTCCTGATCAGTTTTGCAATGCACCATGCATGCTTGGAAACTGTTTACCTTTACCTGACGTTGGCAATGGCACATTCCCTCTAATAAATCCTCCCCATGCCGCCCTGCACCTGGGAGAGGGGGGCCATGCCACTTGACTTACCTTACGGTAGCTGAGGTCTCAGGTGGAGGTCGAGTCGCAGTCGGACTAGGAGTCTGTCTCACTCTGTCTCCCTCAATAACACACGCTGTCACAGAGTCACTGGAGCACGTGTCGCTGCCTGGCTTCTCCTACGTTCAGGAAAAACAAAGGCTGAGGCTGCGCAGCAGTGCACTGCACAGGCAGGGCATGTGCAGTTTGTCCCCCGGCCTGGGCACGTTCATTATGCGCAGACAGTCTACTTTAACTTTTGCAAGCTGACATCATATTTTACACGCTGCAGATACTTACCTGGTGTTCCAGGGACAGCTAAACCACCTGACCCTTCAAGATGGCCGAATTCAAATGTTGGTAGTGGTGATCCTATTAAAAGCAAACAAGATCACATATATTCTGGTGGTAATGAGGGATTACTAGTCCGCCCACCCTATTCTAGATTATGGAAAACCTTTGGTTTTTCGTGAGGGTGAAGCTGATCCCAAGGACGGTTGCACCCCTCAAACGAGGTTGATGTGAGAGGCGTGGGGCTTACTTTTGGCGCTTTGCATAAACACATTTTGGAGAAAACTTTATTATATTTTGACCAGTTTGTCGGTAGGCCCAATGAAGCCATTCTAGTCGGCACCATTTGAGAATGGCTTTAAGTACTACCTTGTAGGAAGCCTGCAGATGTTAATCTTCCCCATTTCAATGTCTCTCATTTTACTGTTCAAAGCGAGATAAAGGGCTACGTTGGGCACATGTGACATGTGATTGAATCCTCTTCTCTACTGGTCTTTAAGAGGGACCAGTGCTTAATAATGGCCACCTGGGTGCATCGCCTATGTACAGGGGCTTCTTTCCACATAGGTTTATGCTTTATAAAACCCATGCATTCATACATTACACAATTCCATGGCAAACATTTGATGGCCGTCAGAGGAACAGAAGGTTATGTAGGCACACCCAACATGTAACTGCCCCAGCCCTAGCACAGTCTCTGAAGTACCAGAATCTATAATACTTCTGGAATATTATAAATCAGTTTTTCTTTTACTGCCCGCAGAAAGATACATGGTCACACCCGACCCACCTGACATGTGACTGCCTCTACTCCCCCAGCTGCGCCTTTCAATGACAGCATAAGAAATGCACACATTTCAAATGTATACAACATGCCCTCCACCTACCAGCGCTGTGCTGTAGTTCCATTATCCCCTATCCCCTTCTCTCTCCCGACCGTGTATCGCCCCCAGTTTGTACAAGGCAGCGTATGCTGGTTCTCCAAATATTGGATAGTGCCAGGAATATAGAAAAGCGCTAAAATATCGCCACAAGGGTAAGACTTTTTTCTTTTGGGACTAGGCTTATCTTTCAAGGTGAATAATTTGTTATCAAAAAAGCTTCCAAAAATATCTCACAGGAGGCGGCACAGAGTGTCAGCATGGTGACTGATGTGGCCAAGAAGGGACAGCAACACTGACAAAGCGGCCTGGCAACCAAGAGCGTATCCTGGCATTGACCGGCCGAGGCAGTGGGGGCATCCGTGGCAATGGCACCCGTGGCAATGGCACATGCAGCTCTCCATGCAGAGGCGATGCAGCACCGAGGAGGGGCAAGGGTGGCACCACTGCAATGGAAAGGGGGTGGAGGGCACATGGGTGCTGCTGTGGCACTGCATATAGCGGGGAGCGGTGGGCGAGTCACCTTGTGTGGCAGTGCATACATTGTGGTCAAGGGGTGAAGGGAGGAGGCAGGGCCCACAATGGGGCATTAGGGTGAAAGGAGTCAGAGGGGTGTATGTTCTGGCATTAAATGCACTTGATGGGGGGAGAGAAAGGGTGTGTCTTCACACAGTGCGTGTAGTGGGGTGCAGTGAAATAGATGGGCTGTGTTTTGTCACTGCATGCAAATGTTAAAGTGAGCTAGGGTGCGTGGGTTCTGGGGGTGCTTTCTTTAGGCATTGCATGCATTATGTGGGGAGTGTGGGTGATCTACACTGCATGCGTTGGGGAAGAATGTTATATGGTGTGTGTGCTGGCACTGTATGCATTGCGGAAAGAAAGATGGGTTTTGTTGGGGTACTGAATGCGGTGATAAAAATATGGTGTGGTCTGCCATTGCATGAGAGCAAGGAAGATAGAGCGAATGTGAATGGTGGGATTTCAGCAATGCGCCAACCTTATTCGCCACAGCCCTTGACCTAGGACTACAGCGACAAAGACACCGGATGAAAAGGTGTGTGTGTTCTGGCAAAGTGTGCACTGGGCAGCAGGGAGGTCACCCGGCGTGCTCTGTTACTGCGGGCAAAGGGCAGGGGCGTTCTGGTCCTGGACCCAGTGAGGTGTTTTATGGCACCACAGGAATGAGACACACAAACGTGGCATTGAGGTGAAGGCGCTAGAGCAGGGATCTTCAACCTTTACGTTAGCTAGAGCTACTTGTAGTCGAGGCCAACAGTGGAGAGCTACTAGCGGGTGATATCGGGGTGGAGATATTTATAAACCTCCGAATTTTTACCAATATTTTTTTGGCCTGATTATTTCCCCTCTATAAAAAGATGGAATAACATATGCCCTCGTGATTATATTAAGAACTTCAAAAACCTCTTTGTTGCATTATTATTTATTAGTAACCCGGCGAGAGCGAAGCAGAATGCAACAAGTATTCTGATTGGCTCTCGCCAGGTCCCTACCCGGCCGGGAATCCCTCCGTCGGGATTCCACGGCCTTTGTTCCCGGCGGGGGGCGTGGCAGCCCCTCAGCCAATAAGGAGGCTCGAAGCGGGGCCATCCCCGCTCCGAGCCTCCACGCGGCTGAGAGGCTGCCTTCGCCCCCTGCCGGGGACTCGGGTAAGTCTTTTTTCTTTTTTTTTTAATCCCTTCCCTCCCTCCCACCCACCCCCCCAACTTACCTGCTTAGAACTACGTCCCCGGCGGGGGACGAGGGAAGCCTTCAGCCGTGTGGAGACTCGGAGCGGGGCCATCCCCGCTCCGCGCCTCCACACGGCTGGAGGCTTCCCTCGTCCCCCGCCGGGGACGCGGGTACGTTTTTTTTTTTTTTTTTTTCCTGTGCCACTCCCACCCTCCCAACCCCACTTACCTTCTTTTTGATCCTTTTTTCGGGAGCGGACACGCTGGGAACACTTGTGTTCCCAGCGTGTCCGCTCCCGATGGCCGCCATGGAAAGGGAAAACGGACTCCGTTTTCCCTTTCCATGGCGGCAGCCATTTTCTTTTTTTTTCTCCCGAAACGCGGGGAAAAAAAAAAGCTTTTAGTGCCCCGGTCACGCATCTTTTTGCGGGCCGGGGTACTAATAGCAATAGAACCCTCGCGTCGGGGGCATTACCGACTCTGGTAATGCCCCGGGGCCTTCGGTAAGGTAATTCCCCCAACGCTCGTGTCCTATTGCTTAATTAGTAGCTGTCTCAAAAGACAGATATTTGTTGGACTACCACACAAATATCCTGTAATTTTTGTGCCCTTTCCTTTGCGTTTTATGCAGGCTCTCTACATGCTGGGCACACTATTGTTTCTAAATGTGCATTTCACACTCCCATAAAAAAACAAAAGTAATTTCCAAATTGAAAAATGCTGCTTGCGTTCACTAGTTTTCTTTGAAAGGTTTTTTTTGTCATACACCACATATATTCTGTTATTTTGTCTGCCCCTCTGTGTTTTTGCATAGGTTATATTTATAAAGATGGTATATGCTTGTCAAACTGGTTAATCACAAATAAATGCTTCTGACAACAGTTTTTAGGAAATTAAACAGTGGGTTCATGGGTGGCAACTTTTGATTATCACTACAGGGGCAGACATATCCGCCATGAATATAAGTAAGCAACCAGCCCAACCCATACCCTGGCCAAACACATTTTATAACACTTTTTTTTATAAGGCATTACAAAAAGTCATACGATTAACAACCTGTAGTTTTGAATATATAACATCTCAGCATCAGTCTATCAGCCTGCTGAGCTACCCTGGTAGGCTTCTACTGTACAGCGTGTCTATGGATCGCTTAATGTACTAAAAGTGGGTGTACCTATGTCATGGAAGTGATTTAAAGTGGAAATGTACAGTGTGGAGTTTGGAAAGAAGCCATAAGAAAGAAATTGCACCATTTTTAAAATATTATTTTGAACATTTCCAGGCGACCGGCAGTGCTACTGCGATATTTTCATTATGTGGTCAAAATGATCCTGATCCTGACCCAGCCCTTCCGACATCTCTGGTAAACAAGAGCAGCTTGCTTAAGCAAAACAGTGTCGTGGGGGCGCAGAAGGCAACTGTGGTACTACAGGCGGCCTGCAGAAGCAGAACGTGATATTGACATCTGTGAGCATATTCACAAGCAGCTCCACATGGCACAGAAGCCAAGCTCCCCGCCCACAGTTGGGACAACTAGGGTTCGATCCTGAACATGGAAAATAGCCACAAAGCACACCAGAATGTGTTTATTTTATGGTATAGACCGTTGCACTAGAGAAACACATTCTAGGGGGGGATAAAAGCTATTATATCCCCCCACTTAAAATTGTGGGGGTATTTGCCCCCCATGGCTCCCCCCATGTCCTATGCCCATGTATCACGGTGCACATAGCTACCCCCTTTCTTAGTCTATTTCTTCAAAGTAAATTGCCACAGCTGTCCTCAGTGAGAGGAGGAGCTTCAGTTTAGTCTGGTCAGCCCCATAGCAACCTGCAATCAGTCCATCTATTTGCTAGCTAACACGCCCAGTCTTGAGGTGGTCTTTCAGATGTAAAGGCCCCACCAGTGCCAATTGTTGTCACTGAGGAGACCTTTGTATAATAGACACCACTCACTTCTCCTTACCTAGCAAATATGTGTCCAGTTACAGGGCATTTAAAGCAGCACAATAAAGCTCCCCTTTTAAAGGTTAGTCATAATGACTACCTATAACAACAAGCTGGATGTTTGTGACAACCTTAATGTTTATCCAAGTGACATTATTACAGTGGTCTAAAAAAGAAGAGATTTTTCAGGTTTGCATTATTTTGCATTCTGAGATGTTCTAGTTTTCAATTCAGGGTGTGGCTAAAAAAGCTACAATAATATTCCTTTGGCTTAACATGTTTCTTTAACGCTTTACATGTTGTACAGATGCTTTAATATGATATATGTGTATTTTGGAAGTAAACTCCATCAGGCCTCTGAAGTTTCCCGGGACCATGTGTAAGGCCATTCAGTCCTGTTTTTCCCTTTTGTATTCTGCGACTTGTAGTTTTTTCTTTCCCATGTGAAATTTAGGACAACTACAAGTCCCAGAAAGAAATCCAAAACTGTATTATTTGTGCCACGTGGAGCCTGGAAGGAATGTATTCAATATCTTAAACTGTACAGTGGGTTAAAATTCCAAATTCCCAGTTAAACGAGGTCTGGGATCCTGGGCAAACAATTTAATCTCTGCTGTTATACAGGACTGACCTTAACAGAGCCAACATTAATTTCCTCCTCTATTTCTGACAGTCACCGAAGTTGTGGGGCTCATCCAGAGTACTGCCTTATAGGAAAATTAGTGAAACTCTTTTCTCGTCCAAGTTATGCTATGTTAATGAGTCTTGAGTAGCACACAGTCTACCATTTTCGCAGTTTCCTGCTAGCACTGCCACTATAAAACGAATGTCCACATGCCCACATTATGTCCTCATCATCATTTTAACTCATGTTTGTAATGCTGGTACCCCAATATGTCTCGGAGAGCTGTATGTACAAGCCAGGCATGTCCCATTACGGCCCATTCTTCCCCTGCGGAATGCATGATTTCTGCAGGGAGAGGAAGCACTCTTGTGCACTGTTCTGCATTGTTTTATTTGGGATGCCGCCTCCTTTATAATGTGCTGTTATGTTGCAGGTTGCCACACATTAATATACTGTCTGGTTAGGTTGTTATATGATTTGTGCAAAGTTTGAGTCCTCTCTCATAAAAAGGTGTTATGTTAGCCCTGAGATTGACACTTTTTTCGCTTGCTCATTTAATTTGTAAAGAAATTAATTAATCACATGAATTCCACGGTGATCATTTTGTTCAGTATTTCCCATTATTTTGACAAAAGAACTTTTAAGATTAGTCAACAAAGTTGGATTCTGCCTACCTTTCATTGGTTGGAGTCTGTGATCTGGCAAAAGAGCCTGCTGCAATGTTACCATTTGCATGAACATGGGATGTGCTAAAATGGCAGTGGATTTTATTTTTGGATAAAGCAGAACTTTGTGTGTGTTGAATTGTTTTAAAAACTATAATAGCACATGGATTGAAATCCTCCTCAGATGGCTTGTGCACCAGCAGTTCTGCAAGAAACAGCTGCTCCAAGCTACACGCCAGATTGCAGAACGCTATTGGATAGTACGCGGTTTCTGCCTTCACTCTGAAAATCGGAGCTCTTTCCTGCTTCCTGTTATGCCAGACAATTTTCACAAGACAGCTGCTAATAAACACAAATGAAAATGAGATGTTTTTAAAGTTCTTACTAAAACAGTGAATGCATTTGGGTTTCTTTTTCTGTATAAAGAGTAACTAAATCGCCCAAAATCATCTTGGTAAAAAGTGCCATGCTTATGAACATCACCGCCGCCTCAGTAGCTCTTGCCAACAGCTTGTGCACATTGGCCCAAAAGTGTGAGAAGCTCTGGCTAATGTAAAGGTTGTAGACCCCTCGTCGATAATATTCAGAGGGAAAGCTGTTGGGTGTGGGGCTTTGGCTTTTTTTTTATGAGATTTGATCTTTAACTTTGACGTCTCAGCACTTCCTGAAGAGAGAAGGGGCAAAGTGAGTCCCTGGAAATACCCTGTACAATGAAATTCAGGTTTGGTAGTTGAGAAGTGTGTAGTTCCTTGAAGAAGGTAACCTTCTGATGTGTAGAGATCTGGCCCTGTTTAGCACTTATAGATGGAATAGGACAAGACAGCTACCTCTGTTTCATCGAATAGGCTAACAAGCAGCCCAATGATTGCCCTGTTCCTAGGCTAAACATCTATAGGTTTAATGTGGCAACAAGGCATTTGAAGTGTATATCTAATTGAGGTCATATATTGCACCTATGAGCTTCCTTACTCTCTCAGGGGTTCCCAATGGATATAAGCAGATTCCGGGACTTATCCATTGCTTCAAGGTTTTGATTGGGCTTCTTTTTTTATGAAAAGTGCTTTTCTGCATGGCTATTTCTTTAACCACTGCCTTAGAGCATCCCGTGTGATAGCCGGTTAGATCTTTGCCTTCTCATTAGATCTAAATAGCCCTCTATCTTAGAGTCCAAATCTGAAAACTCAACTGTTTGCTCAAGCAAGGTGCTAGAGTTCCAGGTTTGAAGCAGCCATAAAGAAGCCCTCACAGAGGATACCAAAGTCAAGAGAGGACGGCTCCCAGCCAAGATGGCTCCCACTTGCTACCAGAACCGAGAGCAGCTGACAGAGCCCTATTCCTCTGCAAGAATAACTCCAGCTCTCGTTTCATGGCAGACAAAGAAATTCGTATTGTGGAATCCTGCATACAGCAACCCTATTGCCCCTCTAATATGTCGGAAGAGTGTACAGGTGAACTAGTCGAAACCTAAGTAACCTATACATAGAGAGGTGTAGTTTAGCCTAATAGACCATAACCATAGCTTCAGTATCATGTCCCCCCACTTTTCGATAGAAGGTAACAAGGTCCTGAATGCACTTTTGCCTTTTTGAGTGATCTGCATCTGAATGTGACTGCCATGATACTTTCCTTGCAATGATCAGTCCGGTATTTTATACTGCAACACTTCCTCAATAATAGACCCCCATGTTTGCAATAAACAGAGTGCTTCTTCTCAAAAGTACCTAGGTTAGTCTCTTTAATTATACTTGAGTCGTTCTTGCTGCATTATCTTTCTGTCTGCCTCTAAATCAGAAAGATACGAGCCACCGGCCTACAACAAGCAGTTTATGGCTCGGGCCTGAAGACTGGTGAAAAGATGCCGGCCCTCACCCAAGCATTAGGGAGCTCACCAAGGTATACCTAGAAAGCGGCGGTGGCAGTATGCAACCATATTTGAATGAATTCTCTGTTGAGATGTGCAATTATTACTTGCCACTGACTCCCACCTGCAACCTGCACCATGTGTTCTTACTAACTGATGAACTAATGTGTGCGCTGAGGCCCATGGGCGAGTAGCGCGTTACACACCTTAAAAATAAATAAACTGGTGCCAATAGTGAGGGAGAAAGATGTTTGTAAACATGTTCGCCGGTATGCGGCACACGGGCATCAAGCCAAAAGCAACATTTCTTCAACCTGGCCGGGAAAAAGGTGTGCATACTAAGATGGTAGCCACTTTGATTAATGCGTCATTTCTCAGAAGTCCAAGCTGACCATAGTTGTAGCACATGAAAGCCTCAGCTGGGACTTTAGTTAAGAGTTAATATGAACTTTCCCAGAAGTTTATTGAATTGCATGTCTGCTTAATATAAAATGTAAATGGCAAGGATGGGCATACATGGGATGTTTGCCCAATTTCTTGAGATCCAGAGATGGCCTTCAGGGCTCCCCCCCCCTTGTATATTTGCATTATATCTAGAACCAATTATCAGACCAGTGTATTAAGGCCCTAATCATTCACTTCATGCCAACCCTAGGGAATGAAAGTGAGCCAGCTTGGCCTACCGACAATACATGTATTGTTACCTCTGGCCCAAAGAAGACAATACCTGCCAGCAACGAGGATTGCATTAGAACAGCGTGGAACAGGATAGTCAATAATGGATTAAGAGTTGGGAAAAGAAAGTACAGGGGTAGCATATTTGTTAAATCGCTTTAAATAACCTATCATATCATGTCATATCATATCATAAGATCGGGAATGTGCATATTTCACGGGTTGATGGGGAGGTTAGTGCTCTTAATCGCTAGAAAGAAGTATTAGGTCAATCTCTATGATTGATCAAATGCATTTGGTGTGTCTATGCAGCAGGTGCAGAAAATATATACCATGTTTCATGTGGATACCTAGATTTTATATGACACAGCATTAAAGCTGTGAGCAGAAGGGATAGGCTCTGCAGGGCTGGAGTGCTTGGGATTAGAGGCGATCATTTTTAGATGTCTAGAAGTACAAATGTTGTCCTGAAGACTGATGGTAAATCAAGTTGTCAGGAGTACACACCCAGTCTTTATAAACATTAACGGAACCTATTAAATTTTTCAGGTCAGGTGAGGACCTAGTTTAGTGATGATCACAGTTGTGAAAGTCTATACAGCCTTCACCAATGTGCTCAGGTGTAATATGACATGATAGTTTATTTATATAGCGCCTATACACAATGTGTTTCAAAGCACTTCAAGGCAAGGGAGGGAACAAGGGAAAATACAATGAAATTCCTACAGGCCATGAACAGTAAGAATGTTAAATGACCTATCGTACCCAGCCTGACGACATTTCAGATAGTGCAAGAGCTAAGACATAGATAAGGAAGGGAGGAGGAGAGTGGGAAGGAAATGGAAACAGACAGGCAACTACCGTACTAGGCCTGATGACATTCCCGGTAGAGCCGGAGAAAAACAAAAGGTGAGGGAGAGGGGTGCAGAAAGGGAGGGGGGGAACAAAACAAGCGACTATCGAACTAGACCTGACGACATTTTTGATAGTGCTGGAGGGGGTGGGGAGAGGAAAAAAACAAGTAAGGGGAGGGGGGAGGAGACAGACGAGATCACAAGCTTCCAAGATCCTACACGTTTCGAAGGTACTTAACCTTCCTCATATGTGGAATAATGCTCAGCTGTTCTATATCATTGTGGGGTGTATCCTTGGACTGTGGGCTGGGCCCGGGTTGATACATCTAGGCCACCTGTATCAGAGACAGTTGCCTTGCCCTTTTAAGTGTATCAATGAGATAGAATGAAGATCAGTGTTGAAGGCTTTTGCAATGGCCAGAATGCAAATAGTACAGACCTGGAGAGCCTGTGTCTCCCTTGATTTCTCTTCTATGCTTCCATGAACAGGAAGAGGTTTAGAATTATGAAAGAAGGCTCTATCATAGTCCAGAGAGAAGAAACCTATTCCACAAAGTGCAAACTGTGTTTCACATATATTTAAATAACTTGTAAAGTGACTATGCATTGCCTTCATGGATATTCACCTTTCTGCTTTAGAATAAAAAAGTAAATAAGAAAAAGGATTTAAGGAACAAGACACGGAAGTATTCTTTGTAGGTGTATTTTTATACCATAACCCTTTGCAGAAAGCCACATTGCAATATTCGTATTTGTATTTATCTGAAGAACAAGGATGTCCATTTTGATCAGAAGTGACCTCCAAGGATGCATTTAAGAGCTGTTGGAGGCATCCCTTGTAAGGGAGCCTGTACAATATGACGGGGATGAGGACGAGTGATGAGCCAGCTCAGGAGTATTTCAACCAAGTGGGACGTAGAGCAGAGAAAAAACAAAAAAACAAAAGATGACAGGAGGCTTACAAAGTCATATATTTTTTTATTTTGTATTTTATTTGTGACTTAGTTTGTTAATACTTTTCACAAAATAACAATAGAAAACAAAACACATACAGACTAACAATATATTAGTACAACATAAAAGAATCCTGCGAGCATTAAAAACACATCAATTCATCACTTACCTCACAACATCCAACAAAAGAAAAAAAAATCAGCCAGAAAAAATTGATTTCATTGTAGATCGTACCAACACTATACTAAATTTACTAGAGACAATTCCTTTTCAAAAGCTAACCACACATATGAAAGAGCAATAGACATACTACATCCAGAGATACCATCCCGCCAAAATAGGTGACTCTGAATGCCAAGAAAACCTTCTGCAATATCTATAATATCTCATGTAGTACTTATATATGAATCTGCAGGTAGTTAACACAAGTCGAAGAGTCTCTGTTACACCATGGCTTTTACAATGACGGCAGATCCGCTCATCCTTAGGCATACCCACCTATGCACCTGTGATGGCCAACAGCGCATATTTGTTTAACCGTATCTTCATGAATATCCTTCGGAGCCTAGGACAAGGAAACTGCTAAACATATTTCTGTGGGCATCGGTACTTAAAAGGCCAACATAGTCACTCAAAAGTGGGAAACGACCC
Organism: Ambystoma mexicanum; assembly: GCF_040938575.1. Classification (NCBI taxonomy): domain Eukaryota; kingdom Metazoa; phylum Chordata; class Amphibia; order Caudata; family Ambystomatidae; genus Ambystoma; species Ambystoma mexicanum. Next base: position 232,567,931 of record NC_090922.1, on the reverse strand, counting down.
ACATGGTCATGATTATTGGCCAATTTCACATAACTGCGATTGTTTCTTTAATTGGTTCAAGAGAACACCTGCATGTTCTCCCCAATTTGGAGTCCATGCGATCAACTCAAAGAATCTCGCATTCATCTTTACAAACTCCGATAATTTGGAGCAGCCACCATTCAACATTTCATCCCGAAGGGTTGTAAAAATAGAATTCCCCTCCACACATCTAATTTTTAAATAGAGATTACATCTGTTGATACCAATTATGGTGTTGAATGAAGATATGCCGAGTTCGATACAAATCGCTTGTATGGGAGCAGCTTTGCATAACCCAAGATATTTTACCAAATATACCCCTCTAAATTATATGATATGATGTAGCATTTATAATGTGCCTGTACGCAAGTGTATCTAGGCGCGACAAGACAAGGAGAGGGAAACAAAGGGAGGACAAAATAACAATCTTACTAGGCCTTGTGTCATTCAAATCGCGCAAGTGCGGGGAAGAGGGAAAGGGAGAAGTGTCAGGAGGAAGTGAAGGGGGAAGTGGAGTTGAATAGTCGGTTCAACTAGCAGAGTCGTCATAAGAAAATTCCAGGGCATATGCAATGCTTGATACCAGCTTTTGTCGTTATATCGTTACTACGCCAGCTAAATAATAGCCCACTTTATACACAAAATTGTATAATAGAAGCATTATGAAGACTGCTTTGGAATATCATTTTTTTAAACAAGCACTCTTCCTTTTTTCATTGGACACCTCATAGCCCAGGTATCGATAACAGGGGACAGAATACATATTACCCCCTGCTGCAGGTATATCTTTGATTCTTCCCTTGACTGCTCCAAATCTCAAGACTTGAGATTTTTCAAAATGAATATGGAGATCATTTGCTTTTGCAGAAGCAGCTAATGCACAGGCACTCCTGCTAATACTGATGAAAGTTCAATAGCAAATTACCAAATCATTGGTATAGGCCAAATAAGGGATTCTTTCCTTGCCTGATTTTGGAGCAAAGTTATGAGCATCTCCAAGACAGTTGCCAATGTCAGCCAGGAAAAGGTTGAACAGAAGGGGGGCGACGACACAGCCCTGCTTTACACCCCTTCCGATGTTAATAGGGGTAGACAAGGCCCCCTAACTGTCCTACTTTACCTGTGCCATTGTATTTTCGTATAGCACTTGACATGCATACAGCAGATGGCTGGGCATACCCATACCCTTCAACCTTGTCCACAGTTTTACGTGATCAGTGGTATCCAATGGCCTGGCAAAATCAATAAAGAGCATGTAGAGAGGAGAGGATTCATGCCCGGCTTGCCGAATGATGGAATCCACTATGAAGATATTGTGAGTACAAGCAAGACCCCTCTGGAAATCAGTCTGATATCGGCTCAAGATTTTCCAATCTAAGATCCATTTCTCAGTATATCTGAGGATACACGTGGCAAAGATATTACTCGAACCGTCTAATATAGACAATGGGCAATAAAGACTTGTATCTTCTCTGTTGCCGTTGTTAAAGACTAGAATAATATATGAGTGAGTTCATGAAATGAGGATACAGCCTGTATGTACAACACTTTCAAAGAGCAACATTAAAATATCTGCCCACCACTCAGGGTGGACACGCATAACCAAACTACAAACCCTGTCGGGGCCAGGCGCTCGAGATTGTTTTATCGGTATTATTTAACTAGGGGCGAAATGTTCTGCAAACTAAACCGGATCACATCACACATTTACAAAATGACATTATTATGTGGCACTCGAGGAAGAGGTGGGTTCGGGTAGGGAGGATCGGGGACAGGGCAAGTAAGAGAGATTTAAGCTGAGCTTTGAAGCGATCCACTGTCAGGCTGGCTTTAATTGTAATGGGCAGCACATTCCAATGGAGCACGGCGAGTAGCGAGCTAGAGCGGCAGTGAGAGTTGCTACGAGGGCAGGGAACAGTGTGGTTGAGTGCATTTCTGAAATCTGCATATTTACCGAGTCACTACCCTTATGGCATTAGTGTAATAATTGTACGGATAGTTTCTGCATGCGATAATGGTAATTACTGCACGTGGACATCTAGGTCAAAAATCCACATACAGTAATTGGGGCCTGTTTGTTGCAGGTGCCGGAGGGAGGACCCATAGAATTGACAATTCTGAAGGTTTTGACCACTGTCTTAAGCACAGTTCTCTACTCTTCTTCTAAGTCCACGGAGGGTGGACGTGGATCAGATTCTGAAACCTCTAATGGTCCATGACACAAAGGTTGGCATAATGTCAATTTGCTTGATTTGTCTTTCACCAACGTTCGTGGGTGGGGAGTCACAATTGTTAGTCGGGGAGGTGAAAATATCAACCTCAGTTTTGAAGTCCAAAGGGGCCACAGGTCTGAAGCAGATCCTGATGAGCATGAGCGGGTAGATCTTGAGGACATGAAGGAGTAGATCCAAAGGAAAGGAGAGGATATGATATAATGGTCTATTTATATAGCGCCTATACACAATGTGTTTATTTATTTTTTATTTATTTGCATTTATGAAGGGCACAGAGCTGCCCTGAGGCATCGTGGCGCTGTTACAGAAGGCTTGAGCTTAACATAGCAAAGCATTAACATAGCATAGGTAGGTTGCAACATTCGGTAGCAGTCGTGCAGTGACAGGTGTTAGGAGAAGGTTATGCTTTGCTTTGGTTACAGTGCAGGCATAACTGTGCATAGCTGTGCATGTTGGTTTGAAAACGTTAGCGGAATAGAAAGGTTTTTAGGTTTTTGCGAAAGGTGGTGTAAGATTCTTCGTTCCTTAGTGAGGTTGGCAGGGCATTCCAGTTTTTGGGTGCGAGGTGTTGGAAACTAGACCCTCCAGCTCTGGTTCTTTTGAACGTGGGGACATAAATCTGGTTGGCGCGGTGTGCTCTGGTGGGTCTGTTGGAGGTGTTGAGTGTGATTCTTTCGGCGAGATAGGGTGGGGCATCTGATGTAAGGCACCTATGTGTGATAGCCATGGCTTTAAAAAGTATGCGTTCTTTTACCGGTAGCCAATGGGCATCTTTCCTGGCTTGGGAGATGTGTTCCCTTTTAGGGATGGTCAGCGCAGCCCTGAGCGTGTTATTTTGTGTGATTTGGAGTTTTTTTATATTGTTGACAGAGGTGCCTAGGAAGAGGGCATTACAGTAGTCCAGTTTGGTACCTCTTGTGGCTCTGGCGATAGATAGGCAGTTTTTGGTGGAGAGGAAGGGTTTGACTGCGTTGATCACCTTGGTGGTGAGCGCTGAGGAAGAGGCAATGGCGTTGACATGGCGGGACATGGATAGAGAGGCATCTAGGTGAACACCTAGGGTTTTGACTGTCTTGGAAACTGTGATGATGGAGTTGTCGATGTTGAATGATTTGTATTGAGAGGGGAGTTTGTTGAGAGTTTCGCTGGTGCCTACTATGAGAATCTCAGTTTTGTCCCCATTTAAGCAGAGGCCATTGGCAGCCATCCAGGTTTGGAGGGCTGTGTAGATTTTAGTTAGGGCTGTCACATCTGTTTCAAAGTGCTTCAGGGCAAGGGAGGGAACAAGGGAACAATGACATTCTTACAGGCCATGAACAGTAAGGATGTGAAATTAACTATCTTACTCGGCCTGATGACATTTCAGATAGTGCAAGAGCTAAGACATAGATAAGGAAGGGAGGGGGAGAGTGGGAAGGAAATGGAAACAGAAAGGCCTAGCCTGTCACCACTAGGCTGTTGTGAATTGGGATAACAGGCTAGGGGTGAATTCAGATGATAGGGAGGGGCAGATCTAGAAATCAATAAGGATCGAATCTGTAGCATGACTGGTAAGCCTGGGAGTAAAGAGTAAATCGATCTGAGAGACAGAAGGGGGTTAATCTGGAGGTCAAGCAGGGCAGTCAGATCAAAGGGAGTGGCAGTTCTGCCGAACAGAAAGCATTACATATAAATAAGACTTATATCATGTTGTTATATAGTGCTTCAAGCCATAACCCTGCCACCTATAAGCACTGTAATAGGTGTCATTACTGCCCAATTTAATGGCACTCAATGTATCAACCATGGAAGGTTAAACGGCCTGAGTCAGGCCTGCCTTTATTGGAACCTGTGTCCTGCAGGCTGATCACAGATTTGCTAGGTGAGTGCTTTACTTTTCGGGCTCTCTTACTGATGGTCAGAAGGAGGGGATACAGAATGGGGCAAAACAAGAAGGGTAAAATCTAGGAACCATTATGCTATTAATAAATTCAAACCCCTTGCCCCCAGGAAGGAGCTGATCAGAAAGGCAGGATGGAGTGGGTCTGGATGAGAATTCGAGGCAATGCCACTTTTAGGGTGTTATGGCAAAACTAAAAGTATCATGATCAGGCATATTGTGGGCTAATCATGTCCAAATAGGGTTCGAAACCAAAATCAGGCTTGTGAAATAAAAATTGCAGGCCTGTACTAAGAGTGGTACATTCCTCCTTCGGCCTATGACGGGAGAGGGCACCACCCGCACATTTAATCTTTCGCCTCAAATTGCTACTCAACAATTCAGGTGTTCTCCAATATTGCTTCAGGTTCAATTTAAGAAGTTCTAATTTCACAAACTTAAATCAGGGAAGTGGCTTGGATCCTGCCAGTGTCAAGACATGCACCAAGGCATCTTTGTATATAACTAGATCTGGCGAGCTCCAAATCCTCATCCAGTATAAAAGGGGCTTCAAACTGGGTTGATCTTCAACTGTTTGTAGATAGCATTCCAAGTATATGCTAGCACTGGGCGAGGAAGCTGGTAACATAAGTAGCATTTTTCTTAATTCCCTTTCAGCAGTGCTCAAGGATTTTACTGCCACATGTTCCCTAAGCTCATTCCCATATGATGATGAGACAATTGGCTGCATCCAGTGTAATAATAGGGCTGGGGTAATGGCACCACTATGATAGATATGGTGGAATCACCCTATGCCGCCACAGGGAAGTTATTGCTGTGATTGCCTGTTGCGACCACAATCCATTGTCCGTGAATCTGACTCCCAGGTAGTCATAAGATGAGACCTGTTCTAAAGTGGTTCCATCCACCTGTATGTCAAGCGTCAAGGGTTGCCCTAAGTAAGGCCTGAAAACCAGTTGTTTTCTCTTTGTTGAGCTCCAGGCCCAAATCATCACACTTCAAAGTGAATTTTGCTAGTGTTGGCCCATTGGAGTAGTGGCCAACACCACTTCGTCATCTGCGAACAGCAATGCAGGAAACATGGTGCTACCCAATCTGGGCGGGTCAAGGTTGTGTGCCTCCAACTCCACAATAACCTCATTGATATAGATGTTAAAGAGGAGTCGGGCTACAACACAACCTTGCCTAACGCCTCTATGTACTGCTATTGGGTCCGTCGACTCTCCCCGCAGACCTCAGCGTACCATGGCTTTATTGCCAGAGTACAGTTTTTGTACTGGGATCAGCAAAACCTGGGGGATATTTTTATTATTTAACACGTACCACAAGGAGTTTCTGGGCACGCTGCCAAAGGCGGTCTTTAAGTCCACAAAGACCGCATATATCATGGTTTGATAAAGGACTGTATATTTTTCCAGGATAAGGTGTAGTCGGAAACACTGATCTATTGTGCTACACTCTTTCCAGAAACCAGCCTGTAGACAGCCAATAAATCTAGCTGAAGCAACCCAGTCCTTTTATCGCTCCAGGATAACTTTGACAACAATGTTCCCCGCCCCACCAAGGAGTGATATGGGGTGGTAATTCCCTGGTTGGTCTCTGTCCCCCCTCTTAAAAATCAGGAATATTTCTGCATTGCTCCATGCCCTCGATTTTCCACTACTCTCCATTGCTGCGTTAATAACACAGTAGAGGGGCCCATACTGGAAGTTAATCTTTCTGCAGGTCCACAGGGATCTTGTCAGGCCCTGGTGCCTTGACCCCCGATTGTGCTTGGATCAGCCTTTCTGCCTCCCCCTCTGCGAACACCAAGGCATTTACAACTGGGAGGGAAACATTCTCAGGCTGTTGGTGTTTCCCCACTGGTTTGCTCTAGTTTGGCACAGCTCTCCAAAGTGCCTGTGCCATGAAACAGATGTTATACTGCACTGAAGTGCATTACAAATATTAGAATCTTTTCCTGCAACCATTTTCCAAAACACCTGGGACTCACCATTCACGCATACAAGATGCAAGTCGTGCCATCTGTCCTGATTAAACGCTACCTTTTTCTTCAAAGTCAGGTATTTTTATGCAGCTCTAAGGTTACGTAGCCTTACTTTGTCAACTGCTATACCCTCCATGGGGCAACACATTAGATTGCGCTTCGCCATTCTACAGGCTTCGCCAAACCACCCGTCCTTCATTAGCTGCTTGTGCTTAATCTGTCTAGCCGATATGTTGAATACTGTCTCAGGGCTTTTAGTCATGGTTTCATAACGTTCAAATTGGTCTAGGCATGGTAGTGGGGACTTAGACCAATATGGGTAGCTGTCCACCTCCAATGGGCGAAGTCCATTCACTAATAATTTTCACTGTGGCACCTGTGCCCACCAAGAATTCCACCTGTCACTCATTGTGGTGCATGAGCAGTGTGGGACTATGTTCTGTGGCCTCTGCATTTCCTAGGTCATATAGGTACTCTTTTCGTCGTTGTTCCCCTTCCAATGAGCTGATGTCTGTTTCCGATGGGGACTGTTCAACCAAATATCTGATATGCCGTCTCGACTGTCTAACTGGCCTTCACGCTGCTATACGGTAACGTCTGCGATCCTTCAGCCTCTTGTCCTCTCCTGAATCGCCCTCTTGGTGTCCCCCATCTCTATATTTCCCATGTACCTGGTTGCGACTTGCAATGCCGCTGTGGCGATAGTCGGCGCTCGGCCACCTTCATTATCAACTTTCAGCAGACTTCTGGATATTCTACAGACGGATTTAAAGTGGGTTTCACCACCACAGGACAAACACCAATTCCCTAGGGCTGGACATGTGCCCTTGTGGGGAAATTGGTATCCGCATTTGTAGCAAAATGGCTCCTCTTGGATCTTGGGTGACACCCCCACCAGTTTCCACACTGTCTCACAGTGTGTTTTGGCACTTTTCTGGCTACCCATGGCTCCTACCTGTGATTTCACGGCTGGCTCTGATCTCACCAGCATCAAGATGTCTTCCAGTGTCCTGGGTTTTTGCATTAGCTTCCTCCTCAAGTTTTGCAACCCACCCACCCAGCATTTATCTGAGAACGGAGGGCCTCAGTGTTTGAATAGTTATTGAAATCACAATGTTTTAGCTTAGTTCTTAGTCGCATCACAAAGGCTTTCATGGTCTTACCCTTCAGCTGTTTGGTTTGAAAGACATGGCGCTTGTAATCCACCTCGGTTGTGGCACTCTCAGTCTAAAGTTGTACCCATGCTTGTCCCAATTTTTTGAAAACACTGCCTTTCCTTGTTTCTTAACCTTAATTTTACCCCTGCCTCCTTATTTTTTAAAACTAGGAGCCAGTAACGTCTGTTACACCACCCTTATGCTTGAAAATGCAGATTGCCACATATTTTTCTTTATGATTCCTTTTTATTTGTGATATACAGACTGGACTTACTAATAGGCCGGCAGGCTTTCTTTCCTTTGATCCCTTTTAACGAAAATGTACCTTTTTTTAGTTTGATATAGGTATGCAGGTTTGTCCTTCTAGATGGGATCAAGATTGCCCAGGTTTTGGAGCCTGAGCCCAATAACGTCCATTTGGCTAAACACATATACCTGTGTTTTGCCTAAGAACGTCTTATTTATTGTATTGGTTTTGTCTCACTGAATACTGCGTTCACCTTTGGTTTTCCATAGACTGGGCCTTACAGATTAACATAAAACTGCACAAATGGTTCAACTGTATTGTATTTAGTAAACTGTTTTAAAGTGAGAATGTATGCAATAAAATCTGTTTCTACAGGGTATGATCATTTTGCCTGGCTGAGAATGTGCTAGGTGCTAGCACAGAACTTTACATTTGGCACCATGAATAAATGCAACGTGAATTACATGCAAAGGTTTCATATGAAGGTTATTCAACAATAAATATTTAGTCATTTTCTAAATCAACCAAACAATATATGACACAAGAGAATGCATACAGTGGCACAGCTAACAATTAAAACCCGACACATGGTTGGAAATAGAAGGTCCTGGGAGCTCCGGCTTGTAACCTTCAAGAGCTGAGTTAGCTTGATACCAACAACTACAAGGGCCTACTTTTGGCTCCCCAGGTGATCTGATGCTGAACAACCAAACCTATATAATTTTAACTATGTGCATTTGGGACAATTTATAAATACACATTAGGACACATCCACACAACATTTAAAGCATATGGGCCATAATGACCTGCAAATCACTGGAGGATCGGGAAGAATTGTGCCGGACACTGCTGAACCCAGCACTGGATGGACGATCGCTGTCGCAGTGGTGGTCGCCGGAGCAGTACCAGATTAGAAGGCCACAGCAGCAGTAATACTTGAACCAAACCTCCAACGTATTCTAAGAATCTAGAATACAAGATAGAATACACACATAAGATGAGAATGGGTTTTGTTCACCAGTCATGCCACCTGCCGAAAAGATTAACATAGTTTTGGCCAGACGTCTGCAACCTCTGGCCTGCCAGGGGATTTGGACTACAAGTCCCATCAGCCCCAGCCAGCACAGTCTATGGCGAGAGACCATGGGGGCCATAGTCCAAAACCACTGGAGAGTCACATGTTGCAGAGCCGTTCTGGACTAGTGTATTATCTGTGTACATCTGTAGATATGTACATCCGTGAAGTCATCATACAATTTTACCAATGATAGTAGTACAACACAGAAGGTTCCTAAAGGGGTGGGGAGCACAAGGCTCCACCAGGCTTGGATGGTTACATTTGCATTTTAGGATTTGCAGTTTTTCCTTTCTCCTATTTTAAGTCCCAGAATGCAACGAAAAATCAAGACTAAGCGAGAAAGATTGTGCATCAGACCACCTACGGTGCTGCAGTTATTTTGTTCACCAGTTGAACCGGAAACTAATTTCGCAGAGTACCACTTAGTTGCCTAATACTAACAGCTATCCTGCACTGGACCTTCTTATTGCTTGTCAGTTGTGACTAGTGCAGTCCTCGTTTTGAATGTGTTACCTGGTACTTGTAGTTTTGCTTTTACTAGACTCGAAGGACACAATGAATAATTAGCCAGATCATTTTTAAGAAAAATATCCAGTTTCTCTGCCTTGCTGTAGAAGGAAATGGATTACTTCACATGTGAGCAGGATTCCCAGGTTATATAGAGCCAAATCCTCCCCAGCCATCAGAGTACACAAAGCAGACGCCAGCCTTGGGAATCCAAGAGGAGCTTTGAAAACCATTTTACTCCATAAACACTGCAGCGTGTGGTTTCACAAAAACAAGACTAAAACACAATGACCTAGAGCTGCTTTGGGAAGGAACACAGTTGGCCTCATTAGGACCCTGGCGGTCCGGGAACTATGGTAACGGTAATGCTACCGAAACCGTAGTTCCCGGACCGCCATACTACGAGTTTTGCTCGCGGCTGCCTGACTTCCTGCCAGGTCTGACCTTGCGGGGTGTGCGACACCCGCGAGCAGAACTCGTGATTGCATAGGCACCATTATCAACGGTGCCGGTGCAACCATGCTGCACACCACCATTCTGCCCTATAGGGCAGAATGGGGATCGGGAGCCCGGCAATACCGCCACCCGCCAATGGGCAATTAGCGGCTCATTAAACTCTTAATGGGCCAGTTATTGCCCAATCATAGGTGCCAGTGGTGGTAGCGAGTTTGGCGGTAGCCGTGCCTGGCCACACCTGTGAAACGGGCACGGCTACCGCCAAACTCGTAATGAGCCCAACGTGTGGAAAAGTGCTGCAAAATAGGGCTGGTGATCTCTCACCCTTGACCCCCGATCTCACCATGCTGCAGGGCCCTGGGCTAACCGCGAGGCAGTGGGCCTGCCCAGCAGAGCCCTTCATGGGCCCTTCATGACCGGAAGGCCGGTACCCACGGGCACTACAACAGCTCACACGTGCCACAGAGCATCAACATTAAAGCAAAAGCAAAGTTAACCATCAATTACATATTTATTCAAATAAATAAATTTACAGTTTTGGGCTGTGCTCCATCTGTCATGTTAATAATCCAAAGACAGGGTGGGTTGGTAGCAGAAGGCAGACATCCACAGACCAGGACAGAAAGGGCAGTAGAGGTTTTTGATGAAACATGATGCAAATTGTGCATTTTAAAGACTATGGGCCTCATTATGCGGTTGGCGGTAAGGGAAAACGATGCCGGTAAAGGATTACCGGCATCGCTTACCACTCCGGTGTATTATGACCCGGCAACCCGCTTTTAGCGGCACCCTTAATAACGGTGCCAGTAATAGCGGCATGGGCGCGTACACGCGCCCCTTCAGGGGGCAAATACTGGCATGCCAGTAATAGGAGGACATCCCAACCCACACGGACATGCAAATACCGGCATCGAGAAGCCGGTAATCACAGGCTGCACAATGCCGGCCATACAGGCATCGCGGACCACCCGCAAACAGCAATCAGCAATCAAGCCAACTGCCACAGGTGCACACAATCCCCACAGGTGGAGTCAACGGAGACTGCGCCAGTATAAAATGAGCACACCCACACACCACACCCCTTCCAACACCAACATGCTACCACTAGCTGTTGCAATCATGGCGCTGGAGGACATGCCAATACTGCTACAACTACAGCAACAACACCAACTACAACAACAACTACAGCAGCAACAACAGGCAGCACAGACGAGACGCAGGAGGAGAAGGAGGGTGAGACAGGCCTAGCAATTACTACCAGCGCAGCCAGCAGTGCCTCGTAGGCAGCCACCAATCCCTCGCAGCAGACCCAGGCCATTCAACCTAACCCCTGAGCAGATCCACACCCTGTACCAGTTGGACCGGGACACCATCACCACCATAGTGGACATGATACACAACAACATTGCCAGCCTCATAGAAATACGCACTGCCATCCCCCCACTACTAAAGGTGGTGTCCGTGCTCCACTTCCTGGCCACAGGCACCTATCAACACACAGTGGGGCAGCTACATGGCATTTCCCAACCACTTTTTTCATGCATGTTGAACCAAGTGCTGGATGCCCTCCAGAAGCACACAAGCACCCACATATCCCTACCACGGACTGCCAAGGAGATAGCCGACACCAAAGTAGGCCTCCATGCACTGGCAGCATGCCCAATTGTGTTGGTGCCCTGGACTGCACCCATGTTGAATTGGTAGTCCCCCATGCCATAGAGGTGGTGTCCCGCAATTGCAAGCAATAACACTCTATCAATGTGCAAATGGTATGTGACTCCAGCAAGATCATCACACATTGCTGCGCCCAATTTCCGAGATCAACACATGATGCCATGGTGCTGCGCAACTCCACGCTACCCCATCACATGGAGCGACATGCTGGACCACGTGCCTGACTGCTTGGTGAGTTGGCCAACTGGCCCATGGCAGTGCTTTGTGGCACTGATGTGTAGGGATGCATACTCCACCTGGGTGGGAAAGGGGGGGATGCATACTCCACCTGGGTGGGAAAGGGGGGGATGCATACTCCACCTGGGTGGGAAAGGGGGGAGGGATGCATACTCCACCTGGGTGGGATATGACAGTGATTGTAGAATGCATGCAGAGCTAAACACTCCTGACCTGAACCTCCCAAACAGAACATGACACATCACTGGCACACATTGTACCATTCATGCATATCGAGGACAAGTAAGAGGCACGACCAGGCCACCATGGGTATCACAAGCAATGCATGACTGAACAGGATTGCAACTGTGCCAATGTGGCTAGTGTGACCATGCACAGTGTAGAATACTCAGCATGAACGGGAGGCCAAACATTGTCGTATAACCACAGTACATCCGCCTCAGCATGCATCATTCACCCTGCATCATCTATTGAACGCCATCCAGACTACCACGCCTCATAACAGTATAGTATGCATCAACGTTACAATCTTGCATAAGTATAGGGACATGTGCATGTCCACACCAAATAGCTGCGGCCATGATTACACACACCTATTAGTGTTTGCTTGCAGGTGATGGAGGATATCCCTTGAGGCCGTGGCTACTTACCCCTGTGCGGATCCCGCAGAACATCCATGAAGAGGAGTACAATTGTGTGCACACCCATACCCGTGTTGTCATTGAGAATACATTTGGCCTGTTGAAGGCACGTTTCTGCTGCCTAAGCAGGTCTGGTGGGGCACTCCTATATAGTCCTGAGAAGGTGGCAAAGATCACCATGGCCTGTGTCATGCAGCACAACATGTGCGTCCGGAGAAATGCACCACTGCCACCAGACATTGATATGCATGCACTGCGTGAGGATGATGAGGATGGAGACGGAGGTGAAGTAGCCCCCCTGCCAGTACGTGATGCACGAGATGGCCATTCAGTACGCCAAGCATTGATTCACAAATACTTCTGAACCACAGAGACTATAATAGACATGTGTCACTGACACACTGGGTCCATGTGGACATGCACACTGGGATTGTTGGGAGTTGGCCACTGAACACTGTCACACATAATATGGATATACATAAAATGAACAATGTCCAGCCATGGAATTTTTTTGCCCACAACGGGTGCATTTGTTCTAACAGAGAAAAATGTGACCACTCCCCCCGTCAAACCCCAGGTGAACTCCCAAACCCACCCAACAAACCCCAAAAACCACAGTGCTCTCCCAAACCCACCCAACAAACCCCAAAGTCCCCAAATGTACTCCATAAAATAACCCCTTCACCCACAACCATGTGTCCCACTCCCATTGTCTGGGCACTCTACTTCCGGGACTTTTTGTTGCCCGGGGGTGGCATCTCCGAGTGCCGTGCACTCCTCCGGGTCGGCCGCACAGGGCTTGCGGGGACAGAGGATGCAGGTGTGCTGGCTGTGGATGTGTCTGAGGCAGGTTCCACGCCCGCTCCAAGGCGTGGCCGCTGCATATGGAGTAGGATGGAGGTGAGGACTTGGGTTACTGCACCCAGACAGTCCCTCATGAGGACAGCCGATGCATTCACGGCAGCTGTGTTCGGTGCGATGGCCGCTGTAGTCCCTGCAATGGCAGTTGCAATACCCCTCCTTGTGTCCTCACCATCGGCAATATACTGCCGCAGGAGATCCAGCATGGCCTCCTGTCGGGCCTCAACCCTCGACAGGCGTGACTCCAGGGTGTTGGTGGGAGCTGGAGTGGTGGAAGCTGGAGTTATGGATGGTGCATGCATGGGGCCTACATCCTGGGTGCTGTCCTCCTCGAAGGGGCACTGGTCCGAATCCCTGAGGTCTGAGTCATGGAGGCAGGGATCATCACTGCTGTAGGCGGTCGAGGCCTCCATATGGGGGGGTGGGCAGGGGGCTTGGGGTGGGTATAGAAGTCACTACTGTGAATGCGTCAAGGTCCACATTGGCATCCAAAACGTCCTCGGTGGTGGTAGGCACAGGAATGCACACCCCTACGATTGTTGTGGGTGTGTGCTGCTGGTCCTGATGTGTGTCCAGCACACTGGCAGCCGGTGTTGTTGGTTGTCTTTCCACCCGGTCAGGCACTCTGCCTGTGGGTCTGGCCTGTTTGTCTGGCTGGGGGGTGGTGGTGGCCCTTGTTTTATGGTGTGATGTGGATGCCCTTGCGGTCCTCTCCTGACTGGCATCTTCCTCATCGGTGCCTGGGGGTTAGAAGAGATGCAGGTCATCAGTGATGGTGTCACATGCATAGCGGCATACAATTGTGCTGTTCAATATTCATACATTCATGCACCCATGTCTTACAGGTGTGTAGCACTTGGTGTTCTGAGGGGGCATATTGGCAATCACTGCATGGCAGGTGGCATGCCGTTGATATGGCGTTTGTGTGATGTGTTACATGGGCACAGTCCTGGTGTGTTGGCCGTGTGTTGGTTATGGGATTGGCAGTCAGCATGCATATCTGTGTGGCAGGATTTGGGCCGCAATCTGGACTTGGATATGTTGATGTGGGTGAGGGACATGCATTGCCTTCCCTAGTTTCTCTTCCACATCACTTGTGCTACGTCATGGTTTCCCCTACAGGGATGTGCAGGGTCACCCACCTCCTTCTGGGGATGATGCTGCAGCCATCTCCATCTCTCCAAATCCCTCAATCGACTCAGGATCGATGAATGTGCTAGCAGTCTCCTCCCAGGGCATCAGCTTTGCAGGTGAGTGGGGACCCCCGCCTGCCGCCATGGCCGCCATCCTGTTGCTTGACAGGATGTTTCTGACCCTCAAGCGGAGGTCGTCCCACCTCTTGCGGCAGTCATGCACAGTACGTGGGATGGGCCCCACAGCCGACACCTTCCGGGGCAACCTCCTGCCAGATTTCGTTTTTCCTCATCTGGGCATCACGCTTCATGTCATTTGCTTTCATGATGTCTGCATGTGCAGCGAGAGTGTCCGCCAGCATATTTAGCTCTGCGTCAGAGAAACGCTGTTTCCGCTGGCGGGAGGGGTCGTCTTCCAGGTGGCCTTGGACATCCTCAGGGTTTTTCCACACAGCACAACATGAATCGACTGGTGGTTTTGGAGGATTGCAATGGATTGTGTTTTTAAAGATGGCCGCCGGCCAATTTCCAGTTCCAACGCGATGACGTTATTTCCGGGTCCGGTTTTACGAGCCTGGTATTAGCATGTTGGTATTACCGGGTCGGTATTTAGGGGTTCCTCCTAGGTGGTGCCGGTATCGGCGGGTCCCATGATGCCGCTATCTGGGGGTTGGAGGGCCTTTTGCGGCATGCCGGTATGGCCGTTACCGGCATGGGGGCTCGCGCGCGCTCACGCACTCGTAATCACCCGCTATTAGCGGCATCATACGAGCACAGACCCGCTCGTTCCACCATGCCGTAATGACCACAGTTTTACTGCGCTACTCGTAATGAGGCCCTATGTGTTCAGTAACACTGGTCCAAACTACTAGCCACATGGTGAAGTAACTTATGAAACTGGCCTACATCGGTTAAAAAAGTGGCCCACTTAGACCAAAGAATCTGGCCCACACTAGTATTGTGCATTTTTGATTTGGACATTGGCCTTTTGCGCTATAGGCCCGTCCGAGCCTACATAGGCCAGCTTTCAGTGCTGAGGCAGCGTTGCTACGTGCATGTCGGCAGATTTAGCTCGCCTTGTAGTGTCAGGTGGTCTTGTCATATATGTATTTATTTATTTCCAGCATATTGCACCAACTCACGATGGTGGGAGTTACAAACTTGATGTCCTTTGTAATCCCCCAAACTCCACCAGGGGCTTCCGATTGTCACTGGCCCACCTTCTTCCTCTGTGCAAAATGTTTAGAGTTCAAAGCCCCACTTGTGGCTTGGCGTGCAGCAGTGTGGTCCGGCCCCTGAGCCAGCCCCCGAGGTTCTGACTCGGAAGCCTGAATGGGCCTGCCCCCCAGTCTGCCTGTCACCACCGCAGTTCTGGCTCCGCTAACATGCAGAAGGGGAAGCAGGGGGCGACCCACTCATGTGGTGGCTCCCCGACAAATTTCCTGCAAGCGCTTATCGAAACCGTCCAATTTTAAGTAATCAGGGACCATTCGGCCAGAACTGGCTTTGAAAACGCTTGACTCAAAGCTTTTGCAGTGCATGTAGGCTGGGGCGGCGCAAGCCATGGGCTTGGATGGGCTAAAGCCCCCCCCCCACTTTGACACAGAAGGCATTAGGCTGAATAGTGTGGGTTCACTTTGCTTCTCTTGCCAGATCCCTACCTAAGCAATAAATCACAGACAACTTATGTGTATGGAAAAGTTGTAGGCCGTAGGCATTTTATTTTCTTACAGAAAATACAACACAACAAAATAATTACACTGCCATATGCTTTTGGGCACCTTGTGTCCAGTCCCGAAGTTGCCCAAGGCTCCTCCTGAGTCCTTGTTATCCCTGGGCCTTCGTTCCTGGGCACATGCCGCCTACGACATGTCTTGGACCATGTACCGAAAGAGTACTCGGCGTTCCTTCTTCTGCCTGCTCCTTCTTTTCTTGGACCGTGTACCGAAAGAGTACTCAGCGTTCTTACTTCGCTTTCTCCTTCTTTCTTGGATGGTGTACCGAGAGAGTACTCGGTGTACCTGCTCCTGCCTGCACCCTTCTTCTTCCGTTATTATTGTAGGGTGGGTTGGGTGGCAAACGTTTTTCCTTCCCCTTATCCAGGCACTAAGAGCCTACCCGAGAGAGGTGAGCTCTTACCTGGTTTGTGCCGCCTCTCCTTTTCTAGGCTTACTTATACCCCCCCAGCCTTTTGCTCCTTCTTGGGGGCGGCCGGGTTACCCTCCTGACCCCTTGCTGTTACATTCCGCACCTTCCCAGGTGCTGTTTCCTGCCCTTCCTGGGCTTTTGTTTCTTGTGGCGCCGTTCGGACGCCCCTCCCTACGCTTTCGTGCCGTTTTCCCCCACCCCGCGCCTAAACTCCCAGACCCTCCATCGTCCCGCATTTCATGCGGCCCGGGGTCTGGGTCATAGGCTGAGTAGTGTGGGTTCACTTTGCTTCTCTTACCAGATCCCTACCTAAGCAATAAATCACAGACAACTTATGTGTATGGAAAAGTTGTAGGCCGTAGGCATTTTATTTTCTTTCAGAAAATACAACACAACAAAATAAATACAATGCTATATGCTTTTGGGCAACTTGTGTCCAGTACCGATGTTGCCCAAGGCTCCTCCTGAGTCCTTGTTATCCCTGGGCTTTCGTTCCTGGGCACATGCCGCCACACCTGAGCGGGTGTTCTTTACGCCCGCTCAGGTCCCCCAAAAAACACCCTACCTACAACCTTGTTCTTGGAGTGCCCTAAAAATGTTGTCGGAAAAAACTCCCATACCTTTCCTTGATAAGTGTACCCCGTCCTGGTGAAACATGTCCGGGTTGCTCCGGTGTAAGCCATGTCTTATGAAGTGCAGACCTGTGTTCCTGCAGTACTTTTCTACTGATGTATTTAGTTTCTTTCTGGCTATTTCAATTGCGTGCCTCTCCTGTGCCCCATACCAGACCCTTCTTGGTATTATTTCTGACATAAAGATCTCGGTTTTACACCAGCTGCGTGCTATGCTATGCAGCGGCTCGCAAATGTTCCTCTGCAATTTACCCCTATTTGTGCTCGCCAGGTCGTTCCCTCCAAGGTGTATAATCAGGTACTCGGGGGGAGTCCCTGAAAACTATCAGGTCCGACAGCCAGTCGTGGATGTCCTCCCAGTGCATCCCTGGGAGGCCTCACCAGAATGTAATCGCTGCCGTCCCTATGCATTAATAGCTGCCCGTCGACCTCTGGTCGGGGGTTTAGGAATTCTTGCGTGATGCATCTGGGACAGTGGTCCTTCTCTCTCATGCAATTTTGGTCTGTTGCTCTCCTCCGTTTGGTCTGTTTTAGCTTTCTCTAGCATTATAGACATCCCCTTGTCTCCCATACTAACATCCCTCCTTGCCAGGCCGTCTCTTGCCACCGTATTACTGGCCCCCGGCTCCCCTACCCTGAAAGCCCCGTAATATGCCAGTGCAAGGTGCTGCCCTGACCGCGCGGCTTTGCCCGTGCTGCTACGTGCCTCTCGTAATACTTTTAACAGAATTATTAACTTCCCAAAGCTCTCCCGCCTTCTGTTACTTGGTTTCTTCCCCTCTAATTTAGCCCATCCTCTCATAGCATATTTTATTCTAGCCCTGTCGGTTGGGTTCCGTATGTCCGACACTTTTGTTGTGCGCCGCCGCCCATCTTTTCTTTTTCCCTTTGGCAAATTCCTCTTCACGAATTTCACACATTTCTTCAATTACAATTTTACCTCCTTTACGCTGTTTCCACCAACCAGCTTTTCCTTTTCTCCTTTGGTAAATGCCCCTTCGAGACATTCACACCTTTATCAATAGAAATTTGTCCACCTCTTTTACAACACATCTTTTTACCACTTTTTCTTTTTTCCCTTTGGCAAATGCCCCTCTGAGAAATTCACACATTGTTTCCAATTGCAATTTTTTCCACCTCTTAACGCCTGTTTCCACCAACACCTCTTTTACCACTTTTCTTTTTTCCTTTGGCAAATGCCCCTTTGAGAAATTCACACCTTTTTTCCAATTGCAATTTTTTTCACCTCTTTTACACCTGTTTCCACCAACCCATCTTTTACATGCTCTTCGTACTGCTTACCCGTTTTGTACGTTAGGGCGTTCCTGGTCAGCTTGTCGATGACCCTTTCTTTTCTCCGTTCTTCTCCCACTTCTTTTGAGTTGACCTTGTGGCCAACCGTGCTTTCCTTTCTAGCGCCTCCAACGTGACCCATGCCTTCCGCGGCATGGGCATTCTTTCCTTGCCGGCGTCCGGTCTTAGCTCCCTGAATTTTTCCCACTGCAAGCGTGAGATTGCATCAGTCACCACATTTGCTTCCCCAGCGATATGCCTCGCCTTTATGCATCTATTCATTCTTATGCTTTCCAGCGTGTTTGCCCTCATTAATTCCAACACTATTGTGCATGACGCACTTCCTTTATTTAACACGTGCACCACCGCCATGTTATCTGACCATACTGCTAACTCCCTGTTCCCTAGCTCTTCCCCCCATGTGCATAACGCGACCCATATCGGGAAGGGCTCCAGCAGCGTTATGTTTTTTGACCATTTCGCCACCTGCCATGTTTTTTGGCCACTCGCCTGCACACCATTGTTTCCCCAGTATTGCACCAAACCCAAGGCCACCTGCTGCATAGGTGAACAATACCCTTTTAACTTCCTCGTTCACCGGTGAGCGCCATATCACCGATCCATTGAAGTATTTCAGAAGTTCTGCCCACACTTCCAGATCTTCCTTGATTCCTCCCCCTAACATGACTTTGTGGTGCCCCCCTTCTAGCACCTCTCGTTTTCAGCTCAATACTTCTCTGGAACACCCTCCCCTGTGGTATGACTCTTCCTGCGACGTTCTGCTTTCCTGCCAGCGCTTGCAATTCTCTCACTGTCGCTAGCAGATCCGTCATCTTGTCACCGGGATCCGACACCTTCCTTTGCTTGAGTCAATTTCTCTTCCTAGGAATTGGATAATCTGCGTTGGGCCCACCGTTTTCACCTCCGCCAGAGGAAAACCCCACTTGCTTGTTATTTCCATGATAAAATATGCGCCTGAGATGGCGCAACCCATCGGGAGGCATTCGTCGATGAAGTATTCCCCCTCCCAATGCCTACATAACCATCTTTGTGATCTGCTGTTGACTGGCAATAGGCGGAATGCCAACCATGCCCCTTTTCCCGCTTTCCTGACCAGTTCTACTGCCTCCTCGAAGTCTGAATATGATACCGTTGCATCGCTCTGGGCCGTTTACTGGTCTTTGTATTTCTGGAGCCACCTTTCCATCTCTCAATTTTTCCCGGCGTGGCCCTCTTCCCGCCCCAGTTCTTATTTCCACGTCTCAACCCTTTCTTTCGCTTGGAGCTGCGGCCCTTGTGCACTTGGAGCTGCTGTGGTCACCCTTACATCTCTCGCACTTGTGGATGAACTTGCACTTCCATCCCCAGCTACATGGTACCCCTTTTTCAAATCTCCTACATTGTCCTGGTTCTGCTCGCGTTGTCCCCCTGCTCCCACTGCCCCCCCCTGTTTTGTTGGTGGCAGGCTGCTCTGCCACCCTCTCTGTGACCCATAATTTCTGCTCCGCAAACTCTGGTCTCTATTTCTGTCATAGCGGGATTTGTACTTACTGCTATTGTATCTATAATCCGCTTTGTAATCATTCTGCCAATACTGCCTTCTCTGCTGTCCCCCTGTGCTCCGCTCCTTGGAATCCCATTTCTCCTTTCGCACATTAAATATGTAGAGATTAAAGTTTTCTTCATCCCAACCCATATCCGGAAAGCAGTCCATCTCCTTTCTGAACTTGTGATCGTACTCCAGCCATGCGTCACCTCCAAACGCTGCGTGTACCTTCAGCACCCTCTGATGATACGCAACTAATGCTACCCCGTCTTCCGGGAATTTTTGTAATATAATTGTAGACATTATGGTGAAGGCCGACATCCAGTTGTCAAAATTCCTTACTACTGGCCCCTTTTTAAGTAAACTTTTCTCGTCCTCCTTCATGTCCTCTAGGGCCACATTCATCCCCCTCTTTTGACAATATAACAATGTAAAGATATCGATCAATTCGTTCCTCCATATTTTTTCCTTTACTTTGTCATTTATGTACCAAGCCATCACTTTCATTGACCTGCCCTGTGCATCTTTACCCATGGTTGGCCTGCCATATTTCGTCATGAGTTGTCCCCCATTTTCTGCCGCTGCCACCGTCGGTGCTGCCCCCGGTGGTGTGTCCCCTGCCACTACATTTTGCCCTGCCGGTGCACCTTGTGGTGCCAGGATTATTGGTGCCCCTTGCGGCACCGGGACTACTGGTGCCCCTTGTGGTGCCAGGACCGGGGTTTCCCTGGGGTCTACTGGTGTCCCTTGTGGTGCCGGGAGCGTGGTTTCCCTGGGTTCTGGCCCTGCCCCCCGTGCCCCTCTCTATTTTTCCCTGCTCACCACTCCTCTCCATTTTACCCAAGCCCTTAGATGATCCCTTTCTTCGTCACCACTGCTTGCTTCAGTTGAAGAACTCCCCTGCTGCTCCTCTCTGGATCCCTTCCCCCATCTGCTCTTCTTGCCATTGGTTCTGGGCGACTTACCCGAAACCGTGACGCAATTTTTAAACATTTTTATGATTTTATTCCCCACATTATTATTCACAGTACCTTTCTTTTTATCTTTTTTCTTTCTCTTGGTCGGTGCCTCTGTCTGTTCCTCTGATCTCTTCGACTCCGCTCTTCCCCTTTTCTGTCCTTGGGGTACTTCTTCTTCTCCTTCGCTGCTGTTGGGCTCTATGAACAGCAGAGGTGACGTTGCCTTCGCCCTTTCTTCTTTCTGCATTATCTCCAGCACCCATTGTGCCCCATATTCCTTCTCTGCCTTTCTCGCCCATTCTGAGAATTCTTGGGCCCTTTTTGCCCTTCCTTCTGCCATCCTTCTCGTCTGAATTCTGTCAGCCACGCTTCTCGTTTGACCACGGCGAAAGTCCTTTGTTCATTCGTAGCTGGTACTTCTGGGTCGCTCCTGCTCCGGCACCGTTGGGCGACTCGTCACTGCGTTTATAACGAACTCAGAGCGGTAGAAAAATGTGTGAGCCCGCAAGAGCAAACGTTTTTCCTTCCCCTTATCCAGGCACAAAAAGCCTACCTGAGAGAGGTGAGCTCTTACCTGGTTTGTGCCGCCTCTCCTTTTCCAGGCTTACTTATACCCCCCCGGCCTTTTGTTCCTTCTTGGGGGCGGCCGGGTTACCCCCCTGATCCCTTGCTGTTACATTTCGCACCTTCCCAGGTGCTGTTTCCTGCCCTTTCTGGGCTTTTGTTTCTTGTGGCGCCGTTCGGACGCCCCTCCCTACGCTTTCGCGCCGTTTTCCCCCACCCCGCGCCTAAACTCCCAGACCCTCTATCGTCCCGCATTTCATGCGGCCCGGGGCCTGGGTCATAGTCTGCTGTTAAGCCCAGCCCGCAAGAACCTGTCACATTTCTCACCTCGAGCAGTGTATATACACAAAGCCGAGGTGAGAAAACAGTAATTGAAGTGAACTTAGAGGCAGAGGACAAAAGCCTGCCCAGGGGATATCAGTAGATCCCTCTCCCCCTATGTTGCAGCTAAAGGCTTAACTTCTGGCTCAGCTTTTACATGGCCCATGCTTTCAATAATTACCATTAACTAAAAAAAGTAGATTTGTGTGCATGCAGCGATTGTATGCATGCATGCATGCGAGGGATTGTGTAAGTGGCTGTATGTTTGTATGCTAGGAGGTGTCTGCAAGTGCACACCTATGAATGAATGCAGTGTGCATTGTGTACATGGGTGTGACTGCGCATTTTAATGAGTGCACAGTCTAAATGTTCTGGGTGCTTGTGGGAATGAGAGATCAACATAGTGGGTGCATGTGTCTGAATGTGTCCATATCTCTTTGTATCCGTGTGCATGCATGTGGGGCCTGGAGAGGGGCACTGGAGCATGAACATTTAGCAACGAGAGAATGGCATGTTTTACTGCCGTTTTTGGCCAAAGGAAAGCCAACTTGAGTGTTTTTATGTGATGGTGGAGTTGGAGGGGGTTTTGGGGGAACTACTACAGTGGGGCTTGCATGGCTGGGTCTTACTTTGGCATGGAATGTTGTACTCGCATTAAGGTCAAAGGCAACATGATAAGTGTTCTTACATGGGGCGGGCATGTTTCCTTATTTTGACTTGGCTTTTTACTTAACTGGTGT
This sequence comes from Ambystoma mexicanum, assembly GCF_040938575.1. Classification (NCBI taxonomy): domain Eukaryota; kingdom Metazoa; phylum Chordata; class Amphibia; order Caudata; family Ambystomatidae; genus Ambystoma; species Ambystoma mexicanum. The sequence continues at coordinate 232,545,616 of NC_090922.1, read as the reverse complement.
TAGGTCAAAGGCAATATAAATATTCTTACATGGGAAGAATATAACACGATGAGTGCAACATAAGTGTTCTTATATGGGGGTGATTTGTGTAATGATATGCCATTTATATAGCACTTTCGCCAAACCACTGCACAGAGAACATATTTACATAAAATGTATCACCGAGCCGAAGTTTGCACTCATTTAATGAGCTTTATTTATTTATTGCATTTATTGACAGCGCCCAAACCCGTAAGCATCACAGCGCTGGTACAACTTGGTGAGCAGGCAAAACACAGTAGAGAACAGAGTAAGAGAGAGGTAACAAGGTGAAAAGGCAACATACTAGTACAAGGTCTGTAGAGGAGGGTAGAGATCAGGGAGGTCACTTTGAAGTATGAAAGGCAGAGTTGGCCTTGTCAGGATTTGAACCTACGAATCACACTCGGATTACAACAGCATGCGCTCAGCCCGCTGAGCTTACTTACCGGCTAGCCAGCAAGAACATGTTTTCTTAGTGTGGCATTTGAGTTTATTACTGGTGTTAAGGCCAAAGGCAACATAAGTATTCTTACATTGGGGTGGGGGCATTCGTGCAGCCTGCAAGGCTGTGTTTTCTTTACTGTGACATGACATTTTTTTACTGCTGTTAGTGAGCAAATACAACATGATGAGTGTTCTTATATGTGGAGGGGGGTTTTGTGTAGCCAGCAAGGATATATTTTCTTACTGTGGCATGACTTTTTTCCACTGGCATTAAGGCAAAGCCAACATGAGTGTGTTCTTCCATGGGGATACTGGTATGTATTGGCAGAGCCCACATAAACATGCTTTGTTATAGTATCCTTACTAGCATTATGGACAAAGCAAACATGAGTAGTGGCATATATAGGTGCATCAGAATGGACATGTGTGAGTGCAATCAATATGAAAATGCTTTTTTACACTTGCAGAGTACTGGCATATAGTGGGCAAAGGCATTATGAAAATTTGTTTGAAAATGCATTGTTTGTGACTTGGCACATCTAACGTATATTTATGTCTTACCGTGCAAAACCGAGAGTAAACTGTGTGGCTTTTTGCCTAACTTATCACAGAAAGTGTACAGTAAAATGCACTATTTTAGCCCATTATTTAAAAACGTTTCTCAAGGGGACAATCCCCCCCTGCCCCGTTGATTGGTTCGCCCTCCCTCACTACTCTCTGTCACTCCTGTGCATTTGGATTTCTTCTGCCGGCTCTTCTTAGTGTGGGCCCCACTACATTAGCGCCAGGCCCCACATTTTACAGAATCATGTCTACGCCTCTGGTAAGTTGGGATGAAAGATGGATCTAATGGGCCAAAGGAAGGCGTAATATCTACTCAGCCTCCTGGGTTTAGGGAGGGGTGGTAGGATGGGCCGGGGGATCAGTAGAGCAATAGGTTTAATGTCCCGTCTCACTAACAATTTTCAAAACTGCCTTCAAGCCCCCCTAAAATGTTGAGGCTGGCTCCGCCCCTGCATGTAGGCTATGACTTGACAAGAAATACTACAAGATTAAGCGTAAAGTGTTAGTTCCGTAGAAGTGTCCCATATGTCTTGAAGCTGGTGCAGAATCTTTATTTCAAACCCATATTACCAAGGGGAACGAGAGGATGCTTGCTTGACAGCGCATCCTGGGCGCAAACACACATAATCTACACATTCTGGCTAACTATCCATAAATCGTGTGCCTCAGTGTGCTATTTCTTTTTATGTTAATTGTCTCTTCTTGTAGGAGCAGCCATCACAGATTTTGATTTGAATTTGTCGCGTTTGTTTCTTATGTATCTACATAACCGATAACTATATAAGAACCCGCCTGTCTCTCGCTTTCCCCTTTCCTTTGCCCGCCCCTCTCCTTTGTTACTCGGCTGTTTCCTCTATTATCTCAACTCTTTATTCATTGTGTACCCTTTTGCGTCCCTGTGCCTCTCAACCTCTCTCTTAGTCGGCAGGGCAGTGCCAAGGCCCAAGAATCGTCAGCCAGATATGAGTTTTTTTCTGCAAACTTCATTTTTTTCCCCACAGAATATTGTGGGTTCACAAATGCCAGATTGCAATTAAAATCAATGAGGTAATCCAGAGAGTGCGCTGAATGTGTGAGGCACACACCCATTGAGTGGCGGGAAGGCAACATACCACATATGCACGGTACACCCAGGGGTACACCAAAGAACGCGATCAAATCGTACACTCCTTGAAGATGGTTCCAGCGCCTGAGAGAGGCAGGTAGCCAGCAGCTCTGACGGCGCCCATTGCTCTCCCGCTCTACAACCGGGCCTCCAACTCTCGCTTCAGCTCTCGGCTGTGCAGGTCAATGTCTCCACTAGGGAAAGAGACAGTGAAAGGAGAGGTCTGTCGGCAGACACTGCTCGGGAAGAGGCGCACAACTGCTTGCCTGCCGGCGGTGTAAAGTATACCTGAAAGTATAATACTGTTAACCCGGCCCTAGGACAGGGACAACATTTGGGGGTAACCAGGGGTCGCAGCGGCGACCCATGAGTTCTCCCTTGCTACCCCTGTGGCTCTTTTGCTACCCCTAAAAAACAAATGAAAACTTTTTTTTTAAATGTAAGCTCCAGTGCTCTGGCCACCACCATGTGGCTCTTTGTTTCTGGAGTGTCTGGATTTCTTGTTCAGGCCTCTTAAAAAACAAGGGGTTCCACAAGTGTAATACGTTCAGCAGGGACCCTAAATATGAAATAATAGGAATAACAAATAATTCGTCTTTCTGGAATTCTGTACAATAATTGCTAGACTCATTTAAGGTTTATTTCAGGCACGCTTTAGGGGGTGAGTAACTGATTTAGTCTGTTCTTAAACACATCAACTCAGCCTTTCATCCTCCTGAGGTCAATAAATGAGTGCCAACACAGGTTGGGTGATTATTGTATGTATATTTGTTTTATATAATGCGCTTAAGCGTAAGTGCTATTTAATAAACATCATCATTTGGCCTTGGACGTCTGTTTCCATTCACAGTAATTTGGTAATATGCGCCTATTCACACTGATATTAATGATACATATGGTGATACATTCTTGTATGAAATGTATATCACATTATAGTGGTTTCGTAACCATATTTTTCATAGTGTACTTATGAACAATGCTATATAATGCCACTTCCTGTTTTGTCAAGGGGTGAAAGGTTGTGTTCGATGGTTTCCTTTGATATCACTTCAGGGCAGGGTCAAACAACATCATTTCCGGGGATGTCACCAGAGGTCAAGGGTCATGTGATGTCACTTCCGCTACCCCTGGCATTTTGGTGAAATTACGTCCCTGCCCTAAAAGGAGTTGCTAGTGCACCCACTGTATTGTGAGGCCTTGTCTACTTCTGGCAGATCCTGCCCCTGGTCAATGCAGGCTTTCTTACATCGGAGTTGGCCACCAACCACACCTTTGCGGCCTCCACCACGTTTTGTGGCTGTGTCTCAAGTGGCAGACCTTGCAGTTGGACACCACCAACAACCAAAAGGGCTACCGCCTTGTAGGCATGAGCACCGCCATGTGACCGAGGATTGTACTGTCACTGCCTACCTTGGCCGTTCTTCCAGACAGGTCAAAACACACTAGGGTCAGCCCCCTGCTCAAGTGAAGCGCTGAGGCTGCTGCCTGCAGGCCCTTTAGTGGTCCATCAGCCGTCAGTGCAGGACACGCCTCTTCGAGGCCACACCCACGGAGCACCTTTCAACACGCGGACCAGCCCAACACATGCCTCCACAATCAGTTTCAACAGAGGGGTCGCCCGCAACATAGCCAATGTGGTGTCCCTCCACCCGGGGGCCTCCGAGGTGAAGGGTTTTCCCTGCACTGAGTCACACTCAATAAGGGCGCGGACTCCGGTGTAGCGCCACACACGTCTTTATTTCTATTCCCCTTCTACTTGACTGCCCCCATTCCTAAAGTCTCTTCCCCTCCGGCCCCACTCCACCCGCCCCCCCCTACTGCCCAACATTAGACCTTCAACTTCCCGACGCCACACAGAGGAATGTTTTTTAAATCAGTTTTACTTATTTAATGTTAGAGCTCATTTTGCAAGTCCCCCTGGTAAAAGAAGGTGATAAGGCAGGCGTGAATGTGTTACGCCTGTCTTTAATAATCTGTGGGAGTTTAGTTTTGACTTTGAGGTGGAGTGGAGGTGCTGAACGGCCAAACTGTGTCTGTCATGCATCACTGTTCCACTTCAAAATGTAATGCCAGCCTGCATTTTAATGTTGTCGTTTCATCAATGGATTCCTATGGAATCCGCCTTACTATTACACCTCATAAAAGCAGGGCTTTGCATTGGAATCCATTGTTAATGACCCCTGCAATCATCAATTGCTGGAGGCATACACTTTTCCAAGCAGACAGTGGAAAGGTGGATTGCATAGGCAATTTCACCTGTGTTTTACATTTTAACTTTCAGGCATCTGAGCACTGCTTATTATTACCCACGTTGTTGGTTTTCATTTATTGAGCTTGGAAGGATGAAAGGCTGAGTTTGGCTCTGTCAGGATTTGAACCTGCGTTGGCAAGTTCTGCATGGATGCTAAAGCGAGCACTCTACTGGCTGTGCTATCTGACCATTATTAATATAAGGATCTGGATAACATCTATTATGAAGGCGTTGTGCTGGGGGCTGAGCTTATGCCACATAGCGGGAGAGCTTACCACTAAGATCTCTGTCTTCTCATTGTTCAGACATAAGTGGTTTGTGACCATCCAGGGCTGGATAGTTGTGTATACTTTGTTGAGCCTGAGGGAGTCTTCATCGTAGTAGCCTGACATGGGAAGGAGATTTTGGGTGTCATCGACATAGTTGGTGTTTGATATGCCAATGTCATCAAATAGGTGTTTGATGAATATGTTGTACAGGAAGGGGGAGACGCAGGAGCCTTGAGGGACACCACAGGGTATGGGGATAGGCCAGGCACTCGCAATGTCAGAGAAGACTCTCATGGATCTGCCTTCTAGGAAAGATGCTATCCAAGCACTGGCCTTGTGGGAGAAGTTAGCAGAAACGGCGAGGTGGTGACAGAGGGTCTCATGGTCTACTAGGTCGAAATGACCGTGAGATCCAGTAGGAGGAGGATGGCTGGTGTGGCCTCATCTCTGAAGGCATCCAGTTGGATATTTAGATCCAATAGAGCTCATTCATTGCTGTGACCTGGGCGGAAGCCTGATTGCCGAATCCCTAGTATATGATTAGATACCAAGTAATGTTGGATCTGACTGTGGCTGCTCTACCCAGGATTTTAAGGAGTAAGGGTACTGTGGTAATCGGGCAGTAGTTGTTGGGCATCGCCGGGTCCAGGGACAGTTTTTTAAGTAAGGAGAGGACCCAGGATATTTTGAGGCTGGACAGGACCATGTTATCTGTGAAAGAGGTGTTGATGAATTTAGTGATTAAGGGGACTAGGGCTTCGGAGCAATCTTTGATGATCGATGCTGGACAGATGTCTCCTTTACCATTGGAGGGTTTGAGGTTTCTGAGGATGTTAGCTGTTTCTCATTCTCAGATATCTCTAAAGGGGAACAGAGGTGCAGGGTAGGTTTTAGTGATGGGTGGACAGTTGGGAGTGCTGATTAATGCTTGTTTATTGGCAATTCTTTGCTGTAACATGCTTATTTTGGTGTGTATGGTATTCTGAATGTCAGTGCACCAGGTTTCGTCTTTGATGATGCTGTTCGGGGTAGGGAAAGGATATTTTAGTTCTCTGAGTATTTTGAATAGTTCTTTAGATTTGGAGTTGGCATTTGCAATTCTGTTATTGTAAACATTGGCTTTGGCTGCCGAGATGGATTTTTTGTATTCTTTAGCAATCCTGTTAAATCAAGTTTTATAGAGGTCCAATGTTTTTTTTCTTCCAGGTGGCTTCCACCTCCCTCTGAGAGATAGCACAGGGTTTGGAGGTTAGAGGTGAACCAAGGGTTAAGGTGGCAGGTCGGTTTGAATTTTCTGGGGAGGAGCGGGGCCACCAAGTTTGCTGCATTGGTCAGTGTGTTGACATATATGTCAGCTAAGCTTTGCGGGTCAGTATCAGTATCAGTATCGTTAATGCATTCCAGGTTGAGTGGCTGAGGGAGGGTACAATCAACTCTTTGGTGATTTTGTGGGAGCTGCGGTTTAGTGTGGGTGGTAGCAAGGGTAGGGATGGTAGTGGTGGTGTCCGTGCAGGAAGAGAGAAGCTCAGTAGGTGATGGTCTGACCAGGGGCAGGGAGTGTTAGAGGTGATGAGGATCTGGCTGTTCAGGTCGGCAATCCAATCTGGGTTTCTACCTTTGTTGTGGGTGAGTGAGGCCATTATTGTGTTTGAAGCCGAGTTCAGTGAGGGCATTGGCTATTGTGGTGCCTGCCTTATCTAGGGGGTCGTGGAGGTCTAGATTGAGGTCACCCAGTAGTATAACTCTGGACGTGGGCTTAATATTGTTGCCTATGGTGTGGACAAGGTCTTCCTCAGAGGTATCTGATGGGCCTGGCTGGCAATAGAGTATTTGTATGGTTATGGAGTTAGTGGTGGTGATGGTCAATTTAATCGAGAGACGCTCGCAGCAACCCTCAGTGGATATACCGCAAGGTCTGATTTGGAGGGAGTCTCTGAAGATGAGAGGGACGCCTCTGCCTGGGTAAGTCGTCTAACGCACCTCAGGATGGAGAATCCATCTGGGATGGCTAGAGAGAGTGCTGGGCCAGAGGCTTGGTGGAGCCACATTGCAGTGATTGCTAATAGGTCTACATTTTGCATGGTTATCAGGTCATGGATATCAAAAGCATGAGCGGTAGTGATCTAGCAATAATGAGGGCTCGATTGACGGGGACAGGACTGGCCATCTCGACTCAGGCACAGGTGAAGAATGAAAAGCAGTAGGATTCCAGTACTGGGCTGACTTTGATGTCATAGAATTCTTGTGGGATAGGCAATTTGCGGTCATGGGCCGGCCATCTTGACGTATTGTCTCGCCCAGGGATTTGTTTGATTCAGAAAACTATGTATCAAGGTATTTTTCAGGTGGAGGGTTATGAGATCTATAACCAACCTGCCCAAAGGGGCCTACTGGGATGCCCGTCTGGGGGCCTTGCCATTATGATTAACAAGGCCTAAGGAGTGCTTCCTCTTTGGTGTGTGCAGCGAATGCCTTTTTGGCAGTTGAACTCCGGCAACCAGGAAGTAATTATGGGTGTCTCTTAGTCATCAATTTATATTGGAATTCCACTAATACTCCCTTTGATAATCTGTTAGAACAGCTTAACAAAATTCTTGAAGAAGCATATTGCTCCAATCCAGGAAGTGTATTTCTGGTAGGAGGAGACTTCAATGCCACCTGTCAATATTTATCGAGGGATGATACATCAGGTGTACGAGGGCCTGGAATAAAATCAATTAAGAATGGGAAAAGGTGGGTTGATTATTTTATGGCATGGGACATCCAACTGGTACCTTTTGAAAGGGGGACATATCAACATACTTGGTCAAGAGGGGCTTGGAGCTCCATGATTGACTATGTTTTTGTATCCACTAGGCTGCTAAGGCTGATTGACCCAATATTGATTTGCAATCTGCATTATGGAGGTCATTTAGCCCTGAAATCAAAGGTCCATTTGCATCTGGGTTTTCATACTTCAGTGCCGGCATTGACAGTGACTGAATTTGATCGGTCACGGCTATCACTTAGATGGCATCCAAAAATATGTAAAAAAATTATTCAAAACATGCAGGACGACCCGTTTGTATTGGGAGTGACCCAAGGTGGAATGGAATGTTTTCTAGCCGAACTTCAAAATTGTCGGAGAATTCATGTACATGTGAAATAAATAATGGTGGCGTATGTCGGTAGAGCTCCATCCATGCATCGGCATTCCTACAACATTAAGATTGTGAATTTAAGAAAGGAAAAAATGAAACAGCTACGCCAGCTTAGAATAATGAAATATGATCTAAATGTTTATCATTCACACAAACAACAAATTATGCAGACCTATCAGAGCAATTTGAAATCTTTAAAGTGCGAAATTGCTATTACCGATAATCAAAACATGATCTACTTACTACTCGGAAATGATATTAGACAGGTGTGGGGCACACTCAGAACCCTCAATGTGGTTTCTGAATCATTACAAGAACCATCAATATCTGCTTCAAGATGGATTGATTTTATAAAAGCTAAATTTGCTACGCCACAGGTTTTTCAAAACGTGTGGCCCAGGAACTTTGTTAGCTCGATGGCTAGAACGTGTCCATGGTCTATAGAAGATATACATGGGGCTATTGTTAAATCAAAGAGTTTTAGGGCTCTGGGGCCAGATGGCATCCCTCCGTGCCTTATTAAAGCTGAGCCAGACTTATGGGCTTCTATTTTAAAAACTAAATTTGATTCAATCCATCTGTTAGGAATTATCTCTCCTTCTTGGTGCTCAGCAATTATTATACCCATATATAAGAAGGGGACGATGGATGATACAAGTAACTTTAGGCCTATAGCACTGATGGATGCCCCAGCAAAAATGTTCACCCGTCTATTACTAGAATCAATTCAGTCCCATATTTCTCTAGTTAATTTGTCACCCAGATTTCAAGCAGGGTTCCGCAAAAACATGGGATGTCCTCTTAATGCATCATAATTGCCCATTTGTACCAACATACTAAACATTCTAAAACAGAGCCCATTTATATGGCTGCCCGTGACCTCACAGCAGCCTTTGATTCAGTAATAAGAGCCTTGCTGTGGGAAAAAATGTTTAAGTACGGCTTTCCTGTGGATTTGGTTGCCACCATTGCGTCACTTCACCAGGGAACCAACTATAGAATATGGCTGTCCAAGGGTGGGGCTATTACTGATTTGATACCCACTGACATTGGGCATACACAAGGCTGCAACCTGGCTGCAGTGTTGTTTAATTTATACCTGTTAGATCTCTATGTGGAATGGCATGATGCAACATTTTTTCCGGTTAAACTTGGTAGTTTATTGTTAAATTGGTTAAGCTTTGCGGATGATTTACTATTCTTTGACCGTACTCCATTTGGTCTCCAGATTACGCTTGATTTATTTTACACCTATGCGGGTAAAAATAACTCAAATGAATCCAACAAAGTCCTTCATTGTGTCAATTGTGGAGGGAAAGAGGAAGCGACTAAAGTTTACCTGGTGCCTAAATGTTACTCCTGTTCCTCAGACTCTTTCCATGCGCTACTTAGGTTATAATCTTGCTAGTACATATTCAGTGGGTGCATGGAAGGAACTTTTGAACAAAAAAGCTAAGTCATTTACCTCACAGATGAGGATTATTTATCAAAGATTTGGAAAATGTTCCCTACTTCCTAACTTGCGGTTTTATTTACTAAATATAGAACCCATTCTACTATACTCTTTAGACATCTGCTTATGTGACATGGAGGAATTTTTGGATTTTATTCAGGGGAGAATGTGGAAAATAGTGCTGGGGTTGGCTTTATGAACTCCCAATATGGTTATTTGTCTTGAGTTAGGGTTACTACCTTTTTCTGCCAAATGGCACTGGTGTCTTCTTTCTAGCTATGGAAAAATGTTGGCTCCACAAAAGTTTCCCTCTTTGAGGACCTGGCTGTTATGATCAATTAGGGGAGTCCTCCATCGTTTTTGAAATTCAGAAATAAAATGGATGCAATTTTACATGCAGCAATGATCTCCAACGAAGAATTAGTCATGGGTCTTCCATCTTGTAAACATACATTTCAGCGATACTATTGGTGTCTTTTAGTAGATAGAATAAGTAACAGCAAGTCATACTACGAATATGCCAAATGTATGCGTCAATGGGGTCAGCGGGCAAGGTATCTAGAGATCTTCCCCTGTAATAAAGCTAGGAAATCCTAGCTGCATTTTCAATTGAACCAAATACAAATGAATGAAAAACTACAGCATTGGAACCGGGCTAAAGAAAATTTAAATTTGGGTCGATGTAGATTCTGTAATTCCTTGAATGACCTTGAAACGCTGAAACATTTAACTGTTTATTGTTCTTTCTTTGATGCTGATAGGATGTAAATCCTTGGCTCACACCTGTTTACTGTCTCTAGGTTGAGCAGAGAGTGCCTGTGGGAAAGGTCTATGTGGGGAGAGAGCTAAACCCTTATCCTTAGCTTAACAGAATTTATAATCAGGGTTAACGATCAGGGTTAGTTATTCTTATGAGTGATAACCTGATCATTCTTTTAAATTTAAATACGTTTCTAACGTTAATCTGGTGATTGCACCTAGGTATTATATGTATCTAAAATGATATTATCAGTTGTTTGGAAATTAATGGACACCAGGAGATATATTGGATGCTTTTGTTTTTTTTGCATTGTTGATTTAATTATTGTAATGCTACTTGTATTGCTATATATCAATTCTTTTATGTAATTTATTGATGAAATATTGATATTGTAAAGGTTTTTTTACCATACCCAGTAGGGTGGGGGTAGTTTATGCTCTGGACAGTGGGTTATGGCAGTGGGCACCAGGGGGTGGAGGGCAGTGCCTTGTGAGGTGCCCTAGTAGTGACGTCAAGTGTAGTGGGTTGCTCGGCCTGAGGCCTGCTGATGTCCGTGATGTTGAGGCAGTGAGTCATGGAGGCGGGGTTCTCAGGTGAGTTCCTGGTTGGGAAGTATGGTTAGGAGGCATAGGGCATGTAGTTATTTTGCTGGCGAGTTTGTTAAAGTCATAGCCTGATTTCGTTGTTATGGTAGAGCAGCTAGTGTGGGTTCTGGAACTGAGATGAACGATTCATCTTAAGGTAAAGGCTGGGAGGTGGCTGTGGGTGATTCTGGACGGCCTGGAGCGTAGCCTGACGTTCCAATCAGAGATGGTAGCAGGCATGGATCTATGGTGTTCCCTAGGGATAGCAATGCTGGCTGGAGGGGTTGATCTGGGGGCAGAGGGGGCTCTGAGTGAGGATGTGGTCATAGGATAGGACTTGCATAGGACCGTATGCTTTGGTGGCCTGCTGGGAGGATGCCCTTTGAAAGGCCCGTTAAAGGTTGGGCGAGTGCTTTCGCTGAGGGTGGGCTTGCTTGTAGGCTAATGCGGGGCGGTGAGCAGGAACTTGCGTGCCTCAATGGGACTGCATTGGGAGTGCAGAGTGGGCATTGTGGTGGGGCGGAGACTGTATGTGGCCCGTGGGGAGGAAAGGCCATATCTTGAGAGGCTGTGGAGGTGGGCAGGTCTCTAGCCGGGGCAGACTTAGTTTGATGCAGGATCGGCATGCAACTGGAGTCGCATTAAGCGGAGCAACCCTCAGTTCCGACATGGGAATCAGAGGGGTGCAGGTACTCACTGGGAGTTGCGGGCGACTAGATATGCCAAAGGTGATGCCAGATGGTATAAAGCTAACCGGGCAGGGGGTGGGAGAATGTCTCTGGCAGCTTAGGGGAGTAAGGCCATCGCGCACAGTCGAATAGATGCCGGCAGTACATGAAAGTACTACTGGCGTACCTTCTGCTTGGGGGCTTGTCACTGCGGCAGTGGTAAAGAATGTCAAATGCTGTTTGGGGGCTTCCATGCTGGTGTGAGGTATCAATGTAGGGATGATGGCAACCATCTTGTCAGGGTTGACTATGGCCAAAAGCCTGAATGCAGAAGTCAAGAAGCCAGGGCAAGCACATTCAGATAGGATAGCATAGCCGGTGAAATCTGTGGCACCATTGTGCAGCGCCTAACACCTGCGGCGCACAACAACACGCTCTTGGCCTACGCCGGCTTTGCCGCAGTGGGTTGGGTGCGTAGGTTTTATCGTAGCGAGCATTGAACATGGCGTTGAATGTACAGTAGAACGTCGATCGGGCAGCATGCTCTGCAGACCTGCGGCGTGTAACACTGCGCCCTTGGCCTATGCAGGCTTTGCCGCAGAGGGTAAGGTGCATAGGTTTTATCGTAGCGCGCATTGATAGTGGCGTAGAACATAGAGTAGAACGTCTTTCAGGCAGCGTGCTCTGCAGACCTGTGGTGCACAACACCGCAGCCTACGCAGGCTTTGCCACAGAGGGTCAGTGCGTACATTTTATCGTACTGAGCGTTGAACATGACATAGAACATAGAGTAGAACGTTGATCGGGGAGCGTGCTCTGCGGACCTGCAGAGCACAACACCATCCCCTTGGCCTATGCAGGTTTTCACTAGTGTGAGGACTTTGGAATACTTGAAATACAAGTATAAGTTCCATGAGAGGGAAAGAGAGAGGCATCAGCTGCTGGGAGATCTGCCTGATGCTTTGTCTGTTTCTGGCATTCAGAACTGCTGGAAGCTTTAAAGCTCTAACAACATAGTGGTTCTCGGGTGGGGATGCGTGAGGGTCTAGGAAGTAAATATAGGCAATACAGAGCTCTTTAGTAGCTCTAAATGAATATCCGAGTGATCGGGCCCTGACTATAAATGCCAATAAGTCCAAAATTATGATTTATAAACAATCAGGGAGATGTTTTAAACGTAGGAAACTTAATTGGCCTGTGAATGATGGCAACTTGGAGGTTGTGAATAGTTTTCAATATTTGGCAGTCACCTATTATCCATCTACGGTGAAACAGGTGCTGAATAGTGCATCCAAAGCTACATTTTTGGCAGCAGCAGTTCAGCTTTGGCAAATAGATAAACAAAATTGGCACATTTTCGCTAATTCCGGTGCTACAGTTTTATGATCAAAAACTGGTGCCAAAAGTGCTCTATTTTGCAGAGCTGTCTAACACGAATCTGCACTGGTCAAAACTAGAGGCTCTGTTATGGCGCGCAGTTTTAGCACTGCCACAGTGTGTACCTATAGCGCCCATTAGGCATGAGTTTGACCTTGTTTCACTTCAGGCCCGTTCCAATTGGGGACTTCTGTAATTATATAATAAGGTTTTAGATCCTCCTCCAGGTAGTCAATTTATGAAATGAAAAGAGGAATTGGTGGGAAGCTGTGCCAATAAATGACAGCAATGGCAGCAGGGGAGGACTGGCAACTTTTGGCCCGGGGGGAGGGCAATTCAATGACCCATTTTCAGTCCAGCAGCAGCCCCCCCCCTATTGACAGTCCATGGTGCAGCACCTCCCTCAGCCCCTTTATGGAAAATAAGACTCATCAACAAATAAAGACCTCTGCAATTCAATGCATGAAACCAACATGAATGTGCAAACCAAGTGTGAAATTCAAATAGCATATATCTATAGCAACATGTCCTTCTTTTCAGTAACAATTGAGAGCAGAATTGGTGCAGTATATTGTTCTTTATTACATTTCCATTTCAGCAAAATAAAAGGAGATATGCTTCATTGATATAATATTTATAAAAGGGTCATTATTGCATCAAGTAGGTCTTGTCCCGCTCTGGCCCTAAGTCAGGTTTTATGAGTTGAACTCCAATCCTCACGATCATCCACAATAGGAACTCTATCTCTGAGCTCGTGTTCTGTAAGATGTGGGCGCAAGCACAACTCACTAGTTCAGTTTTCAGAGAGGATTTCGCCACTTTTGGCAGCTGGAAATTCTCTCTAGAGTACCTACATCTAGTCCTTTTTGTTCTTTTTGAATAGTCTCCAAACAATGAGGATCAAACTGTAGTCATGTTAAAACGGAAATAAGTAGAACGTGTGATGTCTACCACTATTACCACCATGTTCTAATTTGCGTCCATGTATATACCTTTAAATGTGATCTTCGTTGTATAAATAGGAACACTATATTTCAGCTCCAGCGGAACAAATCTATGTGTTGTAGTGTGCTACTTTGTGTACACTTACCATATTGTGCTGTGGACGACACACAAATGCTAATTGTATTATAAATATTTTATTTGTAGAATAGTAAATACAAATGAAGGAAAGGAACCTGGAATGTATACACGTCTGTTTCTAGGCATTTAAGTATTTCATTATCTTGTTATATTCACGGTGCAAGAGAAAATATAGAGTTGGACAATTTAGACAGTATTCCAATTAAAACTCATAATTAAACGTTTGCACCTTAACATACCCTTGTAGAGGATAATGTTATTTGCCTAGGATGCTTTCTTGCTAATTCAAGCCATCTGGACCTTTTTCTCTATCTTTCTGAGCAAGACCCTTTCCTTTACAAAAATGTGACACTCTCTTTCACATCAATTTCCCCTTTTAGGGGTGAGAAGATAGCCTGGCCATTGGGACATACGTAACAGTGGCCTAGCAAATTTCTACTTTGGCTGTCATGTACAAAGAAAACTCACAGCCAAGCACATGCCAAACCCCTTCCATCTTCTATAAGACAGTGAATTCTGAGGAACAGTAAAGATCAAAAGTCTCCAAACAGAAATAGAAAAGATAGAACATGCATGATTGCATTAGGTCAATAACACAGCGGATCCAAGAGCAATCTTTTCTCCGCTCTCTGTGCATCTCTATTACTAACCCACTATCAACGCCGCAACAGTCCTAATTTATTTGTATACGCAAACTAAAACTTTTGGCTTTGCCAATGCTTGTTTTTAACAGGATTTCAGTGCAAGGAACAGATATCAATCAAGTGGCTGAAGTCACATTTTAGGCCATTTCTATTAGCAGATTTATTGCAGCCATTAACTCTCATCAGACCACTTAAAAACAGGACTGGCTGCACAAAAAGTGATGTTGCTGCTGCTTGAGAAGAGTTCAAAGAAACCCTCAGGAGGATGTGTTTGAGGCGGGGTGGAAATGGCCATAGGGACTCCCCACACACCCATGCCAGAACCAGCAGCTCAGGGCAGGCCGGGAATCCATGACCAGAGCATGCGCCTGGTCCTGCAATGTGAGAGGACAGTGGCACGTACTGTCAGTCTAGAAAAATGGATACCTCTCATGATTGACGGCAAACATATTTTGGTGGCCGAAGGTCAACCGTTTCATGTACGAAACAATAGAAATACAGGTTTCCGAGTTTACCAATGAAAGGCCATTTTGATGTAACAAGGATCGCCATTTTGTTTTCTTTCAATTGCTCATTGGTTTCCGTTCACTTTGCTTCGCAGCACATTTTCTGCTTACACTGCTCGACTGTTAACAATGTTGTCTGAACGTGAAAGGACAAGGCCGCAGGGCCGCAAGGCTAATAAGAGTTCGTTGAAACACAACGAAGGCAGCTCCGGGGATGAATGCCCGGCTCCCTGCCAAATTTAGCCTTGAAGCAGAGCTGCAGGACATTTAATCATTTCACAGCTGCCAGCCAGTCTCGTTATATGGTAGAATATGTTAGAATAAAGCAGCTAAAGGCTTGAATTATGCTCTTCTTACGGCCCCCCTTTTCCGAGCCCTGTAGAGCGTGTCGGCTCCCAGGACATGAATAGCACCTCATAGATAGCAAGGTCTGGAATGTGACTCTTCCCCCGTATGTAGCTTGCTTCCAAGAACAGAAGCACTGTGTTCTGTTCAACAAAGAAAAGATGTCTCCGCACTTGCAAAGTTGCATATTGTTACTAGAATAGACATTTGAAGGTGTCATATTCGTCGAAAGTGTCCATCATCAAACCGAGTTCAAAGAAACCCAATAAAGGGGGGGTGTTAAACATGTCACAGCTGATTGTATGATATGCATTTTGTATATATGTAATTGATGTACGTAATTCGCTCTTTTGCGTCACTCGAGGTCTAGAGATACACGTCGCGGGGCGTGAGACCGAGTTGGCCAACTGAGACTATTTGCTTTGCAATAAACCCTAGCTTTGGGAATGCAACCTCGTGTCTGGCGTATCTATCGTGTGTGGTGACTTGCCTTGTTCCCATAGACGTGAGGGACCCCTAGAGCCCCTTTCAGTACAGTATGTTTCATTTTATTCCCCCAAAAGCCTACATATGTTTGTGAGCTAAGGATTTGCCATTTTAATTATCTTAATGGTACCTGTGCTATTCTGCAAAAGCAAACTATACGATTCTATGATAAGCCCAGCTCCCTTTTTAAGCACCTTCTGATATGTCCATTTTTTACAAGTTAATCAGTTTTCAAGAGATCTCCAAGACCCAGCCAATCACAGGGTGTCATTTTCCTTCCGATTATCCAATCAGCACAGCTTGATTTAATTTAATTCTTTCAAGCCAGGATGATCATTTCTGTTTGTAAGAGCCTTTTAACTAAGCTGATTGGCAGCATGGCTACTAATTTTAAAATTCCAAATGGCACACCCTCCTGAGATTCTGACATATTAGCACAGAGGAAGCAATGCAGTACTGAGGTACTGAGGAAGTACAGTCAGGGCTGTCACAAGGGGCCTTGCAGAGGGCCCTGTTGTCACCCCTTTGCCAATAGAATGCATTTCTTAACACCTACCTCCGAATGTATCCACGACTCAAAGTAGATGGCTTTAAAGCTTGCTGGTGCCATCAGGCTAGTGTCCAACCCCACTGCTTTAATGAATCTCGTCACCCTCCATCAGGGATGTTGCAGGGTGCAGGCTGCCTTCAAAAGGAGCATAACCCCGGCTCCCATTGTGCCCTTTTCTCCACTTTCTTATGCACAGGGATCACCTCCCTGTTCCCTGGACTAACTGGAGGTTGCATCATTAATGACCAGGCCTGATCTCTGGCCTTATTCCTGTCTGTCAACCTCCCCTCCACCCCCACAAAACTGCCTTATCCAGTTTTCACGAGGAAGCATGCACAGGGCCACCAGATGGGTTGGGGGGCAGAACAGTGGTGTGGCCACGAGTTATATTTGGGGGGGAGGAGGCACCTAGAGTTGCTGATAACATGTACACTGCCTAGATCAATGTATAGATTGGCACCCCATCATCTCCTCGCCAGTGCATTTATAACTCAGTCATTCAGCTTCAGACAGGCCAGCGAAAAATAAGATTCACATATCGCAAGAAAGAAAAGAAACACTACAATAGGTTTCTATACAAGCATGTATGAAGTTCAATAAGAATCATACGCTAAGGGCCTCATTACACGGTAGGCGGTAAGAGTTTACCGGTACCGGTATTTTACCGGTACCGGTAAATCCTTACCGCCTTACTACGAGGTCCCTTTGCGGGTTGGGGAATTTAATGCCTGCTCTTTGCAGGCGTTAAAAACCAACTCGCAAAGGGACCCAGGTAGCTAATTACTGTACCGCAATTTGCGGTACCGTAATTAGCGCCTTCCCCATTCCCATTATGCCCTATGGGGCAAAAATGGGAATGGGGAAGGGCAATGGTGGAAGTGGGAATTACCGCCCCGGCAACCTTGAAATGGGGCAGTAATTCCCCTTTCCACCAAGGCAGTACCGGTAAATTACCGGCATGAACCATGGCGCTAATAGCGCCATGGTTTACCGCCTACCGTGTAATGAGGCCCTAAGACTTAAAGGTACACTAATCGAAGACTATCGGCCTCATTCCGAGTAGGGCGGTAAGGGATACCGGGCACCGGTAAGGAGACCGGTGCTGGTAATCACTTACTGCCCTACTACGAGGTCCCTTAGCGGGTCCCTTCCTTAACGCCTGGTCTGACCAGGTGTTAAGGACGGGACCCGTTAAGGGACTTCAGAGCTAATAACGGTACCGCAAATTGCGGTACCGTTATTAGCTACTTCCCCATTCCCATTGAGCCCTATGGGGGCTCAAATGGGAATGAGGAATGTTTTTTTCAATGGGGTCTTACCAGTCGCGCAAGGGTCGGACTACACCGGTAAGTCCATTAAGGGACTTCAGAGCTAATAACAGTACTGCAAATTGCAGTACCGTTATTAGCTACTTCCCAATTCCCATTGAGCCCTATGGGGGCTCAAATGGGAATGGGGAATGGTTTTTTCAATGGGGACTTACCGGTCGCGCAAAGGTCGGACTACACCGGTAAGTCCCCATTGAACGAGACCGGTGCCGGTACCGTTATTGGAGGCAGTCATGGCACAAATACCGCCATGACTACCTCCAATCTTGGAATGAGGCCCTGTGACAGTATTCTGATCCGATGAGAGGGCGATGGGTAGGTATCCTAACACATGTTTCTTTTTAACCGTGCAGTTCCTTGAAGAGCATACTTCACTCGGTGGATTGCTCAGCGAGTTAAACGCTCAGCTCTGACATGTGCCATCCTGCACTTTCCAGGGTCATATATCAGCAGAGCTGATTCAGCCCTTCATGCGTCCGAGGTTTATTAATTAAGTGCTATGACATTTAGAAGTCATAATATCTATTTTGACAGCACTTAGACGCAAAAGGAGCCGAACATAAAATATTATACAGGTATATATAATATAATACTAACTGTATTCCTAGACACAGGACAATCTAGGCCACAGTAACATCAAAACATGGAGTTTTTTTTTGCACAAAATGACCTGCCTCAGAAACATGAAGCAATCAAGTTGACTCCAAATAAGAAGTTCTGGCTCTGGGGCATTCAGTCTTCCCGGCCTAAACAGACAAACACTACTCTCCAGTTATATCCCTGCAAATATAGTGCATGAAAGAAAGCCAAAACACACTCATAATTAGGAAGGGTTCTCTTCAAGTTCTACTGCAACTCACATGAGCAGCAATGTGCACAAAGGTCAGGTGTACTAGAGTGTACAATGTAGGCGCCTGGCTCATGACCCTAGATACCAGCGGAAGATGGGATATGTAGGGCAATCATGACATGATCTTTCTTGGAGATTTTCAGTGTGGTCCGTCTCCAGTTTTACTCTACAAACCTTTCTGATGGTAAGTGCAATGGACCACAGGCAAGGTTGTAGTGTAGCCCAGCGGCAAGCAGAGGGCCTCATCCAATATCAGTGCTGTCCACACAAACTCATGAGAGAATTTGTATGTCTCCTATCCGGTCTTCCGCTGGTGCTGTGCAAAAAACAGCAAAGATGCCCCATCAAATATGTTGCTCTTGGCCTTACCAACCCCTCTCGCAGCTCTGAGCACAGCCAATCGGTTATCCCGCCACATGGACCGTTCCATTCACAGTGTTTTTCAGATGAGCATCTTCATCTTCACGCCCCTATGTAAAGCACCACACCCTTCTTACGGGTTGTTTTTGTCACTCTACACAGTGATAGATGGGGGCTCATATATTCCTGTGCAATAACCTGCTGCACACAATACAACTAATGCTGTGAATGAAAGGGCACACTGTTAAGGAGATATGCAACAAATGGACTCAGGAAAAATGCATGGCTTGCATAGACATATAATAACGTGTTCTGCTTTTTTTCAAAATCAGTGCCTAGGGGCCAACCCCTTGAAAAGGTGTTTAAATGTTGGTTGATGTTTCTGGCTCTGATTTAAATGAACACTGAAGCCTGTGCTTTCTCACTCACTCTCTATTCCGACCAGGGAAGGAACTAAGTCACTTTCCTCATGATACCAAAAGGAAATGTTTTAAGGTGGATTAGATCAGTAATCGTGAAAGATTAATGAGTCATTGTATGTTTGAGCATTTTACATTTAATATTAAACCTTTTAATACCGTTGGACCTTATCTGAGCAAACATCCATCCGAGAGTACAGAAGTTGCATATTATGCTTCAAATTAAATGTACACCCGACGAAGGTAGTCATTAGTTTAAGAGGTAAAAGAGTGATGGAGGAAAGGCTGCGTAGACGCTGAATGTGTACCGCACGTGTCTCTGGAGGATCGCTCCGGGGCAACTTGCTCGTGTTGGAAGCAAGACGAGACAGAGCACCACAGGTTCGATCCCCTGGTACTCGCTTAGAAACCTCTGGGTATTAAGCGCATTATAAATGACCTATCATATCATACCATAGAATCCCTGAAACATTTGCTTTCGGAATGTCTGTCACTAACTGAATTGTGTAATCAGGTTTTTAGCAAATTTGTATGGAATTCAACTTGTTTAGTATCACATGACTTTTGGAAACGTCTTTTAAATTTCAAGGACACAGATATGAATATTGCAGTAATAATGATTTTAAATCTTGATTTGATTTGATGATTATATGTGATTGGAAAATTCTGTGTCACTGTTGTTTAAATGTACTGTGTAAAAAGGTGTAAAACTAAGATACACAAATAAAAAAATAAAAAAGTGTAGGTTCGCCTGGTAACAGCGATAAGGGCAGACAGGCAGAAGGCCCTCTGTGTGAACACTGAGAAGAATGTTAATCTTAGATATGCCACACTGCCAATTGTGGTGCACAATTATTGGCCCCCACAGAAGGTGCATAGCTGATGATGTCAGGTCGTGCTATGCTTGCAAAAGGCAAGGAGCAACCCCGGCACATATATTCTGGGGTTGTCCTTGTGTTGGTGTTAGGACACTTACCTGGGTTAACCCCACAGGACGCTCCTGGTCCTGGCGTCTGTACCCATGGATTCGGCTTGCAAGGCCAGGCTTGCTTCCGACTCGTACGTGGAAACGTGCGCCTGCGTGGGCCTCACGGGTTGCCATGAGCAACGAGACGGGCTTGCGCTTCATGCCTCGTTCTCGTCCCCATTCGGCCACTGCGCATGCATGGATGGGTTTGCGCTGCAGGACTCGGCTTCATGCCGAATGCCATAAGTAGCATTCGAGTCCAGATACAAACTGTGTCTTAACGCGGTTTGTTCCTGACTCTCCGTTGCGCTTGGATCTTTGATTCAGCCCCTGATCTATGGACTGCCTTTCCAGCTTCCTGGCCTTACCCGCTCCTTGGTCCCTTCCTCCCGCCTTCCTGGGTCCTTGCTGGGTTCCTTGGGTGTGGGTTCCCCGCTCTGTTTCCTGGTCTTCTCCTTGAGGTTCCCCTGCCCACGCTCCTCTCTTGCTTACCTGGTCTTTGTTCCACCTTGGTCCTGAGTAGTGTCCTGTTTTTATGCTCCTTGCCTGCCTTGCCGGGGTGCCAGCTCTTCGGGACTCCTTCCTGGTTTCACCCTGAACGCCTTCCTGGAGCTGCATTGTGTTATCTTGCCACCTGCTTACCTGGAGTACAGAGTATTCGATTCAACCTTCTTCAGTCTACCATCTGGACTAGTCTGCACTACTCTACCTGAAGTATCAGTGCCATCTACCTTCCCTGTCAGTGCTTGCACTGTCCTGGCGTCACGCTAATCCACAGGGAAGTGTCTTTCGTGGCGTCAGGAGTTGGTCCCCGTTCATCCCTGTACCATTAGGGTTGAATTTGGATTGACTCCTTGTGTCATCTTTAATTCACCCTGCCCACGGATCAAAAAGTCTGGCTTCTTCAGTGCGGACCTCTCCTGGAAAAACAGGTACACAGGGTCCATGTGATGCATACCTTAATAGATTAAGATGCCTTACTACCAGCTTTGATTCTGAGATGGAGGATTCCCAGGAGTTAAGGAATGAAATCAGGGCTTTACGTACTGAGATGACGGCCTTGCATCAAGAAAACTTGGCTCTACGCCAGTTGGTTGCTCAAGGAGCCAGTACCAGTACCTCAGCTGAGTCTGTGATGGCTCAAACTACTCCAGTAAAGTTTGATGGTGATCCCTGGCGGGAGGGTGAATTTTGCAACCATTGTAGGATTCATTTTTTGTGTCGCCCAACGCATTTCAATCAGGACAAGGCCAAGATCGGATATTTCCTGGGAAACCTAACTGTAAATGCTTTGGCCTGGGCTACACCCTTGCTGGTAGCCAAGAGTCTTATTTAGGAGGATTTTGAAAAGTGTTTCAGTCTCCCAATTTGTCTGCAACTGCTCAGAATCAGCTAATGGATCTGAGACAAGGGTCAAGTGACGTCATTACATACATTAGTCGCTTTCGTCAGTTGGCTACCGACTCCCAATGGTCCGAAGTTACTCAGAAGACCGTTTTTCAACGAGGATTGAGGGAAGACTACAAGGATGAGTTGTTTCATATTCCCGAACCAGAAACCTTGCAGTCTCTTCAAGAACAAGTACTACGGATCGACCACAGACTGGCATAAAGGCGAGGCGAGAGGCGTCGCATGGAGAGAACAGTTCCAAGGTAATTGCATGTACCAGTCAAGGCTATTGGTTCCCCTGAACCTACTTCTGAACCAATGCAATTGGGGGCTGTCAGAGGTCCTCTAACTGACGCGAGAGAGAAAACGCAGAAGAGATTTCCGATTGTGTATGTATTGTGGAGCATCTGGACACTATCTTGGTACTTGCCCTCTACGATCACTTCGGAAATCGGAAAACTAAATGGCCTGTCGTGTAAAAAGAAGGCAACAATGGGCCTTTCACTTTTTCCAGTCCTTCCGGATTCCAAGCAAGCCCTGCAACCCATGCCACCTCATGGGTACTCATGGCTTTGTGCATCAAGGTCTCATGGCCGGGAAAAGAGGGAAAAGATGCTATTGAGGTCTTGGGGTTGTTGGATTGTGGCTCTTCTGGTAATTATATCGATGCTGATTTTGCCAACAAGAATGGAATGATACTGCTGGATAAGAATTGTGCCACAATGGTGGAAGTCATTGATGGGACTCCTTTGTTTTCAGGTCCTGTTCGTCAACACACTGGGACTTTAAGATTGCAGATTGAGGGGCATCATGAACTGATTTCTCTGGATGTTATCAGGACACCCTCATACCCTATAATCTTGGGTTTACCTTGGTTGTTATGCCACAATCCCAACATCAATTGGGTAACTCGGACTCTAGTTTTTTGTTCGGATCATTGAGTACAAAAATGTTGTGGTACTGAGTCCTCTCCGGCGACACTGTCAGTCTCAACTCAGACTGATGGGAATGGCGTTTCTTGTCTATTTTCAGTGTCATCTATACCACCTGAGTATTTGGAATTGCAAGAAGTCTTTTCTGAACCAAAGGATATTCCGTTACCTCCCCACAGAACCTTTGATTGTGCCATTGACTTGTTACCAGACACTGTGATACCACATGGTAAGGTGTATTCTCTAACTTCACATGAGAAGGAGGTATTACAGGAGTATCTAGAAGAATGCATCCGGAAAGGGTATATAACGCCTTCTAATTCTCCGGTGGGATTTCCATTATTCTTTGTAAAAAAAAAAGAAGGTACTTTGCGTCCATGCGTCGATTACAGACAACTGAATGACATCACAAGGAAGGACCAGTATCCATTACCCCTGATATGGAATATAATGGAATCATTGCATACTGAAAAAGTATTTTCCAAGTTTGATCTTCGAGGGGCCTACCCTTTGGTGCGGATAAAACCAGGCGATGAATGGAAAACAGCATTCAAGACACCATCAGGGCACTGCGAGTGTAGAGTTATGCCGTTTGGGTTGTGCAATGCCCCTTCAGTTGTCCAGCATCTCTGGTCTTTTCCAGAGATACCAAGGAACACATTTCCCACGTGAAGGAGGTTCTCAGACAGTTAAGTCAGAACGACTTATATGCCAAGACCG